>NW_024387327.1:0-417312 GCF_900408965.1 Simochromis diagramma | reverse complement strand
CACCCTCCCAACGCCCCCCCCATCTGACTACACATCTTCCTTCCTTCCCCCGTTGCCCTCTTTTCCCTCGAAAGTTTACAGCAGCCTCCCCTCTACCTCCCCCTTTGTTTCCATTATACGTTTCTCCACGACGTACCTCCCTCCCCCTCCCCCTTCTTCCATTCTGCTCCAACCTTCTCTTCCCACCCCCAGGCACCTGGTCTACACCTTGCTGACACGACCAACATTTCAGTGGTTAAAGAGTCAAATTTTGTAACTTGTTTTCTGCTGATTGATTAATACAAGTGATTACTGAATGAAAGAAAATTCCTTTTTGGGCTTTTACACATGATCTTAAGAATTTTAACATGTACCTGTGTTGTCCTGTCAACTTGGTGGGTTATGAGTTGATTATATGGTGAGAAAAAACAAAAAAGGGGGAGAGAAGGCTGACACAGGGCCTGGCCCCGGTGTTTCTCCCCTCTCTGAATAACACAGCCAACACAACATCATTTTCCAGTTCGTCTGTTTTTATTTTGGTTTTGGTTTTTTTTTCTCTTCATGCTCGATTACAGGCTGCTTTGTCGGCCCGAAAAGCCGAGGCTGACCTGGACTCCTGCTCTCCCCTCTACCATCTTGGCTCTCCCCTCTACCATCTTAGCTCTCTCCTCTACCATCTTCGATGTGACCCTGACCAAATGCTACAGCAGCTGGACCCACAACAACAACCTGAAAACGTCAACACTGCTGCAGGAAAACGATGCAGCGGAGACGGAGAGCGTTAAATCCAAGGCCCGTTTCACTAGACGGGGGAGATTTCCAGACAGCTTCAGCTGACAGAGCTGTGACGAGATGCCCATTAAGCCCAGATGAAAAGTGAGGCCGAGCAAAAGAATGCTGACCTTAACAACTCTGCATTAAAACTGTGCAGGACAGTGACGGACCAACACGGATGATCCGGCAGCAAAAAGGGCGTGCCAGAGACAGGAGGAGGAACTGAGGTCAGGAGGCACCTCAGAATGGACAAAAGCACAAGAAGAAAATAAGCTGAAGGCACAGGTGTCGGGGCTCGGCCAGGAGCTGACCTCTGAGAAGAGCCGAACAGCAGAGCCGCAGAAGGCCGTGGAGCAAAGCAAGGAAAACATCAATAAACTTCAATCTGACGTGTACGGAAAAGACTCTGAGGTTTCTGCCCTCAGTAAGAGCTCAAGGCATCAGAGCAGAAACTGAGCATGGCTCAGGAGGAGCTGGCTGCTAATCGAACCCATCAGTCAGGCTTGGAGTCCCAGACACAGGACTTGAAATCAGGCCGGAGCTTGCTGGAGCAGGAGGTCGCCAAACCTGACGAAAAGCTCCAACAGCAGGAGCAAGCCCTGAAGGAGCTACAGAAGCAAAAGGGTCAAGTTAAGGAGGAGCGGAACAAGGAGAAGATGCAGGACACTGGAGAAAAGGACTGCCTCAATTGGGGCCAGAACCAGTATGGACAGAACTTTGAGCAGCAGCACCAATGGACGCAAACGGACTGAAATGGAGGAGGGCAGGACCCCAGGGCACGCTTCAGGCCGTGGTTTACCCAGAACACCAGAACAGGAAAGTGATGAACACAAACACACACAAACACACACATCTACATGCACTGACTCAGAATGAAGAGAAACACACATATGAACACATATGCACTCGTTGATTGAGTGAGAACTGACATACACACACACGCGCTGAGTCAATTCACTGAGAAATGACACACACACACACACACAAATCGAAATGCTGATTCAATTCACTGAGAAGTGATCCACACACATGCACACGCTTGTGCAATGAAGAGTGCTTTACTAACAAATGCTGCACACAAACATCCAAATACAGAATCTGTTACAACAACAAGAAGCCATTGATTGTTTATTGGTTAAATGCAGTTCATGTCACCCAGAGGGCACTTGTGTAGATTTGGGGGACAGGGTCTAAGGCAGTTTGGTTATGAAAACAATGTCTGTGCGTGATGTCTGTTTATGGCTCAAGGCCTCGACTGAATTGTTTACTGTGCTTCACACAGCCTAACAAGGAGCAGTGGTACAGAGTGAAAATGATGAATTAACGGTGTGAGCCTTATTTCGGAGCGCCACATTGTTGTGAGTGAGATTTAATTGAAGGAGGAACACACTGAAAAAAAAAAGGGGGCCAGCCCTTGGATTTACGTAAGCATCTCACGTGTGTTTAACACAATTGCCTCAGGCTTTAAAGATCTGTACGAAATTCTGGTTTCCAGTGTGAGAGAAAAAGCCATGCAGTTATTAGAGCTAGGTTAATTGATGATTCTAAATTATCCATGAATGCAAGGGTAAACGGCTGTTTGTTTCTATCTGATAGACTGGTCGGCTGTCCGGGGTGTACCCTGCCTGATAACCTATCACTTCAGGGTTATTTCCCAGCCCTGCTGTAGCCAGGATAAAGATAGGAGGATGGTAGTTGTTGTAGACCCCTTCAATTTTTATGGTAACCATGATCTAGGCTTTGTTGAACCGCATGCAATATGAAGACAACATGTAGTATTTAAGTGACCAAGTAGTATTTGGATAAAAGTTACTGAATAGTGTTGAAATAAAATGACAGAATTGTGAAGGATTAGAATATTACAAGAGCTCAACTTACTCCATCTGAACATGTTTCAATCGTGTTTTATGAACACAAAATGCACAAGTTTACTAAATATGAAAAGGTTGTGTTGATTTAACTCAGTTGTTTAAGTTTCTGCCAAAGCAAAACATTTGTGTGCAACCAGTGTCCACTATTGAATCAAGTAAATCGAACATGTTTTTTTTTTAGTGCAAAAAGGAGTTACGGTACCTGTATTCCTACACAATATTGTCCCGGGAGGGAGAAAAACTTTCTGGTGAAGTTTTGGTTGATTTTTGGGTTTTTCTTGACGCTAGGTTGATTTTATCAGTGAGGTTTGGATTGTTTTCTTTCTCTAAGAGAGAGAAAGATGATTTTATGCTTGGACATGTTTGCAATGGGCCCCAGTATTGGTTATTATATGAGTATTTTATTGGCTACGTTTGTTTTTGCTTTTGTTACAGTGCACTGAAATAAGAACATCTGAGAGGTGTGATCCACCGGTGGTGATATTTTGGTATTTTGTGAGTTCCTGATTTAACAAATCAGCTCCTTAATCCAGGCCTGAGAGATTGAACTTTAAAGCGCTATAAAATATTCTTACTGAAAACAGTCGCAAAGTATTTTTCTCCATGATTATAATGGGCTTGGGAGAAATTCACTTATATGGGACACTGATCACATGAGAAGTCCTGAACCCAAAAGGATTGCAGCGAGTCAATCCAGTCCAAAAAACAAGGAACTGTTTTCCTTTAAAATGATGACGTCATCTTGCTGGTGAGGGAGGCTCGAATAGGTTGCACGTGAGACTCCATTATCAGCAATATCTGGTATGAATGTGTGTGGATGTATGCATGTGACTGGACTGTGATGGACTGACGACTAAATGTTTTAACTGACTGGATACTGAGACAAAAACGGTACCGACTTTAGGATTAGTAAATGTCCACAAACAATTCACCCAGCCTGTAGAAGAAGGGTGGAGGTTTTGTCTTGCTTTGTTTTGTTTTTGCAGGAGCAGAAGGATGACAGAGACTAAAGGGGGAGGCTGTAGCTTCACATGAGTGTGAACTGCAGACTGAACCCTTTGGTTGCTAATTTTGAGTTACTGATGTTTGCATTAAGAAAATTGTGTTTTAGTAGCTGTATTTCGACTAATGTATCACATTATATTGTTGGGAATGTTAAATGCTAAAGTGAAGAAAAGGTTTGATTTCACTCATGATTGAACATGTTATTATTAACCATAGCGGGCCACTGTAAAGAGTCAATTAACTTTTATAGAGGTAAAAAAAAAAAAAAAAAGCCAAAAAACCCTCTATTGAGGTCTATGAATAACAGGGGAATGATAGACTTGTCACACTCAAAATGGAGATATGTAATGGTAAACACTGGTCCCCGTCTTTTGGGTGCTTTCTTGAAATAGTCAGCAATTTAAAAGTAGGATAGAACCGACAGGGGCATGTGCTGAGAGGTGGTGCTGCACAAGAACAAGAGCAAAATAAAGAAAAATTATTGTGTTTAGCTTTGATAAATTCAAATTAAAATGTACCATTACACTCAGAGGATCAATATGAAATTCGATATATGCTAATTTTGTATGAAGTACATGACTGATAACTGTTCTGTCCTGAGCTTTTGTTTTTACAGCACCCGCTTGACCACACCAACAGTTTCTCGCCACTAACAGGGGGTACTTGCAAAGAATAGGGAGGAATATCATCAAAAATGGGAAAGGTAAGCCCCGAAGGGGGTGATAACACCATAACTTTCACTTATGGTCAAATTCTCAAAATTTGACCCCAAACTTGAAAATTCTTCAAACATTTAGAGACAGAGTGGATAAACATAATGTCGCAAACCACATAAGGATGGAGCATTTGAATCGATAAGATGGTGAATTAACACGCAGTAAAATGTTGATCATGTTGATTATGTTTATTCCAGTGTGCAGAGCAAGGTTATTATTATTAACGAAAACAAATGAAATAACGAAAACTAGAAGTGAAAAAACATTTTCATTAATGGAAATAAAATAAAAACAAAAAAAGGAAAACTAACTAAAACTGTAATGAGTGTTCACAAAACTAACTAAAATTAACTGAATTTATAGCAAAATGTGTTTAGTTTCATTGATGTGTGCGTGTCCTACAATAGTCAAGGGTGAAAATGAAGTTTAGTTTCCCGATTTTTTCTTGCTGTCTAATTATGCCAGCAGGTGGCAGTACGTTAGTCGAGTCGTCTGTGTTGCTGCTCCGTCCACACGCAGAATCATGTCAGGAAAAGTCGGGAGAAGGTGCCAGAGTCCAATTTGGGATTACTTTGAATATGACTGTGTTTTGGATAAAGCAAGTGTCTTGTAGTGGAAAGAGACAAATTATGAGGGACATTTCTAAAGGGAAAAAAATCCCACAAACCTTAAAGTGCACTTGAAAAGCTCACACAAGAAGGCTAACCTAGCTTACCTTGAGAAGGTAAGGGAGCACACTCAACCCTCATCCCCAGAAAACAGAAGCTAACCCCAGGCAAGGCAGCGTGATGCATCCCGAGGCAACAGGACGGGGACATCTACATAACTGTGTGAGTCAATTGCCTTCACAAAGTTTATCAATTCACTTGAACCAAAATTAGGAACACCCGGTGCTGTAAGAGTTAATAGTCTCAATACCCGAGGATAAGCAGAAGAGCATGACTGATATGATGAAACTGGGATTTTGTTACACTTAATTATCGCAAACACAACCAAAACTAAACTGAAACTAAGGATTTTCAAAAAATAAAAACTAAACTAAACTAGCAAACAATTGGTAAAAACTAATTAGAAAAGTGCCTTCAACACCATTCTTCCCTCGGTTCTAAAGGACAAGCTGGTGAACTCTGGAGTGGACCATCACCTCACTACCTGGATCCTGGACTACCTCACCGACCGACCACAGTATGTGAGGACTCAGGGCTGTGTGTCGGACAGGGTCGTCTGCAGTACGGGGGCCCCACAGGGAACGGTTCTGGCTCCGTTCCTCTTCACCATCTACACTGCAGACTTCTCCCACAATTCCACCCAGTGCTTCCTGCAGAAGTTCTCTGATGACTCTGCAATAGTCGGCCTCATCACTGATGGGGACGACAAGGAGTACAGAGGTCTGACCCAAGACTTTGTGGACTGGTGCCAGCTGAACTACCTCCAGATCAACGCCAGTAAAACCAAGGAACTGGTGGTAGACTTCCGCAGGCACAAGCATTCTCCACTGCAACCACTGAACATCCAAGGTATGGACATTGAGGCTGTGGACAGCTACAGGTACCTTGGTGTTCATCTGAACAATAGACTGGACTGGACTCATAACTCAGACGCCCTCTACAGGAAAGGGCAGAGCAGGCTGTACCTGCTGCGGAGACTCAGGTCGTTTGGAGTGGAGGGCCCACTCCTGAAGACCTTCTATGACTCTGTTGTGGCTTCTGCTATCTTTTATGGCGTGGTCTGCTGGGGCGGCAGCATCTCTGCTGGGGACAGGAAGAGACTGAACAGGGTGATCCGAAGGGCCAGCTCTGTTCTAGGATGCCCTCTGGACCCAGTGGAGGTGGTGAGTGACAGGAGAACGGCGGCTAAGCTGTCATCCCTGTTGGACAACATCTCCCTCCCCATGCAGCAGACTGTGACAGCACTGAGCAGCTCCTTCAGTGGGAGACTGCGGCACCCACGGTGTGGGACGGAGAGATTTCGCAGGTCTTTCCTCCCCACTGCTGTCAGACTCCATAATAAAGACTTTAACTGATCAAGCACACACATCCATACATATGCAATAATACTAAGTGCAATAATCCTTTCTGTCATCGTTGTATTTTTTACTCAGTTGTATATAGTATTTGTATTTGTATTCTATTTTTATCTTATTGTATATTTATTTTATTTTATTCTACTGTATATAGTATTTTATTCTATTCTGTACAGTTGTGTACTGTATTTATTCTTATTGTATTCTAATTTTTGCCTCATAACTTTTGCACTGTCCACTTCCTGCTGTGACAAAACAAATTTCCCACGTGTGGGACTAATAAAGGTTATCTTATCTTATCTTATATAAAATTGAAAATCTGGAGTCAAAACTAAATAAAAATAAAAACTAATGAAAATTGCAAAACGATTAAAACCCTGGTGCAGAGATTGGCTTATCTGACCAGGAAATGTTATAAAATGGATTGTCAGAACAGTCAGCGTTAAAGTCACCTTTGACAGTCCAGACTAAGATGTCTGGACATCGCCATGTTGGACATCTTCAGGGCGGAAAAGGGTTGGTGTGACCAAGGTGTGGTTTGGCTTGTTGTATGTATATTTCAAGACGATTTGGCTCTGGATGAACCAGTTACCAGGGCATGTAAGGAGGACAGACTCATTAAATGAGGAGAAGGAATTTTCTGGGATTGAAGATCCTCTGGGTGAGTGGTTGACTGAAAGCATGCATAAAATAAAAGCTATTTTTCGTTATTGATTGGTAATACATTGATAATTGGCCACATTTACAGCTGTATTGACTTGTTGTGGACGCAGTCTACTTCATGTTTAAGCACTCTAATTAACAGATTGAACATAGAGACATTAAAGGAAGAGTATGCAGCGCCACCCTGTCAGATGCCAGTGATGGTGGGGCTCAGTGATGAATCAGGTGAGCCGGATTCATGGCTGAATCAAGACAGAGTTTCTCCTGCTGTGGTCAGTGAGGGAAAAACAGGGGGAAATAAAATTTAAAAGAGGCATTTATAAACGTTTATGTGTCAAGTTTATAAACGGGATAAAAGGGGGTGTTTTACTGTTATTTTAGCATCAGCATTATTGTTACATCAGAATCATATAACAAGCATTGCATTAATCATTTATTGAAGCTTTTGACATTATACTAACATTTGTGTTCCAGTGATTGTTTTAACCTCAGGTTAATCTTCTATTTACAGGTGTCAGGATAATCATATGATCTTTCATTGCAGGTGTAACCATGATCATTTTTATACATATTGCAGTTTGTTGCTCAATATAGAGTTGTGCTCAAGTTAATAAGGGTTAAAAGCTACAGTCAGCGCGATGTTTGGCTGATCTATGGACTGGAGTGACTTCAAGCATAGAAGGCCGCACGCGCTTACATAACACTGATATCATGCTTTTCTTGGTGATCTTTTATTCAGTTATATCTTTTGCTAAGTTTTAAGTAGTGGCAGTTAATTAAACGACATTCATTTAATATTACATACCTGATTCAGAGCATTACACACAGATCAGCTTAACAATCTGCGAAACCTTGTAGCTGCATTGTTGTGTCTCCATAAGGGACAGTTGGCTCCAGGAGATAAGTGGGAGTCAGTGCCTGTCCTCGAGGAGGAGAGAATCTTCCTTTGCTGTGTCAACAAGTTCATATTCCAGTGAAGTTCATATTAATGCAGGTTTTGTTTCTTGGCAATTCTACGGACACAGGCTCTGGGCGGAGCCAGGAGTTGAACAGATCTTACATGACAATTAAATTGATTTCATTCCCTGGCACAGGATGACAGGAGTGGAGCAACGACACTGGGTAGGAGAAAGTCTGATACTTTCGGAGATATGAGGTCACTGACCTTTTCTTTTAATTTTCTAGCTCCGTTGATTTGACACATGGGAATGTCTCAAAGAAGGGGGGAAGTTGAGTTTTAACATCAAACAAGGGGTATATGAACATTTTTATGACTTCATTTGTGTTTTAATAACTTAGGTATGGTAAAACTTACGCTAATAGTGACCCAGAAGGTTTCCGGACTTTTTTTAGAGAACCAGTGAGAAGCATAAATCATTATTTCCATGTTTAAGCATTAATCATTGAAATGAACTGAATAGCGTTTAGATGATAAAATGCCTGTGTTCATGAGAAGCTGAGTACCACACTGGAGAGGAAACCGTGGGACAGTAGGCGGAAGCAAACACATGATTTTTGGGGGGCAAATGTTAGGATTAAAAATGGCTAATTTGTTTTTGATGTCTTTTGTTAAAATGAGTGGTTTTAATAATTTTCGTACACACCTTGCAAATGTGCTTATAATGAGTTGGCACTCGGTCTTTTGAAGGTCATAAGCTTCGTTCGGCGTGATGGTCCGGACTGATAAAGTGTAGGAAATGCCTTGAGTGCAGAGGGCTAAATGCAAACACGCTTACACACACATAGGATATGATTAGAATAAGTCCCTGGGACATTCTGAATATTCTAAACCAATTCTGAATCACTAGAAGGTCAGTAGAGAACAACATTAGATTATTAGAGCTAGGCAGAGAGGTGTTTTGGTTTTCTGTCTCTTACAGAGAAAGGAACAGACACCAGACGAGGTCACAGATATACGAGGATCCTTCGCAGCAGAGACAGACACAGTGACTGCTGAGACACCAACTGGGTCCAAGTGTCATGGCGTTTGGGCTCCGATTAGTCACCTCAAAAGGATGGATCCCATAAACACAGCAATAACCATGAAGGGGCTGGCGGAAATCCAGGAACACCAGACCAACGAGGTTCGAGAGGCTCTTGGGCAAAAGGGGGACACGTTCCTGTTCCTTTCTCTGGGGGACACAGTTGTGACCCGAGGATACACAGATCGTTGTTTGAAATCGGGGCAGAATAATCCCCTGATCTGTGCAACGACTGAAGGGTTGTCTAACCCCTGAGGTTGAAGAAAGAAGAGCAGAGGATCACCCAACTGGAAGACACTGGTGGCTGAAGCAATAAAATAAAGGCTAAAAGCTCCTCGGACAGAGGTTCTAGTCTGAGTACGTCTGAAGGGTATAAGGTAGCACCAAAATAAAGCTGTGGGAGAACTGGGGAGTGTCATCTGTACCTGCTATTGTTGTAATAATAGTTTTTCTTGCATCTGAACTGCGCAAACTCAGAGGTCATCTCACATATGGTTCGCCCAACAGGGGGACAAAGGGCCTCAGGGGTAAGAAGGAATGCACCCGGGCACACTGGATTACAGGGTGTAGGTGAGCTCTTTATTCTAAAGAGCTCATCAGGGGGAGTGTGAGATTATAATATTATTTTATGCCATGTTAGACCCTTAATTAAAGATTGTGAATTATTCTGTAGTTTTAGTTTGCATTATTCTCCAGAATTAGAAGAAGGTGATAGCTATTGCATTTGTTAAACTGATTTGCATTACATTAGACTGCTGATTTATTGTGAATGAATTATATTGTTTTATGATGCATTATACTGCTGAGTTATAAGAAATACTGTTCGCAGAAAGTCATCGCCTTATTTGTCTGATTGGAAGAGAACAGAACATACTGGAGTTTTCTGCCCAATCTCAGCAGGAGCAGATAAGCAGGGAGCCAAGGTCGTAGCTTAGGCGCTGTGTGAGAGAAAGAATGTGAATGTTTAGGCTTTTATGATTAGGTGGGGGCCACTAGAGGCTATAAGAGTTTGATCAATGCTTCACCATTTTGAGATCTGATGCTGTCTGCGTACGGTGTCCATCTCCCACGCATGTGATCATTAAAATCATCGTTTGACTCAACCCGGCCGGACCAGTGTTGTTATTGTGGTTTTTTTCCTCTTGTATCCATCCCCAATATTTGAATCTGTAACACCGAGCAGCATCACTGACTTTCAGCTTGTTGTGTTTGTGGATATATGACTGACTTTAATTATCCACAAAATCATCACATTCTCTGTAAGATTAAGGTCGACTATTGAACGGCGTATATTTTAAAGGCTTTAAAACCAAGTTAGTACAAACATCACTAATGTCACATATCTTTGCCGACATGTGGCTAACAGCAATGTTTCAATGCTCTTCATTATTAAACATTGGCACATAATAAGTAACATCATATTCAGTACTTACTTTTGAAAGTTTACTCTTCGGCCGCTCTGCTTCTGCCCTCTGCCGTATTTTTCGGGAAAATTATCCACACCCACCACCGCGCTATGAATTATGGGATATATGGGACCATGAAGTGTACACCGGACCATACTTCAAATTTGGGGAAATCGATGGCACATTTGGAGTACACTTCGGATTGGGACAGCCGTCGTGTCGCTGTGAAGTAATAGGTCTCAAAATGTGTACTCAGGAGCGTGCGGTCGCTGGATTGGGATACAGCCAAGGTCTGTAGCTGTGTCAGAGCAAGCTTGTGTGAGCCAGCGGTGATATCTGTACACGCAGTACCTTTAAAATACTCATGTGTCATTCTCCTGCTAGCAGTGGAGGAGACTTTTCTGCTGAGGATGAGGCCCTGCTGTCCTGCCGTCTTACTGGTGCCTTTGAGGGATCAGCGGCTGCTGTATATTCTTCTCAACCTCGAGTATTTGGACTGAAGGACTCACAGACACGTTTCATATTTAGCTCTATACAATTTAAAAATTAAAAAAAATTTCCTGGCCAGCCATTTTCTTATTCACGAAGGCTGTATGGAGACATTTTGGTTATTCCCACAGACGCTTTCTCTTACTACGGATGGAGGATGTTGCGGTTTTACAACCCATGGACTGAGAAAGGACTCAATAAGTAATCTGTTCACATATTCCAGGGTTAAACACAAGTGAGTCTCAATTAAGTGAAGTGTTGGAACTGATGCCAACATTTTCTTCTTTCTCCCTGTTTAAATCCCATTCATATAAGGGACCCTAATTTTATCCTGCTACAAACATATTCAGCCAGTGTTATTTAAGTTTCCTGTAAACTACACATGTGAAGCAGATGTGAGAGAGGCTGTGATGAAGTCCTGGAGTTTTTAAGGATGTACGTGCTCCAGTCCAGAAATTTGTATGATATGTTGGACACAGGTGGTAAAGTGCTGTCACACCCTGAATAAACTGTCCTCTGTTCTTCTTCTAAGCTGACATATTTGTTACATAATCATGTGGTTTATCAGAGGGGAAGTGGGGATTTCAGAATACTGGAGCCCAAGGTTAGGTGCAATAATATTCAACCATAATATTAGCTTTTAACTAGGTCTTGTGAGTTAGCTGGTGTTGTGTCAAAAAGTCATATCTGCCATAAACTCAATTTCGGTATTTGTCAAAAACCAGTTGATCATATTTAAACTGCTGTAGACAACTTTTTGGTCTATAATGGTAAATGGCCTGTATTTATATAGTGCTTTATTAGTCCCTAAGGACCCCAAAGCGCTTTACATATCCAGTCATCCACCCATCCACACACACATTGGTGATGGCAGCTACAGTGTAGCCACAGCCACCCTGGGGCGCACTGACAGAGGCGAGGCTGCCGGACACTGCGTCTTCCCCAAGGACACAACGACCGAGACTGTCGGAGCCGAGGCTCGAACCGGCAACCTTGCGATTACAAGACGAACTCCCAACTCTTGAGCCACGATCACCCCACCCCAGTGATATCGAGTCATCTTGTGCCACAAACAACATTCCTGTCACAAGGTAGAAGCTGCAATCACTTTTTGGCAGTGATTTTTACTTCTTATTCATTCAATTGACATTAAAATTACTTTTTTAAAGAGTAATCTGGCCAAGAGGACAGCAGAAATTACAATAAATATAATAATAGTTTTCTAAACATATTTTAAGTGTCCCAAAAGGACTGGGTTTGTTTTCATATAGTTACAATAACACAGAGTTATAAATATACTTGGAAACAATGGGTCGTTATTAAATTTGATATATAGCCTTTTGTAAACACCCCGAGGCTGCTTTTATTGTTGCTGGCGACTTCAACCACACCAACTTAAAGACAGTCCTTCCCAGATTCCACCAACATGTCTCCTGCCACACCAGAGGAGACAAGACTGTAGACCATGTGTATTCCAACCTGGCTGGAGCCTACAAAGCCACACCCCTCCCCCACATTGGACAATCGGACCATCTCTCCCTGTTCCTCACACCTCGGTATTCACCACTCATCCAACGTGTGAAACCTGCTGTGAGGACAATTAAAGTGTGGCCAGAGGGGACAGACGCAGTGCTCCAGGACAGATTTAAAAACACAGACTGGAATATGTTCACCCACACAGACCTGGACCAGTACGCCTCATCTGTACTGGATTACATCTCCAAAACCACAGACAGTGTCACCACCCAGAAACGGATCACCATGTACCCCAACCAGAAGCCTTGGATGAACCGGGATGTTCGTCTCCTCCTGAAGGCCCGCAACACCGCCTTTAGGTCAGGAGATGCACACGCCTACAGTACAGCCAGGGCTAATCTAAAGAAGGGCATCAAAAAAGCCAAACACCATTACAAAAAGAAGGTAGAAGAACACTTCTCCAACTCCAACCCCCGACGCATGTGGCAAGGACTCCAGACCATTACAGACTACAGGACCACCAAACCCTCCCCCGCATCCTCTGATGTCTCCTTCCTCAACGAGCTCAACAACTTTTATGCTCGTTTTGAGCGAGGGAACCCCACAACCACAACCAAAGCAGACATGACGCCAGACCACCAACCTCTGACTCTCTCCCCCACCGATGTAGGAGCGGTGCTGAGCAGGATCAATGTCCACAAGGCTGCAGGCCCTGATGGCATCCCCGGGCGTGTTCTCAGAGCGTGTTCTGGGGAGCTTGCAGGAGTGCTCACAGACATATTCAATCTGTCCTTGGCCCACGCTGTGGTACCGGCCTGCTTCAAATCCACCTCCATCGTCCCGATACCCAAAAACTCCAACCCATCTTGCCTCAATGATTACCGCCCAGTAGCACTCACCCCCATCATCACTAAGTGCTTAGAGCGACTGGTCCTAGCACACTTCAAATCCTGTCTCCCCCCCACCCCGGACCCCCACCAATTCGCATACCGCCAGAACAGGAGCACAGAGGATGCAGTCTCCATCGCAATGCACTCTGTCCTCTCACACCTGGACAACAACAACACCTACGCCAGAATGCTGTTTATAGACTTCAGTTCAGCATTCAATACAATCCACCCCTCACAACTCATCAGGAAACTGACAGACCTGGGCATCAGTTCCCTCATCTGCAAATGGTTACTGGACTTCCTGACCAACCGCCCCCAACATGTCCGGCTGGATAACCACTGTTCATCTACAATCACAATGAACACCGGTGTACCACAAGGCTGTGTGATGAGCCCTTTCCTCTACTCCCTCTTCACCCATGACTGCAGACCTGCTGATGGTTCCAACACCATCATTAAGTTTGCAGATGACACCACGGTGATTGGCCTCATCAGTGACAACGATGAGGCCGCCTACAGGGAGGAGGTGGATCGTCTGGCTGAGTGGTGCGACACAAACAACCTGCTGCTTAACACCGAGAAGACCAAGGAGCTCATCGTGGACTACAGGAGGAATGCTGACCCACATCCACCCATCCACATTAAGGGGACGGCTGTGGAGCGTGTGAGCAGCTTCAAGTTCCTGGGAGTCCACATCTCCGAGGATCTCACCTGGACGACCAACTGCTCCAAGCTGGTCAAGAAGGCTCACCAGTGCCTCTTCTTCTTGAGGACTCTGAGGAAGAACCACCTGTCCTCAGACATCCTGGTGAACTTCTATCGCTGCACCATCGGGGGCATCCTGACCAACTGTATAACAGTCTGGTACGGGAACTGCTCTGCCTCGGACCGGAAGGCGTTGCAGAGGGTCGTGAAAACTGCCCAGCGCATCGCCGGAGCACCACTTCCTGCCATAAAAGACATCTACAGGAAGCGGTGTCTGAAAAGGGCTGGGAAAATCATCAAAGACCCCAGTCACCCATCACATGGACTCTTCACCCTCCTGCCCTCTGGGAGGCGCCACAGGAGCCTCCGGACTAAGACCACCAGGTACCGGAACAGCTTCTTCCCCACAGCTGTCAGACTCCTGAACTCTGCCTCCTGACATCTGACCCACGTTAAACTCATGGACTGAACATACACACACCCACAATGGACAACTGTACCCTCAAACACACAATAATAACATGGACTGAACCACCACTCACAACCACTAGCACTTTATATAGCCTCTGTAGAAACTATCTACACCCTCACTTATCTTAACTGCACTACTGTATAGCTCTGTGTAAATAATCATTCTGTACATTCAATAATCTTTAATCCTACAACTGTTTACAACTTGCATAGTTCCCATTTCTGTATAGCTGTATATCTCAGATTCTGTAAAGTTATTTATTTCATATTCTGTAGTTTTTCATATTTATATCCTGTTCATAGCCTGTACATAGCTTGTACTCACTACAGCCTGTACATACTTATAGTTATAGAATATTCACAACATACTTCATACCGTGTACATTATAACATTCCATAATAGACCCATTTCTGTATTATACTCACATATCTATATTATTGCTAATATATATTGTAATATATCTATATCACTAAAGCACTTCTGGATGGATGCAAACTGCATTTCGTTGCCCTGTACCTGTGCATGTGCAATGACAATAAAGTTGAATTCTATTCTATTCTATTCTATTTACCAATATAAGTAAAGACATTGGAAATCAGTTTTTGTCAGACGATCAGTTTTTGACACAACACCGGAGGTAAAACAGGTATGTGTTAGGAGGTGGTGGGTAGGTGTATTGTTGTTGTTTGGTTTTTGTTTTCCTTTTTCGCATAGGTAGGCGAGGCGGGGCTTGATGGCATTCCGGTACACCTGCGGCGCATCGGACGTCATCAGTGAGCGCTTTTATGGAGCTGAGTCACGGACGTCTGGTGTGGCAGTATTGTCGCTGTCACAAGTGGTAACGTGTTAGTGCAAGCTGAATCTGCTGATTCCACGCTATTGAGCTGCATGTTTTTAGGATCCATCTTCTGCCTGCTTCTCCTTTGTTTTAGCCTGTTCCGCTGCCTGCTCGCCTGCCTAGTTTCTTTGTGTTGGCTACTGTGGATCCCTGACGGAGAGCTACGTCACACCAGTCTGTGATCACTGCTACAGCTGTAGTTTTGTGTTTCAAGTAAGCTCTCCAACTCTCCCCATCCACTTTAGTTTAACTCTCGGCTGTCGACGTTACCCCGTAAACTCTGTTTGTCCCTCATTTTCAGGTAGCTCCGGTGCGTCATCTGCCCACCCACATACCTCGGCTTCGTCTCATCTCTTCGGCTTTGCTCTCCTTGCACATTTTTACCTGTCACTGTATATAGCCCCCTCCCTTGTAAATATTCCCCATCATTGTATATAAACTTGCATCACAACTATCTTGTGCCCGTGTGTGTTTCTGCCACTAAATCCATCCGTGTAGTTTTCCTAACAGTATGATCCTTCATATCTGGAGTGGGAAGGTGCAGACATAAATTCAGACATCTCTGGATGTTTAAGAGTTTAGAATTTCTCTGGTTCATTGGCTTTAGTCAGATAATTCAGTAATCACTCAAGATTAGTTCCCTGGTACTCCTGAATTCGAAGAAATATTCAGGGGATTCGGTGCTGTGCTTTCCCACAGGTGAACTCAGGTGACATGAAAGAAGTAATGGATGTCCTCCTCCTCTGGCACAATGGTAACTCAGAAAAGCTCCTTCGAGTAAGGAGATCAGGCTCAGAAGTGGTTCTTTCTAAGAAAGTATATCTGTATTTATAAATGACATACTAAGGATGAGTAATGCTTAAAGAATGAGGAAAGTAAGCAGTGACCAATGACACGTTTAACAATCTGTCATTGTTATCCACTATTCTATGTTTGTTTATGAGTACAAGATGCTTTTTTCTATCAGGTAACCTAAAAAATGACTGACTGCACCTTTAAAAATACTAACTTAAATAAACCAAGATAACCCAGCAGTCCATAGGAAATAATTTATTTTAACTGCAAATGTAAAAGTAAACATAAATGAACCACAGAGGAAGTGACATGACTTTGAGGACAGATGTGATCAGGTGGAAAGTGCAGAAAGCTGACTGATGTCCATCTGTGGCTGCATTCAATGTTGGCCTGTCCTGTATCAGGTATTCAGGATTTTCTTTGATGGCCATTTAGCTCTTATGGCATGAACTTGCTCAGTGCATTATTATTGGCTTTTCTACAGTCTGATATTTGTTTAATAATTGATCGATACAATGTATTAAATAAGTTGATAAATAAGATGTTAAAAACGTCATCATCATATCAAACATGATCTATTTGGAGCGAGTTTGTTTGGCACATGCTGACTGCATTCTAATTATAACCAGAAGAGGAGGCGAGAGCAGAGAACAAGAGTGCAGCAGTTTGGTGAAAGGAACAGGAAAGGTGAAGAAGAGGTGAGCATCCAAAAGACGAGCAAGAGGACAGTTTTAAAGGAGACATCACGGCACAATAAAAGCTGTAAGAGCAGAGATTCATTCATATCTTTACTATTTTTTCTTTAGCTTTTACTCCCGCTGCTTACAGTAAATCAAATATAAAGTACAAACAAGAAAAACTCAAATTGCATTGTTGTTCAGTATAATTCTGTGACTTCAACCTTTAGCTAACGTATGATGTTTGACATTTTATATAAATGTGACTATAACATATAGTCAATAATATTAAAAAGGTGCTGTTACTGAGTGAAACAAAGATTTCAGGTCTGGATTTAGCCCCAGTGTTTTAAGATCCCAGCAGCCTCGTATTTATGGCCACATTTTTCAAAGAGACGAGCTTTCTGGGTGCTGACTCAGAGGGACCACTTTAGTTCATTGAAGCTTTAATGCCAGTTTAGTTTAAGACATTAAACTGGACACGTTTCGAATCAAATTGATAATAACAGAGCGATGCTGGACATAAGCAGCTGTGTTAGTGTGACGCCCTGCATATTTAAAGGATTAGGATAAACTTCCGTTCTTACTGAATCTGTAACATTGCCTTGATCTGCCTACATCATTTTTTAAATAGTTTGCGTTGTTAAATGAGTTTTGTGTCACTGTGCACCAGTGTTGGTCAAGTTACTTGAAAAAAGTAATCAGTAACTAATTACTGATTACTTCCCCAAAAAAGTAATCCAGTCACTTTACTGATTACTTATTTTTAAAAGTAATTAATTACTTAGTTACTTAGTTACTTTTTAAAAACACGATTTACAACCTGAATAGGTGATAAAGCGATAGATCTTTCAGCCCAATTCTACTTTTTCTGCATAATCCATCATACAAAATGTAATCAAATGGAAAAGTATCTTTTCAAAACTTGTTTTATTAGTTTTAATCTTTTAACTTTATGCATCAAGCAAAAATTTAATTATATGCAACATTCTCTGACTGGAAGAAATTTGTTTAATATTTAAACCTATTGTCTGCACATTTCAGCACATAAAATATTTTTTTTTTGTGTGTTTACACTCACTCTTTCAAATAGATGCAAGTAAAACACAGCAGAAAATAAATAAAATCAAAGACTCAGCGGTCCTGTTGCTCTATTTTCACCTGTAAAGCAGGAGTGAGGCAGGTGGAGGTTTACCCTGGTGCAGGTGTGCCTCAGCGGTCAGTGGAAGAATCCGCGAGTTTCTCTGTGAGTTTCCCATTACGTCGTAGCCCACTCGGTGCTTGTTCGGAAGTTTAGGGGTTTTTTCGCTGTAAAAAGAAGTTTTCTTCCCACGCACAACGGACACTAATGTTTTTGTCACTTTTTATGGAATCAAACTCAAAGTAAGGTCAGTACTTCCACGATTTAAACGCTGCACACTCATACTCTCCCGCACTCGATATATGATCCACTGTTGATCTGCACACAGCTGTTGTCACGAACGGCGCACTCGCTTACGTCACTGTCATGAGACATTCTCGCAAAAAAAAATCACAGTTTTAGTAACGCAGTAACGCAGCATTCCTACGGGAAAGTAATGGTAATCTAATTACCATTTTTGCAATAGTAATTCCTTACTTTACTTGTTACTTGAAAAAAGTAATCAGATTACAGTAACTCGTTACAAGTAACGCGTTACTGCCCATCTCTGCTGTGCACAGAGAAAAACTCACCTGATGTAGTGGTGAGGCCATGTTCACCACTAGATGGTGACAACCTGGCACAGGTATTTTCTATACACACTAAATTTCACACTGAAAAGCCTTGGTGGGAATTTTTGTTTGCATAGAAAGTAAAGGAAAAATGTCTTTGAGGTCTTTCCAGTGTTTTCGAAATTGTGTTTTTCAGATACACATCAAAACTTCACACAGAGAAACACACACACAAAACAACAAAATAAGTCAAATTACACATCTCATTCATTTTTTTGAGAATCTCCCCACTTTTAGTTTTCATGGAAACAAACTTGTGTAATTGATGACATCATTTAAAATAACTTTGTCAGGTCAGTAAATAGCTGCCACATAAGTATAAATCTAAATCATACATGTGGGTAGGGGTGCATAGTCAGTAAAAGTCACCAAGGCTCTGCAGAGCTCCAAACCTGCTCTGCCACAAACAGAAGCATCAAAAATGTGCGCTGGGAGCTTCATTGCATGGATTTCTACAGCCAAGAAAATCTATATGTATGTGGCCAAGAACCTTAATCCATGTAGGGCATCTTAGCACAGTTTACTTGTGTCAGCTAGTGGGAGGGCAGAGAAGGCACCCTCTTCATTGTTTTATTGTAGAGGGACAGGAACTGCCTATGAGCTTCTAATCAGGCAGAAGTGTTGACAGAAAATCTATCAAAGGAAATACATTGATGAAAATCAAAGAAGAGAAATATTTATGTGATGTTCCATTTTCCTGAGAGCTGATTGGCTGTGATGACTCCTTCAAGTACCACATGCTACTTTGTCCTGCTAGTTAAGCCTGCTGTCTGTTCTCAGGCCTCCTCCTGTTTCACTGCCATATATCCATCACCAGAGGGCTCCACTGACCTGCCTGCTGACATCAGAGCAAACCCTGCGTCATGTGACCTGGCAAAGCTGGACTCAGACCTGGCCCAGGCAAGTTCAAAGGCAGCTGTGGTAGAGAGAGCAGGGAGTATAGGCTGCATCCCAATTCAGGGTCTGCAGCCTTAAAGTATGCAGCCTTAACGGTCCACAAGGGCCGCGTACTCAAAGACCGCTAAGGCCGGAAGTGCGAGGCTTCTGAAATGGGACGGTCTAGCCTCCGTCGCGCTGCCCAGGTTGCCTAGCAACCATGATACTAACAGCTGGAAACGTTTCATACAGCTTTGTTTGACAGAAATGAAGGAGAAAATCTTTTGTTCATTTGTTTGTTTGTTTCTACATGAGCTTTGATTAGTTGAGTATCTGAGGCTGAGACCACAGGACTGTGAAATCATGATTATTGGGCGTCATTTCTGTACTGAACAGTCATTTAAGATTAGCTAGTAAATAACAATTAGCTCATGTTGCTCATGAGACTAAAGTCATCTTACTTTGGTAATGTAAATACAATATGGCCAATATAAAAAGTTATCATTTCAGTCATTATTAGTTATTACAGCAGTGAATGACTCTGTTTCAAATACTGACTGCAGTAAAGATTCAAGCTGCATTTATTTACATTTCCTGTCACCTTAAATCTTCTCTGTGTATATAAATGGAAAATGGTCTGTATTTGTAAAGCGCTTTACTTGGTCCTAAGGACCCCAAAGCGCTTTACACTATACACAATCATCCACACATTCACACACTGGTGATGGCAGCTACAGTGTAGCCACAGCCATATAACTGTGTTATATATAAGACACAAATATTGTTCTTTTAATATGTTTGCATTACTAAATTTGTCTCAGTGCTTACTTTAAAAATAAAATCATCACATTCTCTGTAAGATTAAGCTCAGCTATTGAACGGTGTATATTTTAAAGTAAAGGCTTTAAAACCAAGTTAGTACAAACATCACTAATGTCACATAACTTTGCCGACATGTGGCCAACAGGAATGTTTTCATGTTCTTCGTTATTAAACATTTGCACATAAATAAGTGACATAATATTCAGTACTTACTTAAAGTTTACTCTTCGGGCGTCCCTCTTCCGCCGTTTTTTGTGCTATGCATTCTGGGCTGTGTTGGGCCATGAAGTCTACACTGCCACATCGATAAAATTCAGGGAAATGAAGGACGCATTTTAGGGCCGCATTTCGAGCAGCCTTGGAAACAGGAAGTGTGTAGATTCAGTGGACTTGGCATCCTCCATCTGCCTCCATGCTCTCTTTACTGGCCTTCTAAAACTTCTCCTGTAGCAGCTTTTGTTTAGATGTTTAGGATTCAACTTTACTGTCATTACCAGTGTTGGGCAAGTTACTTTGAAAAAGTAATTAATTATAGTTACTAGTTACTTCTTCAAAAAAGTAACTGAGTTAGTAACTGAGTTACAATATTCTAAAAGTAATTAATTACTTGAAAAGTAACTATTGCATTACTTTTAAAAAAACATTTAACCCTCTGGGGTCCAGGGTATAATTGTCCATTTTAACTACTTTTGATCTTCCCTCCACATTTTACCTTTAAAAACTATTTACTTTGTTTGGTCTCATCCTTTTCAGCACAACCTCACGTGTCTGAATTTACAGTCATGTTTTCATTTTGACAAACTGTATTAACACAATTGATCTACAATCAGACAAAAAACATAAAACCAGAGTAGAAAAAGTGATATTTTTACTGTAACAACCACAAGCATGTTTAATGAATCATATTTCATAACTTTAAATGCAAATATATATTATATAAATTGTCAAAGTTATTTGCATTCATTTACCTTCTACCTTGATTTTTCGATAACCATTTCAAACTATTTACAGAACAATCAGCTGTTCTTCAATAAAATGCCACAAATTATTTGTGCCACTGTGAGAACATCACAGCCTGACACCTGCAGGTCTGACAGCAGCAGGTGCATCACTCCTGTTTTACCTGGAGACAGCAGTCGCCTCATTGTTCTGACACACAACACAAAACTACACACTTACTACACAAGACAACACATTAACTACACACTCCAAACACGCTAAACGTCACAAATCTCACATCTCAAAACTCTCTCTCTCTCTCTCTCTCTCTCTCTCTCTCTGTCTCGCCATTACTCCTAAAACTTCCCTTGGTTTTTTTTTGTTTTGTTTTTTTTCCTCATAAGCAGAGAGTGCTCGCTGCGCTGTCCTTAGACAGTAAACGTGACGAAACTATTGAGGAAAAAACGCCGCATATATATATAGTTTATCATGACTCTGGTTTTACGTGGCCTATCAACACAGTTTATAAACTGGTATATGTCACCTTGTTGCTTTGTCTTTAAGTGGTCATGTGATTGGCTTACCACGACTACTTTATTCTTCCTCAGTCAAACAGCAGCACTCATGCAATTGTTTTGCCCCCTTAGCTCCAGGTGTTGTGCTAGACAGAGATCGTGATTACCGTCCGCGGGAGCGCAGCTGCTTAAAGCTGTAGCGTCCAGATTACTTACAGCTGCTTCCTGCAGCTGATATAAGCTGCGGTAAACTGAACACAGCTTCAACCGTCTGTTTGTTGAAAAAGTAACAGACCGCATTTTCTTGTTAGTAACTGTAATGGCGTTGTAACGATGGGAATAGTAATTAGTTAGATTACTCGTTACTGAAAAAAGTAACGCCATTTGTAACGCCTTTACAGGGAGTGCAGAATTATTAGGCAAGTTGTATTTTTGAGGAATAATTTTATTATTGAACAACAACCATGTTCTCAATGAACCCAAAAAACTCATTAATATCAAAGCTGAATGTTTTTGGAAGTAGTTTTTAGTTTGTTTTTAGTTTTAGCTATTTTAGGGGGGTATCTGTGTGTGCAGGTGACTATTACTCAATTCAATTCAATTCAATTCAATTTTATTTATATAGCGCCAAATCACAACAAAAGTCGCCTCAAGGCGCTTCATAGATACAGAGAAAAACCCAACAATCATATGACCCCCTATGAGCAAGCACTTTGGCGACAGTGGGAAGGAAAAACTCCCTTTTAACAGGAAGAAACCTCCGGCAGAACCAGGCTCAGGGAGGGGCGGCCATCTGCTGCGACCGGTTGGGGTGAGAGAAGGAAGACAGGATAAAGACATGCTGTGGAAGAGAGACAGAGGTTAATAACAGATATGATTCAATGCAGAGAGGTCTATTAATACATAGTGAGTGAGAAAGGTGACTGGAAAGGAAAAACTCAATGCATCATGGGAATCCCCCAGCAGCCTACGTCTATTGCAGCATAACTAAGGGAGGATTCAGGGTCACCTGGTCCAGCCCTAACTATATGCTTTAGCAAAAAGGAAAGTTTGAAGCCTAATCTTAAAAGTAGAGATAGTGTCTGTCTCCCGAATCCAAACTGGAAGCTGGTTCCACAGAAGAGGGGCCTGAAAACTGAAGGCTCTCCCTCCCATTCTACTTTTAAATACTCTAGGAACAACAAGTAGGCCTGCAGAGCGAGAGCGAAGCGCTCTAATAGGGTGATATGGTACTACAAGGTCATTAAGATAAGATGGGGCCTGATTATTTAAGACCTTGTATGTGAGGAGCAGGATTTTGAATTCAATTCTGGATTTAACAGGAAGCCAATGAAGGGAAGCCAAAACAGGAGAAATATGCTCTCTCTTTCTAGTCCCTGTCAGGACTCTTGCTGCAGCATTTTGGATTAGTTGAAGGCTTTTCAGCGAGTTTTTTGGACATCCTGATAATAATGAATTACAGTAGTCCAGCCTGGAAGTAATAAATGCATGAACTAGTTTTTCAGCGTCACTCTGAGACAGGATATTTCTAATTTTAGAGATGTTGCGCAAATGGAAGAAAGCAGTCTTACATATTTGTTTAATATGTGCGTTGAAGGACATGTCCTGGTCAAAAATGACTCCAAGGTTCCTCACCGCGTTACTGGAGGCCAAGGTAATGCCATCCAGAGTAAGAATCTGGTTAGATACCATAATTCTAAGATTTTCAGGGCCGAGTACAATAACCTCAGTTTTATCTGAATTAAGAAGCAGAAAGTTAGCGGCCATCCAGGTCTTTATGTCTTTAAGACATTCCTGCAGTTTAACTAATTGGTGTGTGTCATCTGGCTTCATGGACAGATAGAGCTGGGTGTCATCTGCATAGCAGTGAAAATGTATGCTATGTCTTCTAATGATACTGCCTAAGGGAAGCATGTATAATGTAAACAGAATTGGTCCTAGCACTGAACCCTGTGGAACTCCATAATTAACCTCAGTGTGTGAAGAGGACTCTCCATTTACATGCACAAACTGGAGTCTATTAGATAGATATGATACAAACCACTGCAGTGCAGTACCTGTAATACCTACAGCATGTTCTAATCGCTCTAATAGGATATTATGGTCAACAGTATCGCACTGAGGTCTAGCAGGACAAGCACAGAGATGAGTCCACTGTCAGAGGCCATAAGAAGATCATTTGTAACCTTCACTAAAGCTGTTTCTGTGCTGTGCTGAGCTCTGAAACCTGACTGAAACTCTTCAAATAAACCATTCCTCTGCAGATGATCTGTTAGCTGTTTGACAACTACTCTTTCAAGGATGTTTGATATGAAAAGAAGGTTGGAGATTGGCCTATAATTAGCTAAGACTGCTGGGTCTAGAGATGGCTTTTTGAGTAAAGGTTTAACTACAGCCAGCTTGAAGGCCTGTGGTACATAGCCGATCATTAGAGATAGGTTGATCATATTTAAGATCGAAGAATTAATTAATGGCAGGACTTCTTTGAGCAGTTTTGTAGGAATGGGGTCTAAAAGACAGGTTGATGGTTTGGAGGAAGTAATTATTGAAGTTAACTCAGAAAGATCAATTGGAGAAAAAGAGTCTAACTTAACATCAATAGTACTAAGAGTAGCATAGCATTACTGTGCATAATTATTAGGCAACTTAACAAAAAACAAATATATACCCATTTCAATTATTTATTTTTACCAGTGAAACCAATATAACATTTCCACATTCACAAATATACATTTCTGACATTCAAAAACAAAACAAAAACAAATCAGCGACCAATATAGCCACCTTTCTTTGCAAGGACACTCAAAAGCCTGCCATCCATGGATTCTGTCAGTGTTTTGATCTGTTCACCATCAACATTGCGTGCAGCAGCAACCACAGCCTCCCAGACACTGTTCAGAGAGGTGTACTGTTTTCCCTCCTTGTAAATCTCACATTTGATGATGGACCACAGGTTCTCAATGGGGTTCAGATCGATCAGGTGAACAAGGTGGCCATGTCATTAGTTTTTCTTCTTTTATACCCTTTCTTGCCAGCCATGCTGTGGAGTACTTGGACGCGTGTGATGGAGCATTGTCCTGCATGAAAATCATGTTTTTCTTGAAGGATGCAGACTTCTTCCTGTACCACTGCTTGAAGAAGGTGTCTTCCAGAAACTGGCAGTAGGACTGGGAGTTGAGCTTGACTCCATCCTCAACCCGAAAAGGCCCCACAAGCTCATCTTTGATGATACCAGCCCAAACCAGTACTCCACCTCCACCTTGCTGGCGTCTGAGTCAGACTGGAGCTCTCTGCCCTTTACCAATCCAGCCACGGGCCCATCCATCTGGCCCATCAAGACTCACTCTCATTTCATCAGTCCATAAAACCTTAGAAATATCAGTCTTGAGATATTTCTTGGCCCAGTCTTGACGTTTCAGCTTGTGTGTCTTGTTCAGTGGTGGTCGTCTTTCAGCCTTTCTTACCTTGGCCATGTCTCTGAGTATTGCACACCTTGTGCTTTTGGGCACTGCAGTGATGTTGCAGCTCTGAAATATGGCCAAACTGGTGGCAAGTGGCATCTTGGCAGCTGCACGCTTGACTTTTCTCAGTTCATGGGCAGTTATTTTGCGCCTTGGTTTTTCCACACGCTTCTTGCGACTCTGTTGACTATTTTGAATGAAACGCTTGATTGTTCGATGATCACGCTTCAGCAGCTTTGATATTTTGAGACTGCTGCATCCCTCTGCAAGATATCTCACTATTTTTGACTTTTCTGAGCCTGTCAAGTCCTTCTTTTGACCCATTTTGCCAAAGGAAAGGACGTTGCCTAATAATTATGCACACCTGATATAGGGTGTTGATGTCATTAGACCACACCCCTTCTCATCACAGAGATGCACATCACCTAATATGCTTAATTGGTAGTAGGCTTTCGAGCCTATACAGCTTGGAGTAAGACTTGGAGTAAGACAACATGCATGAAGAGGATGATGTGGACAAAATACTAATTTGCCTAATAATTCTGCACTCCCTGTACTTGTAACGCCGTTACTTGTAACACCGTTATTCCCATCACTGGTCATTACACATGTCTACATACAGGGTAACAAAATACAGTTTGCATCTAATCAGTAAGTGCAATAAAAGCAGATGATATAAAAGGAAGTTCAGTAGAGAGCAAATATACAGATGTACTGATATATACAGACAAGGGTAGTATAAATGGTGAAATAGTTATGAACAGAGATCAAACATACAGCTGAACTACAGACAAATGTATAGCATACAGATGTTCTATATTGCTGTACAGACGGGCAGATATACAGGTGTACTATGGACAAATATACAGATTTGCTACATATATACAGATGTAGCAGTGTGAGATAAACAGATCTACAGAGTGCTATGAATGTATCTACAGCAGTGGAAGTGTAGCTCTCTGAACAGACTATAATAGTGAACAGTGTAGGCACTATAACAGAGACTCTGTCAGTGTCCTAAAACTATAGCAGTAACCCATGTGAACATATGGTGAATGTTGAGAAAGAAATGATCATGGTCACTGGGAGGAGGAGTGTAGAAGGGATCAGTGAGTGTGGATGGAAAGTTTCAGCGGGGACTGAGTTCAGTAGGGTGACAGCTGTGGGGAAGAAGCTCTTCCTAAACCTGCTGGTTTTAGTCTGAAGGCTCCTGTAGCGCCTTCTGGAGGG
Source organism: Simochromis diagramma (assembly GCF_900408965.1). Taxonomy (NCBI): domain Eukaryota; kingdom Metazoa; phylum Chordata; class Actinopteri; order Cichliformes; family Cichlidae; genus Simochromis; species Simochromis diagramma. The sequence continues at coordinate 390,956 of NW_024387327.1, read as the reverse complement.
GAGGAGCTGGAGGCAGGATGAGAGGAGTCCCTGAGAATGATGCATGCTCGGCTAACCCTAACCCTCTTGTGGACATCCTCAGTGACAGCAAGTGGAGTCCCTGTGATGCGTTGGTTTTCACCACCAGCTACAGTGCCTTGCGCTCAGCAACAGAGCAGTTTGCATACCAGACTGTGACACAGTTGGTCATGATGCTCTCTATCACACAGCGGTAGAAGTTAACCAGTATATGAGTAGACAGGTGGTTCTTCTTCAGTGTCCCCAAGAACTTGAAGCTGGAGCATTAGAAGGAAAAGCATGTCTTTGTGCCCCCCTCTCCCTGTTAATGCCCTACGTGGCCCCCTGGCAACACTTTGCTAGACCCGCCCCTGCACAGTTACCAGCTGTCAGCTACTTAGAAAAGGATCCTGGTGTTATTTGTCTCTCAGAAACAGTTCATAACTTCCCTTCAACTCATTCATGTCACCTAAAAGGTAAACCTGTTTCTCCATCACCTGTTCATCTCTGATGGTTCAGTAAGGACATCTCCTGGTTTCATCTTCATGTTTCCCTCTCACCACATATCCAAACTGATATCATGACCAGCAGCTTTACAGCTGTGGCTCCAGCAAACATCAGCTGATACTTGAAATTAATATTAAATAAATTCTAACAACAGCTGATCAAGCTTAAACGTGCTGCTGTTGTTTAGCCTGACATCCGCTGGTTTCCTCTTTCTGGCGCAAAGTGGGCGATAAACAAACAAGAGAGACGTGACTTGCATGTCTTGTGTCTTTTTCCATTCTAGCTGTAGTCTGGGACAAACTGTGTTCCTTTTCAGCTCAATACGAAACGCGTAATATTTTCTCTGAATGCGGGACGATTCAGTTTTTTACGGGATGGTTGGAAACTCTAATAACTAACCTTTTGAATAAAGTTCAATATCAGGAACATCATAGCACCCACCCAACTGTATAGAAACTCGGTCATGCTAGCTAGTACGCAGTACGAGTTATTGTAACTGACTGTAAAAAGTCAGCACAACGAAACAGTTTGTGTGTTTGCTGATGTTTGTTGAGCTGATAGAAACGTTGCATTTGAAATTACCTGCCACAACATGTTACTCCCTTTACGTTTGATCGTCTTCTGTAGGGCTCGTTAGATGCTGGAGTATAGCAACCGCAACTTACGGACAGCTGCAGTTGTTGCAGAGCTGTGCCAAAAAAACAAAACCACACAGTGGCCCACTTGGACCTGTTACTATGGCACATGTCATCTCTTTGTATGTGACGTCCCCTGGTGATTATTTTAAAGAGGACTGAAGGCTCAGAGTGACAAAAACAATAAGTCCCTGTAAATTTGTTAAAGCAAAAGTAACGAGAAAATGTAAGGAGTCCAAAGTACAGATATTTGTTTAAAATGTATTGAGGAAAAGTAAAAAGTATTCCAGTAAAGTACAGGTACCTTAAAGTTCTACTTTAGTATAGTGGAGTACAAAGTATTTGTACTTTGTTGCTTCCCCCTTGTGATGAACTGAGGCGAGTGAGCTGTGTAGCTCTTTGGATGTTCTGGGCTGTTTGGTGACCTCTTGAATTAGTCGTGGCTGGACGGCCACTCCTGGAAGGTTCACCGCTGTTCCGGTTTGGTGGAGTGCCATAGCTTTAGACATGGCGTTATAACCCACACTGACAGATCTCAATTCATTTGTTTCTGATTTCTTAGGATGCTGGCATGATGTCTGGCTTTTGACCAGTGAAACTTCCCTTTCTGTCAGTGTAAAGAAGTGACATGTTTAACTGTTTTTCTACTTGATAAAGAAAAAGCTGCTGTGACAAAGACAGAAATCTGTTGGCACGGCTTTTTGTACTTAAATCGTAAGAAATAAATGTGTAAAATCACAGAAAAAAGCCCTGACAGCTCATTGCCCACACTGCAGTTTTTTCCTTTTGTTTGGAAAAAAGAAAAGTCTATAACTACTGTGTTACTAAGCCTCATGTCTGCTGCATTTCCGCTCGTCAGACTCACCTAATGAGATGGCTGGAACTGTTTCTGTTTTTGCAGCCCAATTATTTCCATTGGAAGGTGTCTGGCACATCAGATGGTTGTACATTAAATGGCGTAGCAAACATGTCCACTTCCTTTTGGATATTCTTCACATCTTGAAACCTCTCCTGCCTGAATGAGTTTTGCACACTCACTGGCATATTCAGTTGTAACGTCAGGCTTTTGCTCTTGCAGGGTGGGAAAGTGTACAGTGTTTCCCTTTTCCAGTTGTCCTTGCCACAGCCTTAACTTCACTTCAAATGATTCCACATTTGAAAGCAGAGAGTTGATGAGCTGGTTGGGACCTTGCAGCTTGATGTTTAATTCAATTTCAATTCAATTTTATTTATATAGCGCCAAATCACAACAAAAGTCGCCTCAAGGCACTTCATAAAGCTCTGACACACACACACACACACACGTAGGAAAATATTTAGTATACACATCCAGAAATGCATACACTATTATATATTGTACATATATTTATTAGTTTCAGGTCGGCCATTCTTGTATTTTGGTCGTTTGTGTTGTTGTGTTTGCACATCTCTGTTGCTTGTGGGGCTCGCACACAAGAATTTCACTCGCATGTGCTGTGCCAGTGTGCCTGCACATGTGATGTGACAATAAAAGTGATTTGATTTGATTTGATTTGATTTGACATGTGCTTGGTGATGTTCACCATGAAGCCAGGTCACTGAGGAAATTGCCATCACTGAGCTCAATGACAGGTTTCCCCTTTATCTCCATGAAGCGTCTGACTTCTTCCCACAGTGTATAAAATCGTGCAAGCATATTAGCACAACTCAGCCATCGCACTTCACAGTGATAAACCAGATGGCTGTACTCTGACTCAAGCTTGCTGAGTAGCTCCTTGAACTGACGGTTGTTCAACCCTCTGCTTTTGTTTGTGGTGGACACGACGGTTTCATCACAGCGTTAAGCTTCAGGGAATGTGCACACAGACTCTTTGATGTGTGACGCAGTGGCATACAGTGTCAGCTGTTCCCTTAAAGTTATCTCTTTCTTGTCTTAGTGGCGCTGTCACTTAGTGTTTGCTCTCTCTGCAGTAGAGGATCACTTCCTGTGCCTGTTCCAGCACACAGTGGTGTTTTTGTGTAGCTCATCTGCATAGCAATTTAATTAAAATTTTTTAGATAACTTCTTATGTCATAGTTTAATCTTCACGTGCTTCATCTGAAGCACACTCTCTGTGTTCTCACTCCCTAATTTGTAGCCAAAGTATTCACTCACTGTGTATTTACAGTTTCGCTATCTTAGCTTAGCTCGTAGCCAACTTGCTAGCAGCATTCCCTCTTTAAACTTAAAACTGCTGGCTAAGGGTAAATATAAATCCAGTAAAATCCTAATTCACGTCACCAGTAATGACACCCGGTTACGTCAGCTGGAGCTAGGGCTGGGCGATATGGCCCAAAATTCATATCTTGATATTCTTTAGCTGGATGGCAATATACGATATACATCTCGATATTTTTTTTAAAGCCATAAAGTAAGAACAAAAAGAGAGTTCTTAGTCAAACCTGTGTCCCAGCTCGCACACAGGCACTTTTATTAACGTACAGCGCAGATATACATGAACAAAATTACTCAAAAATAAATTATCAGTATGTATTAAATAATAATGCTCCATAAATAAAATAAAACAATGTTGTTTTTGTGCATAACAAAACGCTCACAATTGTGCAGTCAAAATGTAAACTAACAGACGCTGAGCATAATAACAAAGACAGGCAGACTTCACAGCTGCTCTGTTCCCAACTTCTACTGCGTGACTGACAGCCTGGAGTTTGAAATCCGCTTTGTAACCGTGTCTCTGAACAGGAGCCATCTGTGGTCTTTATACACACACACAATACGGTAATATTACATTGAAGCACAGTACACATCACTCCGCGAGGCTCCTGACTACGCTAGCCATAATGCTCCGATAATCCATCAAGCAGTGCGGCTCTGTAGCTTACCAAAGTCGTACTTAAACATTTTTTGACAGATTGCTGAGCGCCAGGTACCACATAAAATCGGTTCACGGTCAGTAAGCACAACCAGAATTCATACATAAGGCGCTCTGTTGATTTTTTAAAAATGAAATGATTTTAGTGTAAGCTAACAGTACGAAAAATACGGTATATAAGTTTTGTAAGTCGGTTTGTTTCAGGGCAAGAGGCTGGGAGACTTCGCGGTCTGGGATACAGCACAAAGTTTCACACACTCTTCATTTTGCACTTTATGGCGCTGTTGTAAATACTGAAAAATACTAGTAGTGCTCCAACCTTTAGTCGGGATGCTTTCCCGGCATTCTCTACACAATACATTATTCTGCTGCTCATCTGACACTCAAAATAATAGTAATAATATTTAGTGCTATCAACGCTAATCTTGTTAAAATGATGTTAATGCCATAACTGCATTAACGTGGCAAAGCTCCGTTAACAGGTTAGCGCGGATCACCCTGTGTGTGGGGCTGCGCTGCGTCAACGCGTTAGCATGGTTAGCTCATTAAAGCATTGATGCCATCCAGCTGTCCACCAAAACTGCTCAAAGAAATCCTGCCATTAATTAATGCTCCAATCTTAAATGTGATCAACCTATCTCTAATAATCAGCTATGTACCACAGGCCTTCAAGCTGGCTGTAGTTACACCTTTACTCACTGAGGAGATGATGGAGCGGGTCAATGCTGGGCTCAGATCTACCCCCCGGCCCAATCCCTTTTTGTCCCCCATAAACCCCCCACCAGAGCGGCCAAAGGTTCGCCATCGAACCCCACCCTCAACAGAGCAATTGAAGTCACACTGCCCAACCTCACCCCCTTAGTTCCTCCTTACCACCTTCATGCCCTGTCTCCGCAGTCTGATGTGTGATGTGTGAAGGGTCCGGGCTGCAAGGATTATGGCAGTGGTGACTTTTCCTAGGAGAAGCTGGGACCCTGTTTACTAGAAGGTTTTAAAATTTCTGTACTTTCAGGTGACAGAAGGAGACATGTGGCCTGGTCAAAACACAGAGAGCTGCACTCTAAAAGATCTTTAAATATAGTAAACATACCTTGTGTGCCACAGACTGCTCCCAAACATGAGGGGGCAAGTAATACCTCTAAAACACTTAAGTTGGCTTTATTAAACGTTAGATCTTTAGCTGGGAAAACATTTTTAATTAATGATTTAATCACTGAGCACAGCCTTGATTTTATGTTTTTAACTGAAACTTGGTTGGACCAAAGTAACAGTGGAGCTGTTCTCATCGAGATGACCCCTCCTAACTACAGTTTTATCAGTGAGGCCAGGGTGAGCAGGAGAGGAGGAGGGGTTGCTGTCTTATTTAATGAATCATTTCAATGTAAGCCGCTATCTCCTGGAAGTTTTCAGGCTTTTGAATATGTGGCTTTACAGCCGAAGGCCCCATCCAAAGTTGTGTTTCTTAATGTTTACAGGCCTCCCAAATACTGCACAGACTTTTTTTTAATGACCTCAGTGAACTGCTGTCTGTGATCTGTGTTGATTTCGACTGTGTAATTATTGTTGGGGATTTTAACATCCATGTGGACAACCCTCAGGACAAAGGGACTAAAGACCTGAGTAACACTCTGGGCAACTTTGGGCTGACTCAGCATGTAACAGAGGCCACACATAATAGAGGACACACTCTTGACCTACTGATCTCCAAGGGCCTGAGCATTTCAAACATTACTGTGTCTGATGTGGGCCTGTCTGATCATTACTGTGTTTTCTTTGAAAGTAAAATCTCAGCCCACACAAATATATCAACAGCAGTGATCACAAAACGGTGTATAACCGAACACAGTAGTGCAATTTTTAACCAGGTCTTCCCATTAACACCTGATCTGTCCAGAGGTTCAGTCAATGAGCTCGTCAATAGCTTCGATGCAAAAATGTTAAATGTAATGGATACAATTGCTCCCATTAAGGTGAAGGTTATCTCTGGAAGGAAAAAGTCTCCATGGAGAAACTCCACACTAGTGAAAAATGAAAAAAGAGAGTGTAGGAAAGCTGAGCGCAGATGGAGAAAAACAAACCTCCAGGTTCATTATGACATCTATAAAGAGAAACTTCACAATTATAATTTACAACTGAGGAGTGCAAGAAGGTCCTACTTCTCCGACATCATCACTAAAAACAGCCATAATGCTCCGGTCTTATTTTCTACAGTTGACAGGCTAACAAACCCTCCTGTGTCAGTGGCAGCTGAACTTCGACCATGGCCTGCAATGACTTCGCCAAATTCTTCACAGACAAAATCCAAAAGATTAGACAAGCAATTGGTACTTCAACAGCAGATCCAGGATATGTACTGTGTCCACCGAAAAAATGTTTAAACACCATGAAACAGTTAGACCTTATTAACAGCAAAGACCTGGAGGACATCTTAGGTCAACTGAACTCCTCCTCCTGCTGTTTAGATGTCCTGCCAACAAGTTTTTTCAAAAAGGTCTCAAAGACTTTAGAGTCAGACCTGTTACAGATCGTCAACTTTTCTTTAATGTCAGGTGTGTTTCCAGAATCATTAAAAACTGCTGTAATAAAACCTATACTGAAAAAGGACAATCTTGACAAGACACAAATGAACAACTACAGGCCGATCTCAAATCTTCCATTTTTAAGTACGATCATTGAAAAAGCAGTTTCTCAACAGCTCAATTATTTCTTAAAACAGAATAACTGCTATGATGCCTTCCAGTCAGGTTTTAGACAGAACCACAGCACTGAAACCGCTCTGACCAAAGTGTTTAATGACATATGTCTGAACACAGACAGTGGAAAAATGTCAGTCTTTGTTTTACTGGATCCCAGTGCAGCATTTTATACAGTTGACCACAATATATTACTCAAACGACTGGAGAACTGGGCAGGTCTCTCAGGAACTGTACTAAACTGGTTCAAAACATACTTAGAAAACAGGAATTACTTTGTAATACTACTGTAACAGCATCTTTACAGGTCTACCTAAAAAATCAGTCAGACCACTACAGCTCATTCAGAACTCTGCTGCTCGAGTCCTCACTAAGACCAAAAAAGTGGACCACATCAGTCCAGCTCTGAGGTCTTTACACTGGCTGCCTGTCCGTCAGAGGATAGACTTTAAAGTTCTGATGCTGGTCTATAAAGCTCTGAATGGTTTAGGACCAAAATACATCAGTGACCTCCTGACCCAGTATGAACCTTCCAGATCCCTCAGGTCATCTGGATCCGGTCTTTTATCAGTTCCCAGAGTCAGAACCAGACACAGAGAAGCTGCATTCAGCTTTTATGCTCCATATATCTGGAACAAACTCCCAGAAAGCCTCAGATCAGCTGAAACACTCAGTTTATTTAAATCCAGGTTGAAGACTCACCTGTTCTCAGCTGCATTTGAATAAAGCACCAAATCCACACTTTTAAGCTTAAATTTCAAAACTTACATTTAACTACTGATTTTATCTACTGTTCTGATTTTATCTGTTTTGATTTTATATACTGTTTTGTGTGTTTGTTTGTTAATTAATTAGTTTGTTTGTTTGCTTGTTTTAATCAATTTTAAATCGTGCTTTTTATTTGTTTTTGTTTCTAATGTCTCTGTAAAGCACTTTGAATCACCTTGTTGTTGAATTGTGCTATACAAATAAACTTGCCTTGCCTTACTCAAAAAGCATCTCTAGACCCAGCAGTCTTAGCTAATTATAGGCCAATCTCCAACCTTCCTTTCATATCAAACATCCTTGAAAGAGTAGTTGTCAAACAGCTAACAGATCGTCTGCAGAGGAATGGTTTATTTGAAGAGTTTCAGTCAGGTTTCAGAGCTCATCACAGCACAGAAACAGCTTTAGTGAAGGTTACAAATGATCTTCTTATTGCCTCTGACAGTGGACTCATCTCTGTGCTTGTCCTGCTAGACCTCAGTGCAGCGTTCGATACTGTCGACCATAATATCCTATTAGAGCGATTAGAACATGCTGTAGGTATTACAGGTACTGCACTGCAGTGGTTTGTATCATATCTATCTAATAGACTCCAGTTTGTACATGTAAATGGAGAGTCCTCTTCACACACTGAGGTTAATTATGGAGTTCCACAGGGTTCAGTGCTAGGACCAATTCTGTTTACATTATACATGCTTCCCTTAGGCAGTATCATTAGAAGACATAGCATACATTTACACTGCTATGCAGATGACACCCAGTTCTATCTGTCCATGAAGCCAGATAACACACACCAATGAGTTAAACTGCAGGAATGTCTTAAAGACATAAAGACCTGGATGCCTGGAAGGCCCCATCTTAACTTAATGACCTTGTAGTACCATATCACCCCATTAGAGCACTTTGCTCTCGCACTGCAGGCTTACTTGTTGTTCCTTCATTTTATGTTGTTTTTTTTTTTTATTTCTCCAGGCTAAATGATGATCCTCTAAATTTGTGACACGCCATTTCCTCTCCAGCTTACGAGTCATCTGCTTTATTCTACGTGTTTGAGAATTATACCACAGAGTCAGGTACTTCTGATTAGAGACCTTAGTTTTCACAGGAGCTACAGTATCCAGAGTCGTACGTAGTGAGGAGGTAAAATTATTAACAAGATGATCGACCTCTGTTGGGGTAGCGTTCAGATAGCTGCTCTGCTCTATGTTGGTACAGGGCATTGAAGATGATAACAGTGGGTCGATTATATTCTTAAACTTAGTTACAGCACTTTCAGAAAGACATATACTGTGATAAAGTCTACTCTCCACTGCTGTGTAATCAATTATTGTAAATGTAAATGTTATCAGGAAATGATCAGACAGGAGAGGGTTTTCAGGAAACACTGTTAAATGTTCAGTTTCTATGCCATATGTTAACACAAGATCTAGAGTGTGATTAAAGTGGTGGGTGGGTTCTTTTACATTTTGACAGAAGCCAGTTGAGTCTAGTAACAGATTAAATGCCATGTTCAGGCTGTCATTTTTAGCATCTACATGGATGTTAAAATCACCCACAATAATTATTTTATCTGAGCTGAGAACTAAATCAGATAAAAAGTCTGAGAAATCAGACAGAAACTCTGTGTAAGGCCCAGGTGGACGATAGATGATAACAAGTAAGACTGGTTTCTGAGTTTTACAGCTGGGGTGGACGAGGCTAAGCATCAGGCTTTCAAATGAATTAAAAGTCTGTCTGGGTCTTTGGTTGATTAATAGGCTGGTGTGAAAAATTGCTGCCACACCGCCCCCTCGGCCTGTGCTTCGAGGTTTCTGGTAGTTAGAATGACTCGGGGGTGTTGATTCATTTAAACTAACATAATCATCCTGCTGCAACCAGGTTTCTGTAAGGCAGAGTAAATCAATTTGTTGATCAATTATTAAGTCATGTACTAACAGAGACTTGGAGGAGAGAGACCTAATATTTAAATGGACTGGTTCTTATATAGCGCTTATCTACTCTAGCTGAGCACTCAAAGCGCTTTATACAACTAATTCATTCACCCAATCACACCCATTCACACAAGCACGTTTTCTAAGTTGTTAAGTGCTTACTATCTGTCATTCATTCACATTCATACTCAGATGGATGCATCGGAAAGCAACATGGGGTTAGTATCTTTTTGGCATGCAGACTAGAGGAGCCTGGGATCGAACCTCGAACCTTCCAGTAACTGACCTGCTCTACCACCTGAGCTACAGCCACCCCAGAATTTTAATAATTTCACTGTTTTACTCTTTGGTTCAGATGTGGATACTGTATTGTTCTTTCTTTGTGATTGTTTATGTTTAAGTTGTTTGTTGCTGGTTTTTAGTTTGTTTTTTGTCTGTTTGGGAGCTGACACAGTCTCTATTGAGATGGGTTTTTGGGGGGGTAGCAGGAGGAGAGAAGCTGCAGAGAGGCGTGTAAGACTGCAACTCTGCTTCCTGGTCCCAACTCTGGATAGTCATATTTTGGGGGGTTTAATAAATTTGTCCATATTTCTAGAAATGAGAGCTGCTCCATCCAAAGTGGGATGGATGCCGTCTCTCCTAACAAGACTAGTGATGGTAAATTTGATTCTTTTTACTGAATCGAGTTTTAATGAGTCACTCACCAAAGTGAATCAGGTTTTTTGAGTCATTTGATTCACTGAGTCAGTTGACCAGAGAGTGCAAAAAAATTACATTTTCACTCAAACTTAATTTGTTTCTCTTTTCATGTAAATCCCACTGCTAAGATGAATGATTCTAAAAATATATATATATATTTTATGGAGCATAAAAGAGCAAAAACATTTCTAAAATTAAGCAGTTTCCTATCAAAATTGCTTAATAAACATTTATTTTGTTTATTTTTATTTTATTAGTATTTTCCTTAAATGTGTTAAATATATATTTTCTCATCTAAATGTCCACTGAGCTGTGAGCCAGGGGGCGGTAATGTGCCTTAACATTGGTTGCCAACCAAGAAGAAGAAGAAGCTGTGAGCCAGGAGGGAGGGGTGAGTGAGTGAGTGATTCGTTCGCTCGCTCTATGATTCAGCACAGGAGGGAGGGGGTTAGTGAGTCCTGAGTGATTCGCTTAAGCTTATGATTCAGCACAGGAGGGAGGGGGTTAGTGAGTCCTGAGTGATTCGTTTGCTCTATGATTCAGCACAGGAGGGAGGGGGTTAGTGAGTCCTGAGTGATTCGTTCGTTCTATGATTCAGCACAGGAGGGAGGGGGTTAGTGAGTCCTGAGTGATTCGTTTGCTCTATGATTCAGCACAGGAGGGAGGGGGTTAGTGAGTCCTGAGTGATTCGCTTAAGCTTATGATTCAGCACAGGAGGGAGGGGGTTAGTGAGTCCTGAGTGATTCGTTTGCTCTATGATTCAGCACAGGAGGGAGGGGGTTAGTGAGTCCTGAGTGATTCGTTCGCTCTATGATTCAGCACAGGAGGGAGGGGGTTGGTGAGTCCTGAGTGATTCGCTTACGCTTACGATTCAGCACAGGAGGGAGGGGGTTAGTGAGTGAGGGAGTGAGTGAGTGAGTGAGTGATTCGTTCGCTCTATGATTCAGCACAGGAGGGAGGGGGTGAGCGAGTCCTGAGTGATTTGCTTACGCTTACGATTCAACACAGGAAGGGAGGGGGTGAGTAGCTCAAATGTGTTGTTAGCATGTTAGCAGAGCGATGCTACTGTGAACCGAGGAGCTATTTTCTTGATGTGAGCTTCTACTCAGGGTTTTTTCTTCCAGTTCAGAGCAGAAATGCTTTTGTTAAGAAACTGGCTGTTGTTTTTTCCCCCCGCAATTTTAATTATAAGCTAGATATATTTCTACTAAGCGAATTCGTTTGCTAACAGAAACAGGGATGAGTCAGTGAGTCAGTTGAGCTTGTGAATCATGATTCACGAGTCAGTAAAGTGATTCTCGAGTATTGAACGATTCGTTCACGAATCGAACATCACTAAACAAGACCAGGTTTCCAATGTCGCCTGCTCTGGCCCCTGGAAGACAATTGACTATGGTTGCCGGTGTCTCTAGCTTCACATGTCTGAGAACAGAATCACCAATTACCAGAGTTTGACCCCCGGCGGGTGTGTCGCCGAGTGGGGAAAACGGTTAGACACATGAACAGGTTGGTGTTGTACCTGGGGCTTCTGTTTAAGACTATGCTTCCTCCTCACCGTCACCCAGCCGCCCTCTTTCCCCAGCTGCTTGGGGTCTGCCGGGGAACAGGGAGCGAGGCCTACGCTATCTTGGCTGCACCGCTACAGGGGCCTGGCTAGCTACGGGTGAATGAAGGGTGCGAAGCCGAGTCTCCAATTCAGTAATTCCTCCAGAGCTGCAAATATGCTACATTTGTTACAGATATCATTACTGCTAAAGGAGGCCGAGGAGTAACTAAACATCTGACACAATGAGCAAGAAACTGCAGGACGGACAGTTGAAGAGGCCATGGTGCTAGTGAGTCGGCTATGAGTTAAGCTAAGCTAGCGAAACAGTAAAGACTCAGTGAGTGAATACTTTGGCTATAAATTAGGGAGTGAGTACACAGAAAGTGTGCTTCGGATGAAGCACGTGAAGATTATACTATGGAAAAAATGTATCTTACGGTTTTTAATTAAATTGCCAAGCAGATAAGCTACTCAGAAACACCACTGTGTTTGAGCAGGAACAGGAAGTGGTACTCTACCGCAGAGCGAGTTAACACCAAGTGACAGTGCCACCCAAAGGAGCCAAGCAAGCCACCCTGTCCCTCTACTCACTTTTGAATACAGTGATTAATAATCACACCATAGTCACACCAATAACTGCGGATTAAATACCAAAGCCCAATATTTATGTACTGAAACCAACTACTCCCACTTGGCAGCGTAAGTAAACATGTGTGTTTAATTTTTCCACTGATTAATTTTTTAGTACTGACTGTGGTTTTTTTTGTTGTTTTTTTTACTGAGTTTGTTGCAGATATTCATCTTAAAAACACTGTCTGAATAATTGTTAATGAGGTATGTTCACAAAGAAACAGCTCATATATCAGCAGAACTGTAGAACTGAAAAATGTAAAAGTAGAACTTCAGATCCCGAGTGTGTGAGGACAGAGATGGATCAGCTTTATTTCAGATGCCTTGATGCATGCTCAATCATCCAGGAAAGTAAATCTCCAAAAGTTGATTCTGTTCATCTGGATGCAGCGTTTTCAACGGGAGAAACGTTTTGTCACTCGTCCAAGTGACGTCTTCAGTCTCAGCTGACTACAGGTTTCCCCAAACTTATAAACAGTACATTTGCACAATGACTGAAACCAGCCCACTGAATGAACAATGGGCTGGGAGGTCAGTTTCTTCATCATAATTATTCAAATTCTCATGACCATTGATCAACAACCACTGATCAACGGCCATGAGTACCCATTGTTCCCTCAGTGGTGCTACCACTGAGGGAACAATCAGCCCACTCCCGCACCCGGAAATGTACGAAGGTCTAAATATTTATCCAAAGGGCTCACTGAAGATCAGCTGATTTCTACGGGGCAAAAAGTACTTAAACTATTTCAGTTACCCACTATGACCATTGCTGCAGTGCAGGATGAACAGCACTGATGGGGCTCTGATATATTCATGTAATATATTATGACAGAAAGTGCTACAGACTGCTTTCAAAGTTTCATCCTCCACAGCATGTGTCCTGATCAGCAGGCTCCTCTTTGGCTCAGTGTTAAAGTAATTATCTGATTATTCCTGTGAAGCAGTGCCAGAAGCTGCATTGCATTTCCACAGTTGATTGAGATTAAGCCAGACTGAACGTGCAAGCATAGCAGATTGGGCTGCAGTTCTGCTGGACCATGACCAGGAAGAGATGCAGCTCCAGCAGACATCTCCAGTACAGGACTAGAGCTTTCCCAGGCACTGAGCAGGAAACAGCACTGAGGTAAGACATGCTACACTGACTATAATGCATGAACATACCTGAACTCTTATACTTAATTACATATTAGGGGAAAAGTTCTTCTCCATTATTTAATGGGTTTTATGAACAGGACAAGAACATTAATAAATTCCATTTATTAAATTAGAGTTTACAGTGGAGGGACTACGGTCCTGCATTGGAGGTCTTTCAGATTATTTAACTTCAAGTTTGTAATCTGTGTTTGGCATTGCAGCCGAGTCCAGGCTAAGAAAACTTAAGTTCCACTGTGAGCTGGAAGAGTCACAACTGCGAAGGGTGAATTATTTTAAGCGTGACGCGAACAAGTTCTAAATCTGCCTCTCGTGCACACTGTTAAATCTCCCAATTCTTTTGATCGTTGGGCTGAAGGAAGGACAATACTCGGTGTATAAATGCTCAATCAACAATCTTTTATTCCATACAATTCAACACTTTTGAGCATAAACCATCCGGATGGGAGATGAGCGCGGGAGGGTGTCCGCCTGATCTCGAAGCGTCTGAGTGTTCCTCACATTCTTATAGCTTCAGCCCCTCCTCCACCTAGTCACAAAGCCTAAACATCCACATTCTTTCTCTCTCAGTGAGCCCAAGTTATGACCTCGGCTTCCTGTGCAGTATGTTCTGTTCTTTTCTAGTCAGACAAATAAGGTGATGACTCTCTGAAAACAGTATTTCTTATAACTCAGCAGTATAATGCATCATAAACAATATCATTCATTCACAATAAATCAGCAGTCTAATGTAATGCAAATCAGTTTAATAAGTGTAATAGTTTCACCTTCTTCTAAGTCAGGAGAATAATGCAAACTAAAACTACATAATGATTTCACAATCTTTAATTAGGGGTCTAACGTGGCATAAGATAATATAATAATCTCACAACACATACACATGCACACACATGCAGACCACACACATGTGCACCTGTCTAAAGACAGATCTGACTTAAACTACAGTCATTTGATTAAATGTTTTGATCTGAAGTATAATAAATGAGGCCTCTGCTCTTTAAACTGTTGTCTCATATTAGCTCAACTTAAACAAATTATATTCATGCTATCTGTCCTAAAATATCTGATCTCAGGGCCCACACACATCCGTTGCCTGACGTTGGTGTGGATCTCCAAGCAGCTTTGCAACCCATTGAAACCAGTCTTGCTGTGTCTGAATTATTAATTACATATCTGTCATCACTGATGGTTTCATGGATCTTTCTGCTAGTCTCCTCATCAGATTTTCCACCTGATAGAAAAAGATGGTGGGTGTTGGTTCGGAAGGAGAGACATGAAGCCATATTTAAATGACCACAGAGGGAAACAGTACTTTCCTTAGTGGTCATGATTTGTGGTTGCAGGAAGTGTTGAGATGCTGACTCAGCTGATCCTAGGATGGACTGCGTTGCTAAGCAGCCTCCCGTCAGCTGCTTCCTCTATTACAACAAGTGAGTCAAACACTGGATAACAGTTAAGTCCATAAACACTAACACTTTCTTGCCTCCTAAGGTAAAGCACCCACCTCAGTGAGTTTCAGATTAAACCATTAAGATGTGATTGATACTTCAAATGGCAAGGGCCCTTCGTGGTCACACGACAAGTAGCGGATATTGGCTATTAGGTGGTGTGGTCGAACAAGGGAGGGGCCACACAGATATGACCAAGGAGGTCAACGTGATATATCTGTGCATGGAGAGAGGCTGAAAACACTTCTGTATTGAGCCTGGTGAAGGAGAGAGCTGAGTTGGGGCCGGAGAAATTAATCAAAAATATTGAAGTAACTGTCTGTTAATGAGCATTTCCCCTACCTGGCAGCTCCATCTTGAACGTCCTTTATTGAATATATCCCCTGTGAAACTTTGTACATGTCCAAACCATCTCAGCCTTGCCCCTTTGTTTCCAAACTGCTCAGGCAGAACTGTTGTGATGAACTCATTGTGGTGTGAATAAGGCATGGCGGGACCACAAATTGTAATTTTGAGCCATTTATTTACACCGGCTGCAGCACCCAAGCTGCCAGCCGCACATCGCACCACAAGACCACTCATAACCCTGCTTTTCCGTGATTTAATGCTGCGGCCGTGACCTGCAGATGCCATGCAGGTGCGTCCGCACGGCACCGCAGACCACGCCCCGCCACACTCATATTTAACCCTGTCCATCCTGCTCACTCTGAAAATCCTAACATCTTATGCTCTGCCTTCTGTACCATCTCCAAACGATACATCATAGCAGGTCTCACTAACATCTTGGACACCTCCCCTTTCACTCTTGCTGCTATTGTTCTGTCACAAATCGCCCTGACACTCATCTCCACCCACTCCACCCTACCTGCTCTCTCTTCTTGACCACTCTTGTGCACTATTGCCTTAGATGGCTGACTTCAGGTATGTAAACTCATCTATCCTTATTACCTCTCTTCCTTCCATGTTCACCTTTCCACCTGTCTCCCTCTCGTTCACACTAGAGATGGCACGATACCGCTTTTTTATGTCCGATACCGATATCATAAATTTAGATATCTGCCGATACCAATATGAAGCCGATATAGTGTGTTTTTTAATTGTTTATCCGCTGGTTTCCTCTTTCTGGTGTAAAGTGAGCCAAAAACAAACAAGAGAGACGGAGTCGCGACAGAAGAGCCGATCAGATGATCATTGATCAGTTTTATGAATGAAGTAGCAGCAGGAGAGGGAGAGAGGGAGAGAGAGAGGCAGTCGCTCCATATATCGGTTGTTAAGCTTAAC
Source organism: Simochromis diagramma (assembly GCF_900408965.1). Classification (NCBI taxonomy): domain Eukaryota; kingdom Metazoa; phylum Chordata; class Actinopteri; order Cichliformes; family Cichlidae; genus Simochromis; species Simochromis diagramma. The sequence continues at coordinate 374,817 of NW_024387327.1, read as the reverse complement.
GCTGGAATGCTTTACAAACATTCAGAGATGAACTTACACACTTGCTTTACTTCTCTCTGGGATCACTTTCTCCGAGATGAAATGCAGGCTCCAAATGCTCAACCCGACCGCCGACAGGTCTCGCACGCCACAGCCGCTCTATCACGTGATGCATACTGCTCAGATGTGGGTTACGCCATGTGGCAAGTTTTGTGAGGTGCTTTCGTGATATTTAATGGATCGGATTACATTTTTTATTTCTCTCTGATATCCAATCCAGTAATTTAGGTCAGTATCGGACTGATACGGAATACCGGATCGGTCCATCCCTAATTCACACATATGTATTCTGCCTCGCTTCTACTGACTTTCATTCCTCTCCACTGCATACCTCCACATCTCCAGGGTCTCTTCCACCTTCTGCCAACTCTCACTACAGATCACAATCAGAATCAGAATCAGAATACTTTATTGATCCCTGGGGGAAATTATTTTTTGTTACAGTGCTCCATTATAAACCAACATTAAGACAAGACAGACAATACGCTAACTAAGAATAGTACAATATATAGATATATATACATACATACATAAGTCACTCATAAATAAATAGCTGGAAAAGAAACATGTGTAGTTGTAGCAGTAACCAGTGTGTTAAGTGGATGCGTTGTACTGGGAGATGGCCACAGGCAGGAAAGATTTCCTGTGTCGTTCAGTGGTGCTTTTCGGTAATCTCAGTCTCTCACTGAACGAGCTCCTGTGACTGACCAGCATGTCATGGAGTGGGTGGGAGGTGTTATCCAACATTGTCTTTATCTTGGACAGCATCCGCCTCTCCGACACCACCTTGAGGGAGTCCAGCTCCATCCCCACAACATTGCTGGCCTTACGGATTAGTTTATTGAGTCTGTTGGCATCTGCGACCCTCAGCCTGCTCCCCCAGCATGCAACAGCATAGAGGATCGCACTGGCCACAACAGACTCATAGAAAATCCTCAGCATTTTCTGGCAGATGTTGAAGGACCTCAGTCGCCTCAAAAAATAGAGACGGCTCTGGCCCTTCCTGTAAAGTGCTGTGGTGTTTTTAGCCCAGTCCAGTTTATTGTCAATGTGTACTCCAAGGTATTTATAGTCCTCCACAATGTCAACACTGACCCCCTGGATTGAAACAGGGGTCAAGTGTTTCCTGGTCTTCCTGAAGTCTACGATCAGTTCCTTGGTCTTTGCCACGTTGAGCTGCAGATGATTCTGCTCACACCACGTGACAAAGGAGTCGACCACAGCCTGCCTCATCATCCCTGCTGATGCATCCAACCACCGCAGAGTCATCAGAAAATTTCTGAAGATGGCAGGTCTCTGTGCAGTGGCTGAAGTCTGTGGTGTAGAGGGTGAAGAGGAGGGGGGAGAGGACGGTCCCCTGTGGTGCCCCTGTGTTGCTGATCACCTTATCAGACACACACTGTGGGAGACGTACAGTGGGGCAAAAAAAGTATTTAGTCAGCCACCGATTGTGCAAGTCCCCCCACTTAAAATGATGACAGAGGTCAGTAATTTGCACCACAGGTACACTTCAACTGTGAGAGACAGAATGTGAAAAAAAAATCCATGAATCCACATGGTAGGATTTGTAAAGAATTTATTCGTAAATTAGGGTAGAAAATAAGTATTTGGTCACCTCAAACAAGGAAAATCTCTGGCTCTCACAGACCTGTAACGTCTTCTGTAAGAAGCTTTTCTGTCCCCCACTCGTTACCTGTATGAATGGCACCTGTTTGAACTCATCACCTGTATAAAAGACACCTGTCCACAGCCTCAAACAGTCAGACTCCAAACTCCGCCATAGCCAAGACCAAAGAGCTTTCGAAGGACACCAGGAAAAGTATTTTAGACCTGCACCAGACTGGGAAGAGTGAATCTACAATAGGCAAGCAGCTTGGTGTGAAAAAATCAACTGTGGGAGCAATCATCAGAAAATGGAAGACATACAAGACCACTGATAATCTCCCTCGATCTGGGGCTCCACGCAAGATCTCATCCCGTGGGGTCAAAATGATCATGAGAACGGTGAGCAAAGATCCCAGAACCACACGGGGGGACCTGGTGAATGACCTGCAGAGAGCTGGGACCAAAGTAACAAAGGTCACCATCAGTAACACACTACAACGGCAGGGAATCAAATCCCGCAGTGCCAGACGTGTTCCGCTGCTGAAGCCAGTGCATGTCCAGGCCCGTCTGAAGTTTGCCAGAGAGCACATGGATGATACAGCAGAGGATTGGGAGAATGTCATGTGGTCAGATGAAACCAAAGTAGAACTTTTTGGTATAAACTCAACTCGTCGTGTTTGGAGGAAGAAGAATACTGAGTTGCATCCCAAGAACACCATACCTACTGTGAAGCATGGGGGTGGAAACATCATGCTATGGGGCTGTTTTTCTGCCAAGGGGACAGGACGACTGATCCGTGTTAAGGACAGAATGAATGGGGCCATGTATCGTGAGATTTTGAGCCAAAACCTCCTTCCATCAGTGAGAACTTTGAAGATGAAACGAGGCTGGGTCTTCCAACATGACAATGATCCAAAACACACCGCCCGGGCAACAAAGGAGTGGCTCCGTAAGAAGCATTTGAAAGTCCTGGAGTGGCCTAGCCAGTCTCCAGACCTCAACCCCATAGAAAATCTGTGGCGGGAGTTGAAAGTCCGTGTTGCTCGGCGACAGCCCCAAAACATCACTGCTCTCGAGAAGATCTGCATGGAGGAATGGGCCAAAATACCAGCTACTGTGTGTGCAAACCTGGTAAAGACCTATAGTAAACGTTTGACCTCTGTTATTGCCAACAAAGGTTATGTTACAAAGTATTGAGTTGTATTTTTGTTATTGACCAAATACTTATTTTCCACCCTAATTTACGAATAAATTCTTTACAAATCCTACCATGTGAATTCATGGATTTTTTTTTCACATTCTGTCTCTCACAGTTGAAGTGTACCTCTGGTGCAAATTACTGACCTCTGTCATCATTTTAGGTGGGGGAACTTGCACAATCGGTGGCTGACTAAATACTTTTTTGCCCCACTGTACATATTATGGTCTTCCTGTCAGGTAATCAACAATCCAGGACACCAGAGAAGCATCCACCTGCATCGCTGCTAACTTATCACCCATGATGGTCGGCCTGATGGTGTTGAAAGCACTAGAAAAGTCAAAAAACATGACCCTCACAGCGCTCGCCGGCTGGTCCAGATGGGTGTAGACACGATTGAGCAGGTAGATGATGGCGTCCTCAGTTCCGAGACGAGGCTGATAAGCGAACTGAAGGGGATCCAGATGTGGTCTTACTATGGGTCGCAGCTGGTCCAGGATGAGCCTTTCCAGGGTCTTCATGATGTGGGAGGTCAGTGCCATGGGCCTGTAATCCTGGGGGCCACTGGGACGTGGCGTCTTTGGTACAGGGACGAGGCATGATGTCTTCCACATCACTGGGACCCTCTGCAGACTCAGACTCAGCATAAACAGTTTATGAAAGACTCCACACAGCTGGGGGGCACAGGTCTTGAGGACGAGGGGACTCACTCCGTCTGGTCCAGCAGACTTGCCTGAGTGAAGTCTCCTCATTTGCATCTCAACTGATTCAATTGAGTGAAGGTGCTGGGTGGGGGTGGGGGGGGGGGGGGTGTCAGGACTCTCCCAGGAGGTAACAGCGCCATGTGAAGAGAGAGGCTGGTACAGTGGTGTGGCTCTGGATTTCAGGCTGACTACAGGTGAGGTTGTGGGGGTGTGAGCAGACACTGTGGTGTCGAATCTATTGAAAAACAGATTCAACTTGTTAGCTCTATTCTCACCTCCCTCAGCTCCCCTACTGTTGGTTGGCCTGAATCCAGTGATGGTCTTCATGCCCCTCCACACCTCTTTCATGCTGTTCTGCTGGAGTTTCCACTCCAGCTTCCTCCTGTACTTGTCCTTAGCCTCTCTGATCTTGTCCTTTAGTAACACCTGGACCTTCCTCACCTCCTCTTTATTGCCCCCTCTGAAAGCCCTCTTCTTGTTGTTGAGGAGGGCTTTGATGTCCTTAGTCACCCACGGCTTGTTATTTGGGTAACAATGAACAGTCTGAGCTGGAACAATGGAGTCGGTGCAGAAAGTTATGTAGTCTGTGATACACTCAGTAAGCCCATTGATGTCCTCGGCGTGAGGCTCACAGAGTGTCTCCCAGTTGGTCACCTCAAAACAGCCCTGTAGTTCCGCTATTGCCTCCTCTGACCACCTCCTAACAGTCCTGGTGGTCACAGGTTCCCTCCTCACAATTGGCACATAGCGCGGGGGTGAGGTGAATCAGGTTATGATCTGACCTACCAAGTGGGGGGAGGGAGGAGGAGCTGTATGCATCCTTGACGTTAGCATACAGTAAGTCTAAAATTTTCTCTCCCCTGGTCGGACAGTCCACATATTGTTTGAATGTTGTTAGTGTATTGTCCAGTGATACATGGTTGAAGTCACCCGAGATCACAATAAAGGCACTCGGGTGCTGAGTCTGTAACCGAGCTATGGCAGAGTGGAAAGTGTCACATGCAGCTGTGGGGTTAGCAGAGGGAGGAACATAAACAGCCACCAAGATGATGTGAGAGAATTCCCTGGGTAAATAATACGGCCCGAGTCCAACAGCACACAGTTCAATGTCCGGGCAACAAATCTTTTCTTTGATTGTTATGTTGGCAGGGTTACATCACTGGTTGTTAACTAAAACAGCAAGCCCACCTCCTTTCTGCTTACCGCTAGCGATGCTGTCCCTGTCCGCCCGAACAGTGTGGAAGCCTTCCACGGAAGCATTCTCATCGGGAATGTCCTGGTGCATCCATGATTCGGTGAAACACATCAGGCTACACTCTTGGTATTCCCTCTGACTCCGTACCAGTGCTGAGAGCTCGTCGATTTTATTTGCCAACGATCGCACATTTCCCATCACGATAGACGGCAGACACGGTTTATAGCTCCTCCTCGCTTCGAGCCTCCGCTGTCTCACCGTCTCCTTCTTTCTTCTCTTCTGTCCTTGACCTCTGCATCCCCGATGTGTTTTCCTCCAAATATCAGCTGGTACTTCTGCGGGCCTGGCCAGCGAGCCGGCCGGCATCAGGGCGATCAGCTGATCTCTGGAGTAAACAGTCTGTGCGTGTAGGAGATGTGCCGCGGTCCCGTTCCTTGATAAAAGTAACAGTTCCACGGCCACCAGAAGAACAAAAACTCTCTCAATCCACATGATTGAGTAAGAGATAATAAACGGATGAAAATACAAGTCAAAAAAAAAAAGAATACGTAAGAAAAAAGAGCTAAACTAAGAGAAAAGCAGGAGCGACTGTAACAGGCTGTACGCTATTGGCGCATGCGCACTATAACAATGTCATCACATCCACAGAGACTCCTGCATGACCTCATCTGTCAACCTGTCCCCAAACAAGAAGGGGCTAAGAGCTGATCCCTGATATAATCCCACCCCTACCATGAATTTATCTGTAACTCCTACCGTATACCTCACCACTATCTCGCTGTCCTTGTACATGTCCTGTCCTGTGTCCTGTGTGTGTCTCACATACTCTGAGTTCCTCATGCAGCACCTCAGTTCCTCTCTTGGCTCTTGGCTCTCTCTCTCTATTATCTGTGTTCTTGAGAGCCACAAAGAGTCAGTGAGACTCTTTCTGACCTTCTCCATTCTTCTCCATCAACACTCTCAAAGCAAACATCACATAGAGCTCTTTGTTGATAGGGAGCCACACTGCTGCTCACTGATTGTCACCTCTCTTCTCAGCCTAGCTTCCACAACACTTTACTTTATCTTCATAGTATGGGTCATTAACTTTATCCCTGTGTAGTTACTAGAGCTCTGCATATCACCCTTGCTCTTGAACATCAGTTCCAGTGCCTTGATGCATGCTCAGTCATCCAGGTAAGTAAACCCCAAAAGTTGATTGTGTTCATCTGGATGCAGCGTTTCCAGTGGGACAAATGTTTCGTCACTCATCCAAGTGACTCCTTCAGTCTCAGCTGACTGACATTACATTTTAATAATCAACGAATTGGCCTCCCAGCCCATTGTTCATTCAGTACTGCTGGTTTCAGTCATTATGCAAATGTACTGTTTATAAGATTGGGGAAACCTGCAGTCAGCTGAGACTGAAGACGTCTCTTGGATGAGTGCCGTGTTTCTCTCACTGAAAACGTCCAGATGAAAAGAATCAACGTTTTGGGATCAGTACCAGTACATTTCTTTTCCATTCCTCGGGCATGACGACTGTGGTGAACAGTCTGGTTAAACAGCCTAAAAGGTCTGCTGCCCTCTCTCCTAGAAATCTGCCAGCCACCTTTCCACTCTTCATTCTCTTCACAGCGGCTCACACTTGTGCAGAGGAAGTGTGGGCCGCTATGAAGAGAATAAAGAGTGGAAAGGTGGTTGGTGACTGCACATGCAGCAGCATGACTGCTGTGCAGACAAGTCAGACAGTGAAATATACAAATCAAGAATCAATGCCCCTCAATATTTAATGTCTGAGCCACAGAGCCTTGATCATAGGATCACTCTGGATAACATGATGTCATGGATGGTACGTAAAATCAAAACACAAGATGTGATTTGTTTTAGAAAGTGTTTTTCACTTCACATACTGCCTAAAACCGTCACTATGTCATGATTATAGATCTGATTGATCTCAGTGCCCTCCTTTCCCAGAATGCACAGGGAACACAGTAATTAACATGATTTTTGTACTCTCTGCCTGTGCAGGATTCCCATCCAGCAGAGGCAGCAGGTGGTCAGTTTCAAAATGTGAAGTCTTCATCACTCCTCCTCTTCCACCACCTATGTTTCCTCCAATCAAATGGAAAGCAGAGCTAATGGTGATGATCTCCCTCCTCTCTGTTACCCACAAATTAGCTTTGTTTTAAAATTATTCCTTCAAGACTTTTTTCAGGAATAAATGTTTCAAACCCTTTAGCCTTTAGCCCAACCTGTAGCACCCACATTGATTCATTCAAAGAAAGAAAAGGTGTGAGAATTGAAGCATGATATAAAACAACTAATTTTTTGTAATTTCTCTGTAACTCTCCAGGTTGACATAACAGAACACATCACAGGACCTAAAGGAGAAAAAGTATGCAGGGACCATCTTTTTACATATTTAATTCCCCCCCCCCCCCCCCCCCCCCCGTATGTACTGTTACGGTAATGGTACTGTTACTGTTGCAGGGCTGTAGGGGAGCCAGAGGATCGAAGGTACAGTGTAAGACAGTTATCCCATTTTTTCAGGCTCATAAATACTGCATGTAAGAAGTCATGAAAGCAAAAGCTAACTGGTGAGTGTATTTCAGGGTCAGCTTGGTGTGTTAGGTCCAGAGGGAGAAGGTGGAATGCAAGGAGCCATGGGACAGCCAGGTCAAAAGGTTATACAAAGTCCATCCATACAGACATACACCACAACACTGACTGCATGGTCACTACATGGTCAAGGAAAGACTTGCTCTGATCAAATAAAAACAGAAATTACTATTTAATTTAAGAGCTAAAAAGAACTAAAATGAAGAGAAAAGAAGAATTTCTGGTTTCTTCCTGTTAAAAGGGAGTTTTTCCTTCCCACTGTTGCCAAAGCGCTTGCTCACAGGGGGTCATATGATTGTCGGGTTTTCTCTGTATGTATTATTGTAGGGTCAATATAAAACGTCTTGAGGTAACTGTAGTTGTGATTTGGCGCTGTAACGAAAACTGAACTAAAATGTCAGGAGTGTAAAAGTAATGGATAAAGAGACCTAACATGTAAAATAGAGAATTGCAGAGAATTGAAACAGTGGTGAAAAAATGAAAAAGAAACTCTTTGTGTAACACAAAGTTCATGTTTTCAGTAATGCGACTGTGTGACTAAGAACTCTGAGGTGTGCATTTATGCAATAATAAAGTCATATCCTGTATTTGTAAAGCTATGACTAATAAACGGGTAAACAGCCTGTATTTGTATAGTGCTTTACTAGTCCCTAAGGACCCCAAAGCGCTTTACACATCCAGTCATCCACCCATTCACACACACATTCACACACTGGTGATGGCAAGCTACATTGTAGCCACAGCCACCCTGGGGCGCACTGATAGAGGCGAGGCTGCTACTTACATATTTACATAAAGGACAATGGTTACTATAAACAGAGTGCTGTACAGTTATTAAATTAAATAAAAATAACTACAGATAAGAGGCAAACCAGGTTGTAGTGTGAATCGGTTGATTAAATTATTGCAGTTACAGCGCAGATGGACTGACAATGACAATTGCCCCAATACAATTCCCACTGCACCCTGCACGTGACACTGAGGCACTTCAGGGATTTTTTCTTTGGCCCAAGGTCCCTGATGAAAATAAAAAGCTTCATTTACAGACATACAGGGTGGGTGCATTTGTTCTTGGTTTGCTGTTGGCTGCCAGGGTTGATTTTGTTATTAATCATGGTTGTAATGCTTGTGCTACCTGTTATTTCTTGTGCACACCAAGGTCTTTCAATAAGTATAAAAGACTCATCTTATACAGTTTAGGTCATTGTGACACAAGACCCACACACACACGGGTTATGCTTAGTGTCTTTTTATTTTGGAAATAATCTGCGGTTTTTGGCACCCACCTTGGACGCAGCCACTCCGTCTCTCTGCCAGCATCATCTGCTCCATCTCACTGTGGGCACACAAAAAGACATCTCCCTCATTAACACTGTCCCGTACACCTGTTGCCTCTCCTCCTCCGTGCCGCCCAGAGTTCACTGTGTCACCCCTTCTCTGCAGCAGGCCAGCAAACCACGCCCCCGCCACAGTCATCCTTTAAAAAAGGGCAAAGTTTCATGTTTTTACAGGAAACACCGAGCATAGAAAACATATCACTAACTAGATTTCTCAGGTGTATCAGTCGCCTTTCCATCCAAAGCCAGATAGGTTTTAAGAATATTAGATGTGATAGACATCATCAATGTTTCATTTATTAAAACAATGTATAACTCTAAATGTTTACACTGAAAATATGAGCTGATATGAGTCAATGTTTCCACAGGGAGAGAAGGGAGACAGAGGCTGGAGGGGCCTGTATGGAGATATAGGAACTCCTGGGATGATGAAGGTACATTAAAGGCCAGTAGCCATAGTATATACTACCTGATTTAGGACACATCCCATAAACTACATTAAAGACTGTGCTGAATAGATGAGTTCGTCCTGCCCACATGCAGACATATATGTTATTCACACTCATCCCGACTCCTGTCTGGAAACCAAACAGCAGTTTCCCATTTGTATTTTGTTTTAATACTACTGATACTAAGCTCCTTTGTGTGTTTATGTAGGGCAATAAGGGGCAAAGCGGATTCAGTGTAAGTGTTTTTTCTTTTTTTACTGTTATACATTTATACATATGTTCCGATGACACTTGCTATTTTTATTGTTCAGGGTGATAAAGGTGTCAAAGGAAAAACAGGCCTGGAGGGAGTGAAGGTGAAGAAATCAAAAGAAGAAAAAACATTGCTCCTGTTAGACATTATGTGACTGCGTTGGCTGATGAATCTGTGCGTCTCTGCAGGGGGAGCGTGGCATCCCTGGAAACCCAGGACAGAAGGTGAAGAACTGGCTGAGACACATTCAGTGAACATCTCTGGCTGTGCAGTATGTTAAGGCCATTCTGTTGTGCTGGTGCAGGGAGACCCAGGCCAATGGGGCGCTGCAGGGAAAAGGGGGCAGGAGGGATCCAGAGGAAAGCCTGGGGACAGGGGGAGCACGGTAGGCACGAAGAATGAAACACAGAGTGTGTGCATGGTGGGAAACCCTGCAAGGGGTTGGCAGTGCTAGAGTCGGAAGTATGACACACAAGTGTATGTGTGCGCGCGTGTGTGTGCGTGTGATATTGTTCCCATTGCATTCATGCCTTTTTGTTTAAAGAGCTGCCTGTTGAAACAAAAGCTAGCTGTGAGGTAGGCGTCTACTAAACGTCTACTAACCGTGAAGTTTTGTACCGACTTCAGCCTTTGACACACACACCTACTGTTTATATGAATTCTAGATCTGAAAAACTGCTTAGTAGATTCATATATTTAAAAAGGCACCTATTTTCTAAATATCATTTTGTTGATGTGGAACTTCTTACCTCACACTGTCCACAGACATTTGCTGCTTGGTTACCTTTAATAGGATATAGCTGAATGTAAGAAGTTTGTACCTCAGTTTGTCTGCTGCATGCAAACCAAATGAATGGAGTGATCACTGTGTGCAGGGGCCGAAGGGATCTCGTGGGCCCAAAGGGTTTCAAGGTCATCTTGGTCATGCAGGGCGTCATGGTCAGACTGGAGAACCTGGACTTCCTGGACAAGGTTTGTGACAACATGTGTATCAGTTTTGATCTACTTTATAGTGCATGTAAATATATAGTCATGATATTGGTACAGAAGATGAAGATTTATAAAGTTGTATTTAAATTTCATTTCACCAGAGAAGTCTGATTGAGGTTAGGAACTTCTTTTTAGACAGTGACAGCATCAGGGAGGCATGAAACTGCTAAAGAAACTATGTTCTGTAATGTAATTATTTATATTACAGAGAATACTCCCATCTACATCTCTACACGGTATAAAAATGTATATAATTACTTTTTGTTTCTTTGATCACGCCTTATTGTGTGACATTGTTTTTTCCAGATGTTTGCACAACCACTAAAGCCACAAGAACCATTTAATGCTGCAGGTTTATATAACCTGTAATAATCCTTTCATGCAGCGTAATAATCGGTATAAAACCACACTTTAGTTCACACTTCATTTCATCACTGTTTACATGTTTAAACAAAAACTTCCTGGAGCGTCTGCAGTTTATCCAAAACACTGCAGCAAGGCGAACCATCGAAGTATTCACACACGTGACACCGCTGCTGATACAGCTGCACTGGCTCCCCATAGAGTCCATTTCAAGATTCTGGTTCTGACCTTTAGAGCTCTTCATGGACAAGCACCAGCTTACATCATTAAACATCTGCAGCCCTGTGTCCCCAGCAGCTCCCTGAGGTCATGTGATCAGGGCCTACTTGTTATTCAGCGTACAAGGCTGAGAACTGAGGGAGACAGAGCTTTGGCCCCTGTGGCTCCCAGACTGTGGAACTCTCTCCCACTGAGCGTAAGATGTGTGGACTTGGTAGTTTCTTTTTAGAACTGCATTTTGTCTGTTTCTGTTTTATACTTTGTCATCCTTGTGTCAAGCACTTTTTGATCTTTTATCTAGAAAGGTGCTATATAAATAAAGTTTTACTTACTTACACATTATGTAATAGGGCAATGTCGTTCAGGCCAACGACGCAAGCATGGAGCAGTCATAAATACCCAGAAAGGATAAAGCTGTGACCTGATGGCCTTGTTGAAACAACTTAAAATATAAACTTGTTGGCAGAAAGCTGATTATGCCTTGTGTTTTCCTAGTGTATATCCTACCAGGCATGGAGGGAGAAACAGGAAACCCAGGTCCTCCAGCCACATGCAACTGTTCACAGGTTCAGAGCCCACAACGATTGGTGGACAGCGTGCACACGGTCAGTGTCACACTCTGGTTAAACTGTTTACTCTGCTGGGGAGTAATCTTTACGCCATCTCACTCCAGTGCATTTTTTAAAGCAAGAATTTTGTTTTATTGGATCTGAAAGAGTGTGGAGCAGCACACCCACAGTAACACAGACAAATGGACCAGAATTCACACATGCTAGCTTACCATGGACCTTCTATAAAATGTGATTCTAGCTATGATGACCCAGCAGCTCTGGATTCCTCATTTTGAAACCACTGCCACCAGTAAGCTTTAAACAAGTCACAGAATAGTTCTGCATGCCATGAGGTTCATGTGCTTGTTCAGTTACATGTTCAGTTAGGCTGTAATCGAATTTCTAATTTGTAAACAAAGCAATTCTTGCATGACTGCTCGTGTTGTGACAGCTGTCAATCAAAGCGGCAGTAATCCTTGGTCCAAACACAGGAGGTATAAATGTTTTCACCCCACGTGCAGTTGTCATGACGAGGAAAACAGCTGGAGACCTGGACTTTGTACCGTTGTGGAAACAAATCCTTTTGACCTCAGCAGGCTCATGTGTCACTCTGCAGGTGTTTGTTGCGGATGGAGAGAAAGCGATGAGAAGGCTGCGCGTGGAGAATGTGATGGTGCTTCGCACGGACAAAAAGGCTCTGTACATCTACACTGAGTCTCAGTGGATCAACGTATTGGTAACACACAGCAACAATCGAATGGAAACACAAGATCCAACACACAATACACTGTCTGATGTTTAATGAAGAGTCTCTGTGTTGCTCTCTGTCCACACAAACACACGATTTGAGTGTTTCTTCTTCCACATACTGAAGCTTTAAATTATTATTGGTTATGATAATGATTATTCTTTTTTTTTTTATTTTGGCAACAAGCACAAATCGGTGTAGCCCATATATCAACAGCTACGCAGCTCGAAGTGGGGGGCAGGCTTTATTAACAGTCACAGTGTCTTCTTTTCTGTGTGTTTTCATCTTTGCATGGAGCAGCAGGATCCCTGACACTGACGGCATACTGAAGCTGAACCAGACCTCCAACCTCAGCTGTCCATTAGCAGCGTCTGACCAGCTCCTCTAACATTTACAAGCATTCCCTTGGATTTGTGTGACCACTCTAATATGACCTATAAATATCCTTTTGTGAAAACTCGAGCTGAAAGGTTTTTTCCACCAAGTTGGTGTTGTGGCCTGATGAGTGAGGGAAGGATCATCAGCGTTGTCTAATTGTCCATCACAGACTGTTGGTCACTGAACATCCTCGGGATCACCCCTGCAGCAGTTCTAACTTTAGTAATCACCATCATTTACAAAGTTTACATGTTATATTTGATAAGATCCGACAACTGAAAGCATAACGTCATCAGGACTGTACTGTGTGACTCTCCTGAGGTCACAGAGTAAGGAGGCTCATTTCCTCACAGACACAAACAGAAGTCACTTAAAATAATGTTCCTGTATCATTTACCTTTCCAGACCTGGAAGCTATGCCTGTCTTTTGTCTCAACTGATGATTTATGCATGCATCATTAAAAAGCACTTAAACAAGTCTTCATCATAACACACCAAAAGGAAAGTGTTTCTTTCTTGTGATGCTGCAGTGATCCACCTCCTACAAAGAGGTCAATAAAAACAAATACTTTGTCTTACCTTGTTGTGAACATGCTTGTTTGTTTGCTGCGATTAACAACCTGCTCTGCCACCTGAGCTGCAGCCACACCTACATACATAGCCTTCCAATTTTCAAAACAGTTGTCAAACTTATGATTGTCATATTGAGGTGAGATTTGTAAAACTAACCTGGTTACACTCTCTTAACAAGGAAATGTCCATATAACTGCAAAACATGGAAATAGTTTCTTTTGCTTGCCTGTCTTCAGCTCTCTTTGCTGGCTTCTAATGGACCACATCCCCACAGTGTTTCTGTCAGTAACATGACTGAGCATACACAGTTTCTCAGAGAGAAAGATTGGCAGAGGTTCACCAAGCTGCAAAAAACTGTCTACATCATCAAACACCAGGCGACGGCTGTTCTCAGATGTTAAAGACGGGTGGGTCCTACACTATGCTGAACACGGCTCTCCTCAATGTTTTGTGTTGGTGCCATCAAATTCAAAAGGAACTTATGGGCTCAAATTGTGGTCATAAATATTTTGTACTTGTAAATCAGTTTTGTATGTGTAAAAAGATTTGTGTGTGGACTTAGCCAAAAAATATGTGTGAAACTGCACTCTAGTTTCAAGTTACAAGTATGAATTTTGACCCTATTTTTCTTCCTTTCAGCTGATTGGTCAATGTCATGTCAATCACAAATTTAACAATCCAATCAGAGAACAGATGGGTTTTCTGTCAGAGGGGTGCTATTTTGAACTGCAGGTCTTATGGGCGATTGTGGCCCAAGAGTTGGGAGTTCGCCTTGTAATTGGAAGGTTGCCGGTTCGAGCCCCGGCTTGGACAGTCTCGGTCGTTGTGTCCTTGGGCAAGACACTTCACCCGTTGCCTACTGGTGGTGGTCAGAGGGCCCGGTGGCGACAGTGTCCGGCAGCCTCGCCTCTGTCAGTGCGCCCCAGGGTGGCTGTGGCTACAATGTAGCTGCCATCACCAATGTGTGTGTGAATGGGTGGATGACTGGATATGTAAAGCGCTTTGGGGTCCTTAGGGACTAGTAAAGCGCTATATAAATACAGGCCATTTATCATGTCTGACAGAGGAAAACTCTACAGAACTAAACCAGATGTAGTACAGATGAACTTTATATAGACAAAGCAAAATGTGCCTTCATTAGTTCAAGGGCTAAGTGGATTGTGTCGTTGTTGTTGTTGGACCAACAGACTATCAAAAACTATATTAATAAACAATTATATTAATATTTCTATTCAGCCCTCTACACTACAAATTATTCCAGTTCAGAAACCAATTCTTTTTTTAGTTCTATCCGGGGAAAAATCCTCAAATTGATACGTACTTTAAAATTCTCAATGAGTCTGAAATCACTTTAGCTGAATTGGATACTGCTGTTTCCCAAATGGCGAGTGGTAAATCACCAGGTCCCGACAGAATCACAATTGAATTTTACAGACATTGTGACATTAAAGATTTATTACTAGAGGTATTTAATGAATGTATAAATGATCAGATGCTTTCTCCAACTATGAAACGAGGAATAATTTCTTTACTTCCTAAACCAAACAAAGACTAGCTTATGCTAGTTAGCCCATGTTTATGCCAACAGATTAAAAACAGGAATAACTCAAATAATAGACGAGACACAGTCAGCCTTTATAAAAGGACGTCATATCCATCATCATACCCGTTTAGTATTAGATATGTTGGATTACAATTATTTAATTCCTCATGATAGCCTTATTTCCTGATTTCTTTAAAGCTTTTGATTCTTTGGAGCATAATTTTTTGTTTAAAGCTCTGGAGTCTGTGGGTTTTGGTCCCAGATTTGTTAGTGTAGTGAAAATGTTGTGCAAAGATATAACAAGTAGTATTGCACTCGATCAAGGGTTTTCTAATAGTTTTAAAATTAATCGTGGCTAATAGTAATGCCCTATTAGCCCGTTATTGTTTATTGTTGCAGCCGAAATGCCATTTATATCAAACTCTCTTCAGATCTGGAAGGAATAAACATTCTTGATAAAGAATTTAAAATTTGCTGATGACACTGCCTTATTTCTAAAGAATGTAAATATGGTCTCTATTGCAATTAATAAAATCCTTTCATTCTCAAAGCATCCGGCTTAACACTAAACCTTAGAAAATGTGAGATCTTAGCTGTACACAGCTGTAATCAAAATACTATTAACAATATTCCAGTAAAAGAGGAGGTAAAATACCTTGGTTTAATAATCAGTAAAAATATTAAGGATGGAGAGAATAATAACATAACTCCTAGATTAAATGTAGTTAACAAATATTTAATCATTGGCTAACATTTGATTTATCCATATTAGGTTGTATCTTACTGTCTATAGCAGAAGGACTCTCAAGACTCACATACCCCTGTTATTCAATTTTTACATCTGCAAAAATGATTAAACTGTCCGATTCCATTATATTCAGCTTTATCTGGAAAAATAAAACACATTATATACGCAAATCACAATTAGTTAAAGACTATGAAAACAGGGGCTTGAAAGCTTTAGACTTTGAATCCATTATTGCTGAGTTCAGGCTCAGATGGATGAACGACTGCATTTCCCTCAATCTATGTGGTGCTATAATCCAAACAAACTCTTTAATAAGCTCGGGGTATTTTATGCTCAGATGTGATTTTGAAATATCTGAGATTCCTCTTAAGTTGTCTAGTTTCTATAAGCAAGCTCTGGATTTTGGGAAACTAATTTTCACCCACAATTCTGTGTTGTGGAATAACAGGGTCATAGTCATCAATAAGAGTCCTTATTTAAATCAGACTGGTATGATAGCGGTGTGTGTTTTGTTGTTGATCTGCTTGATAAAAACGGAAACTTGCTATCTTATGAAGAATTTATTGATAAATATAAAATAGACGTTTAATTTAATAATTATAATTATGTTTGTAAAGCGATACCCACACCGCTGTTAAATCTTATCGTGAATACTTGAAAGATTTCACTAATAAGAACATGCTCACCTTCACTGACGATAGGTAATACCTCAATAAAGGACAAACAATTTAATAATAACTTAATCTCTAATACCTGTAAGCAAACAGTATTCTGTAACTATAATGTCAATGTCAGACATGACCTCGATAACACGTTGAAAGAAAAGTCATTTTCTTTTTACCTAAAATAGCCACCTGTGCCTAAAATGAAAGAAACACTTCTTATCTGACATTTATCCAGTTGGAGAAATTCTGTATAAAAGGTTTAAGTTTGAGTCCAACTCTTTTCTGTTCTTCCGATCCAGAAACATTAGAGCATCTATTTTTCACTTGTCAGTATGTTGATGCTTTTTGGTTTGAAATACACTGTTGGGTTTCACTCAGATTTTCCAATACACCTTCCTTCACATCTAAGGATGTTCTTTACTTTATGGACAACCTGGATTCTGAAATCTCAGATGTTGTCAGTTTTGTAATAGTGCTGTGTATTTTATTCATTCATGTAAGTGGAAGATGCCTCTCCTCTGTTTACCATCTTCTTGAATTACTTTTGTCAATATTTTAAGTCACTTAAGCTTATTTCAAATATGAATAAAAAGACTGCTGTACTATGCTGTAAAATCACAAAGTACTTGCTATTCTAATGTTCCTGCTTGTGTCAAAAGGTCCATGTTCCTTATTATTTTACCGTAGAAACTTTTATTTTCTCCCAGTAAAGTTATGACTTGCTTCACCATCTTTATAATGTAAATTGTTACAATTCTGGTCTGTTTCCTTGACTTGTTTTGTATATGAGAATTTCTTTCAATAAAGGTTTAAAAACAAAAAAAACCCTGCAGGACACCAGCACTCGAGGCCTGGAGTTGCCCACCCCTGCTATAGACAAACTACACTTTTTGCTGATCAACTTGATCAACTCATTTTGTGGATGTTTTATAAACAAAGACTGCAGCATAAATGTAATATCACACACTTTAAGCATACATCACTGTGTGCATTTTGTTGCATCAGTTTACCCTCTAACAGGCATGCTCATGATGGAGTTCTGCTAGCTTGCCAGAAACATGACCCTAGGATCCACACACTAACACGGCTTACAGACCTGTATACAAACGTTCAGATGTGCACACGTTTGAATCATTTCTCCTTTATTTTAAATGCAACAGCAGTCGTGACACCAAACAGCCATGTGCTCTGCTGGGTGTCCTTGAGCAAGACATTTTCAAGACATCAATCAGCGTCAAACTGTATCTCGAGTGTCGCTGAAACACACCGAGTGAGTACTTTCCTGCAGGGCAGTGGGTTATAGAAGTATTTCTCTCAGGTGAATCCCTCCAACCTCCCCAACAATATCACAAAACAGGTGGTTGAAATGTTAAAACAAACTTAAACCATTTTCTCACCATAATTACAAACCGGAGGGGGAAAACAATTGAAAGCTGAGATGATTGCCAAACTGGGGCAGGAATATCATATTTTTGGCATCTGTGCTGGTGCAGTGGTGGTGACATGTCATGCAGAGGATTTTCATCATTTCATTCAAGATTAAAAACTGGAAGGTAGAGACAGAGTGAGGTTAAGCGGCACATAAAATAAAAAAGAAAGATCAGAAAATGGATTTAAAAACTTTATCAAAAATGACAGAGCAAGTTTCAGTAACTATAAGAGTGGAAGGATGAGACGAACGACTCGACTGACCTGAAACGTCCTGCTGCTACTCTAACCACATGTACCCTCTGACTACTATCAGAAGACATGTTGCTAAAAACAGAGTCATTCATGTGTGACTTTATCTACTGACTTACAAAGACTAACTGCGATAGCTGACTAGTGTCATGGGTTGTATCCACACTCTTAGCACCAGAGAAGTGAATTTTTTTAACAGGGTGCTCTTTCCTCGTGTCAGGCAGTGCTGAAAAATATCCGCAATCATTTCCCACAGCCCCCAAAATATTATTTTAACCAAACGTTAACCCCAAATGTTTGTACATGTGGGTGGGATCCTGCAACCAGTGAATCTTGTAGGTGAACAGTTCACAGAGCTGTCACCTTAATCTGACAGATATTTCAACTCCAAAGGTTAACATCAGGGTAAGATGGATGTTTCAGAGCTCAGTGTGAACAGTGTTACGGTTTAAACAGGGCTCAAAAGACTTGCAGTTGACTGAAGCCCCATCTACTCTTTAAAAAAAACACCACCAGGGGGCACAAAAGTAAATAGAAAAGTGAAATTGTGCATTTCATGGTTCTATGAGTTAATTGCACCTGAACCTGTCCTAATAGAAGCTGTTGTTATTTTCAAAAGCACGTTCCAGCAATGGGACATTAAGGCCAACAGAGAGCTGTGCTACTCTCGGTCATCCTATCAGGTTGTTGCCCCATAAAAGCTCGAGATTAGTGTTTTTTGGCTACATCGTCACACAAAGATGCTAGTGAGTATGTCACAGATCATACGAGTCCAGGCTTTAGGGTGGTCAGGGCGTGATGTAAACACAATGCTTTTAACAGTTTGAGCATGTTGCTTTTCAGGCACTTGTTCCCAGCATATCCTTTAGTGTTTGATTACTTTAGTGGTCGCACACTTTCGCTAACTAACAAAGTGACTGAATAGTTAAAACAACACACACTCGTACAGTCTTCTTTCATTGGTGGACTGTTAGGCTTGGGCAGCATCTTTGTCATATTTTACCAGGTTATTTCATGTTTGGATTTTTTCTATGTACTTTGTCTGCATCTCGCCCCCACCCTGACCCCAGCTTGCACAGTGGGAAAGTATCATGTAAATTTCACTCAGCCATGACCCAGAAAAAACTAATTACTGACACTGACACAGCTTACACATGGAAGGCTAGCATCAGCTGGTGCTAGGACTTCAAACATTAGTCACACGCGGGGTGGTTTTCTTACTTTGAGATTGCTGCATCAGTCTACATCAGCGGTCCCCAACCCCCGGGCCTCGGACCGGTACCGGTCTGTGAGTCGTTTGGTACCGGGCCGCGAGAGTCGAGGCTCAGGGGTGAAATGTATAGTTTTCAGGGTTTTTATCGGTTTTCAGCGTTATTTTGTTATTGTTTTTATCGTTAAATTGGTTTTCCTGGGTCTTTTCACGTGTGTTATGAATAAATCTTTTTTCGGTACCGGTACTAGTTTTATTTTGTTGTATTTATCCGCGACACCTTAAAGGCCGGTCCACGAAAATATTGTCGGGCATAAACCGGTCCGTGCCGCAAAAAAGGTTGGGGACCTCTGGTCTACATTATAATTTCCATTTAACCCATTTCCATTGAAGCTGGCTGCATATTAGCACATTTGATGAAAGAGAGGCAGGTCTGACTGTGAAACGCTCTTCGGCTAATGACTTGTCAGTTACAAGTATACCTGATCAGCACAGCATGACAAGGACTTACATAATGAACTTAATGAATGAACTTTTTATTCAATAGGACCAAAACGAGTGGCTGAGTGCCTTGTACTAGTGCGGGCAAAGACGTTACAGTGTGACGATATTCTGTGAGGACAGTGGTGACAGCAGGGGGGGGGGACCTTCCTTTTAACAGGAAGACCTCTACAACATTGAGGGAGGCCCACCAACAACAATGTGGTGATTATGTCTGTCATTAAAAGGACGTCTTTGATATTGGAGCACTAAAGCTGAGCTCAGAGAACCTGACTCATCATAACACTTAAATACAGACAGCTGAGAGAAAAGAAGTCCAGGTCTATCCTGATGGCCTCTACAGAGGGAAGACGAGAAAACAACTGGCGCAAATATACTCGCGTGATGTAATTTCAGTCCTAATTTGTTTATAATCTGTGCCCAGCATCCCTGGTTGAATGTCTACCTGACATACAACATGTTTTCAATCAGCAGATATTCAACCGATTGGTTTTACGCCCTGGGAGTCAGCACTGGTGAACTGGTGAACCTGCGTAACATGAACCTCACATCTGCTCCTTTCTATGGAGGGACTTGATTTCAAAAGTAGCATCTTCTCGTTTCTCAAACTCGGCTTGTTTAACATGTGGCTAAAATGCAACCTAACCCTAAACAGTTTGCTAGTTACTTGGCGGTTTGTTAAGAGTGGAACAAAAGAGACTTATTTAGAAATGACCCAAATATAAACCCAGAGGAACTGGCTGTATAATAGTTTTGGCAGCCCAGATCTTTAGAAGAAGGCAGACCCATCCCCAGTCAAACTCATTCACTCCGGACACGTCTTAAAATCTTAAAATAACTATAACAACAATATCTTTCCAGTATTAAATAATCTTATATAAAAACACACAAAAACAGTTGGAAATAAATGGCAAACCTCCCTCTAAGGGCTCCCCGCCTGCCTCCCCCCTCAGTTCACAATACACATTTACACACTGTGCCGTCCTTCAATGATTCCCTCCTTCCCTTGATCAGTAACATCACTGCCACTGCTCCATGCAGTACCTGTTGTTTTGCAGCAAAAGGTCTCTGTTGCCGTTAAAGTCTTTGTCTCTTGTCGCGTTTCAATTAAGCTGCACAGACGTTGTGAAAAAAGCTCGATAGGTGACTTTTCTGCTTCGCTTGTATACAGATATATACATATTTCATACTTATTGGATTAAACATGTATTGTTAATGATAAGAGTAATGAGGTTAATATTAACAATCGGGGTCTGAGATTAAGAGTAGGACACTTGCTACTTCCTCAGAGTCCGAGGGTGGATGGTTTAGGATGGAGCGAGACGGATAAGGAGAGAGAGACATTAATTATTTTCTCTTCAGGAACAATTACACCAAATTGTTGAGTTCAGTTCTTTAAGCTCCACCCACAGCGTCCTCCTTCCCCTACCACTCACTGGTCAGTTTGGTGCTTTGGTCCCGTTTCGGCGGAGCAGGAGGCGGGCCTCGCCGCAGCGTTGCATAGCCTGAGATGTTGGCGTGTTTGGCGGAGTGGGAGTGTGCGTGGTGGCGAGATAAAGTCTGAGAGTGTCCTCGGACTCCCTGCTGCTGCTGTTGCTGCAGGAGCTCAGGTGGAGGAGGGGGGAGGAGTGCCATGTCGTCCATGGTGCCCACAAGCTCCATCTTGGAGGAGGATATGAGGTGGGAGGAGGTAAGCGAGCCGTGGCGAGACACAGACTTCCTCTTAAGGGTTCGGTTTAGGTCTTCCAGGAAGTGAGACTTTAGTGCCAGGGAGCCTGGAGCAACTGATTTGGGGGAGGTGGGGGGAACAGGTGAGGAGGAATAAGAAGACAGTGATGGGGGTGGGGTCTGAGATAGAGGTGGTGGTGAGAGGGGCATTGAAGTTGTATTATCGTACTGGGCCGTGTTGCTCATTCGCCGGTTCAGTGTTGGAGGAAGGACCGCCCCCTTTTTCAGTGACCCTTGTTTCCATGATGACGAGGATAAGGAGGAGGTTGCCGGATGTTGGTGTGACTGCATCTGGGGCTGGGGGTTTACCACTGCCACTTTTGGGGGTTGGTGAAAATCTGATGGGTGGGGAGGAGGAGGAGGAGGAAAGAGCTCAGAGTCACTGGGGGGAGGTGGGAAGTAGTCTGGG
Source organism: Simochromis diagramma (assembly GCF_900408965.1). Classification (NCBI taxonomy): domain Eukaryota; kingdom Metazoa; phylum Chordata; class Actinopteri; order Cichliformes; family Cichlidae; genus Simochromis; species Simochromis diagramma. The sequence goes on along the minus strand of NW_024387327.1, from coordinate 353,130 downwards.
GATGAATCGAGGTGAGGAGGCTGGGAAGGAGGTGGTGGGGGCAGAGGACAATGAAAGTCAGCCGGCTGGTGATGCTGCCCGGTCTGCAGTCCCTGGAGCGCCAGCGGCAGGTTCGCCAGATTCAGTTTCCCTGGTTTGGGTAGCGGAGCAGGAAGTGAGGAAGAGTCTTTAGAAGGTGACCCTGTCGCTGACGAGGAGCTCGACGAGGTGCCCATTTGAGGAGCTTGGCCAAATTTGCTAACCAGGCTCTCAACCGTCTTGGGCCTCTCCTCCTGGGTCTCTCCTGATGAACTGGAGCGGATAGAGGAGGCTCTCTGAGGTGTAGGTGGAGGGCCCCGTTTGGAGGATCCTGTGGACGAGGAGGAAGGCGACCTCTTTATGGGCGAACTTGTCTTGGAGGACGAAGAAGAAGAGGGAGGAGGAGGGAACTCTCCCAGGGAGCTGTCGGTAGGAGGTGGCGGGAACTCTGGGGATTGTGGAGCCACGACACTGCCAGGTTGCCACTTTGGTTTGGCCTTAACTGCTGGAGGAGACAGAGGGGCAGCGATCTTGGATCCCTCCATGTTGGAGTTAGGGGCAGGGTTTCCTGGGAACTGATTGACAATTTGTTTGACCAAAGAGGAGGTAGCAGCTGCAATGGAGACAGCAGAGGAGGTGGAAGAGGGAGAGATGGCAAGATTTTTGGAGGAAAGGCTGTGCTGCTTTGGCAGAGTGGGAGGTGGCTGATTTGGGGAGTGTCCTGTGGAGAAACTCTGCTGCTTTTTAAATGATCCGTGTCCAACTTGTGGCTGTGTTGGAGACACAGGTGAGAGTGCGATGGGAAGGGAAGAGGGGCCTGAGGGTTTGGGAGCAGTGAGAGGGGGAAATCCTCCAGTGAAGGTTTTGGGAGGTGCAGGAGGTGGTGCGTTAGGTGACAGAGGTCGGAGACCTTGCAGGGAGGTTGGAGGAGACAGCTCAGTGGGAGGTGGAGGAGGAGGTGGGGGAGAGTTATCATCAGGCACTGCTGGGCTGAAGTCATACACCATGTTGGGAAACTTCTGTGCCAGGAACTGTTGGAGGCCCGTGTTGGAGAGTTGAGTGCATGAGCTAGGGATGGGCTCTGGAGGTGGTGGAGGTGGCAACCCATTGGCATCCGGGCTCTCGGGGGGAGGAGGAGGTGGGAGATAGGAGGGTTCCTGTGCCAGCTCCTCCTCCAGTGGGGGTGGTGGTGGAAGAGCGGATGGGCTTGGAGGGCCAAATTTCAATGCTGCCATGGCTGAGCCCGGCACTGGTGCCGTGGGTGGAGGAGGAGGGGGAGGAGATGGTGGTAGCTGAGGGGAGGTGCTGTAGGCAGCTGGAAGGGTGTTGTAGTTGGAAAGCGAGGGTGGGGGGGCACCCGCCTGCTGTGTTCTGGATTGGTTCTGGCTCTGCAGGCGAGCCAGCGTGCTGTACTTCACGTATGAGGCGGGAGGAGCCGGCTGATGGGCCACGTTCGCTACAGGGGGCAGTGCGGGAGGTGATGGCGGTGACGGGGAGGAATCCTCAGATGGGACGAGGCTGTCAGTGAAGCTGGTCCGGGATGGTGGAGTCTGAGGCTGAGAGAGAGGGAGCGGCTGGGGGGAGAGGCTGGGTATCTGCACAGGGATGGGTCTACTGATCGGGTCGATCTTCATCATCTGCAGAGACAGAGATCAGAGTGGGGAGTGGGATGCAGGATAAAGACGTGGTGAGAAAGGAGGGAATAAAGAAAAAATGACCACAAGCTAAAGACACCCGACTATAAAAATGAAAAAATCCACAAGAAGGCGAGACATCAAACGAGTGCAGAGAACACACAGAAACATTCACTGAAGAGTCATTACAATCCAATCGTGTGAGGTGCCTTACATACAAAAGTACTGAATGTGTTTGTTATTAAATCTGTGTTTGTACACCAGTTTGTATTTAATCATTATTTATCATTAACATCCTCCACAGTGCTCCGTTTCCTGTCTTCCTCCCTGCTAAAGGTTTCTTCCTTTAACCCTTTAAAGCCGGTCGGAGCGGACACGCTCCATTTTGCGTAACTATTTTAAAATCCAGGTAGCACTGCAACCACGTAAGCTAGCGCAATAATTTTTTTTGCATATGAAACCGGAGGATTTGTACTTACATCTTATGCCATCAGCTTGTCCTCGGTTCCACGTATAGCTTTGCAAAAACTGCATAAAAAGCACTTGCAGCAACAAAAACATAATATTCCAGAAACACGCTTTGCCGATCCGATCAGCTGTTTGTAACACTTCCTACGTCGATCAGCGTGAACTGTCGCATGTCCGCCATGTCCTGCCCGAAACCGGAAGTGACGTCATTTCGCGGAAATGTAGTTTTTTTACCATCAGGGCCTTATGAGCCTATACTGGTGTTTTTAAAAGTTATGTTTGACTTTATGACTTTCTGTGTCGTTTCTGGGATGCTGGGGACTCATATTGCACTGCTGGAAATAGTTTATTTTGATGCATATGCTGTTATTTTGCAAATTTGCATTATAATATTTATTTTCGTTTTTCCTGCAGTATATAAAAATTGGTGTATTTCAAAAACAAAACTATGAAGACACTCAAAATAAGATTCCTGTGATGGGAAACTATTTTGTGCAACTTTTTTGTATTTACAGTTTTGAGGGATAAGCCTCTTAAATTTCTCTAACTAGAAATATATGTTAAAAAAACAAAAACGATTTTCAATTTTTTTGTAGTTTATTGCACTTTTTTGCAATTTATGTAATTACTATGCACTTAATGCAGACATATTATTAAAATCTGGGCTATAATGGTTGTATTGATGTATATCAACTTGAAATGCTCCCAAAAATGGCTCCACAACATGTAAAAATATAATATAAGCTCTGGTGGACTTGGTTCTATGGTAGGTCTTAAAGGGTTAAAATGCTGGCTCACGGGGGGTTTGTCTGGTTGTTGGGATTGTCTCTGTATTATTGGAGCGTCTTATATATAAAGCACCTCGTTGTTGTGATTTGACGCTATATCAATAAAACTGAAAACATGCCCTGTTTGTTGCGTTTAAGTCAGTTTTTTGATTTGTTACAGTTGTATCAACATAGTTTATTGTTAAATCCCCCAAACTGATTTTATCTCGTATAAAATGTTACAAGTTGTCCTTTTATATTCATATGTATATTTATTCCTATATCTCTATATATTTATCTATTTATCTCAATATTTATCTATCGTAACTTTGTTCCTAAACTAATTTAATACGAGTTCTTGTTGTTTGTTGTATATTTGCTGCTCAATTTCCATCTGGGATTCATAAAGTTTCTCTGATTCTGAAGTTACTATAGTGTTAACGTTTTAGCGCAGAGGGGCACGTAAGGCCAGCAGCAGGCTGTCAGCATACTAGCAATGAACAGTGGAAACCTTCTCATTAAATCAATACACGGCTGAATCACTGCATGTCCAAGTCATAGTTAGGACTTGTTCATCAAAACAGAAAAACAATGCATATTTCAAAATTATTATTAGAGTTAGAGTTCAATGTTATTAACACGTTTTATATTCTGGACAGGTGTCAGGTTCCTCTGACACGCGCGTCTTAGGCAGTTTGTGGTTTAGCTGCTGTTCCACGTTAGTTCCAGCTTTCTTTACAAACTCTTTGTTTGGCCTCTGATCTGGCATCAAACTCAACGATGTTCACTGTGAGCCGGGCTCAAACATGTCTGGTTAGCTTTAGTTAAACAGTGTCATTTATTAAATGTTTGCAGGGGGCATTCACACCACGAGGTTAGGAAGAAAATCCAACAGGTCAGCTGCAGCCGTTTAAAACAGGTGAAAACCAACATATACATGTTGCCATAGAGACAAGCTGGCGGGATGGTCCTGACTCTAACCTCACTGGGGTCACTGTGCCCGTGAGCGTGACCACTCCACGTACAGTAATGGCAACAAGCCTGTGTTACATTACATGATATAATGACACTTGCAAACACTCTGAATGATTTAGCTTTGTGTTAGCAGCTACTTGCTTTCTGACGACCAACGAAAAGTCCTGAATCCTAACTACACATCTGCAATATCTACATTTGCTTGTTTTTACTGTAGGGCTTTTTAAAACTCGTACAGTTTGGGTTTTAATGAACGTATGATTTACCACAGACTGTGTGATTCACTAACAGCTTTTCAAGGCCTTCAAACGAAAGCACAGAAATGCTGGAGGAAGCACCGTAGGCCTAACGTCGAGGAAAACATCTGTCACATCTGTCACATCTACTCAACTGTTCAATGTCATGATTGTCCATTTTTATACAACTGCAGCTCAAGTGTCACTTCAAATAAAACCAGTGCTTTAAAGATTGCAGCCAAGCTGTTAACATGCCGGTTACATCACTTCCTGTCTAACCTCCACTCCCTCCTCCTCCTGCACAAAGTGGAACTGGCATACGTCCCTTCATCTTTGATCGCTGGTAGGAAAGCAGAGGGGAAACATGGGCAAAGGCAGAACACAGGCAAACAGATGATGAAGGAACACACTGTGAGCATGACCGCACCTCTCCTTGCGTTCCTCTCCTCCAAGCATCAGAGAAAATGGAGCTGACGACACTCTGGGAGCGGGTGTGGCCCGATGATGTCATCTCTGATACACCACTGTCTGACTGGCTCGAGTGGTTGGACTGGGATTCTGGAGGGTTAACAAAACATTGAAAAACTGATGACAGTGCTTTTAGTGTGTCTTTTAGCTCATGTTTGAAAGAATCCAGCTGCAGGGATCTTTCCACAGCAAGGTTTATCAGGTCTGAGTGCTCCTTCAGCCCTAATGTGTTTATCTGTAGGTGAGATATACATTCACATGTAATACATAACAACACACTGCTATGAACGAGCCAGTAGAGCAGGGCGATATGACCAAAAATATCTATCACGAAATACATTTGAAAATTTGCGATAACGATATAACTGATGATATAATTGACACGACAAAATACTTTACAGCTCCTCAACTTTATTAGTGCAAAAAAAAAAACAAACAAACATCAATGTATTTTCACTTAAACAAGCAGCTGTTTTTTAAGTGCATTAAAGTTATATAAAAATGTAACAGTGCAAATTCCTCGCTGACAGTTTAACCAAAAGGCATTTCCAGTTTTAACTGGCCGACACATCCTCAGCATAACCATGTATAACATCCACAAAACTTAAAAAGAGGTTATACACACACAATACGGTAACATTATGTTGAAGCACAGTACGTATCACTCCGCGAGGCTCCGCCTACGATAGCCGTAATGCTCTGACAATCCATCAAGCGGTGCGGCTTCGTAGCTTAGCAAAGTCATACTGAAACCTTTGACAGATTTTCGAGCGCCGTGCACATAAAATCGTTTTGAGGTCAGTAAACACAACCAGAGTTCATACATAAGGCACACGGGATTATAAGGGGCTCTGTCGACTTTCAGAAAAATCAAAGGATTGATTTTAAGTGTGTCGTATTTTCCAAACAACACGGTAATAACGACGGCCCGCTAGCATGCTTTACCAAAAATAGTGCTTTGTTGTGTATCTGACAGACGAAAGCTAAACCAGTTCCACACCAGTGAAGCTGCAGCATTTTTACAAACCAGTTCTGGTTCATCCGTTTCATTCAACGATCCGCTTTCTCCGCCATGTGCGTATGTAAACAAAGGCACTGTGCATGTGCGTTTTACCCATATTCTATCACGATATTTCATTTTCTTATCGTTTCCCAACATTACACCAGTATTACCATGAACGGTTATGATATAGCCCAGCCCTACCAGCCAGTGATCTCAACCAAAGGAGGCACACGGACCTGGAAGGCTGGAGGAGCTGGATCCAGACTTGATGGAAGACGAAGACAGGGAGGACCAATCATAGGCTGCCTCCGACCTCCTCATTGCCTCCTGGAAGTTGATGTACAGCTGCTTCCCGTACTGATGGACACATACACAGGTGACACTTTACACAAGAAAGGCAGCTTCAGCAAGTACACAGCGTCCCCACAGTGCTCCCCCCATGTGCATCAGGCTGTGGGCAGGAATAAACACTTGGGGGGGAGGTGTCAGTAACAGCACGCCGATCATAAATCAGTGGTGAATAAGTGAAAATGACAAAGTAATAGCAGGCAGTATAAGGCATGCTTATTAGATCCCATCTGCGGGCTGTCACACACACAGTCACAGCTCTGTGCACTGTGTACTTTAGTCTCAGGTTACACACTCTTATAAACAGCTAGGCTGAGAAAAGGAGCACACAGGCAATCACAGCGCTTAAAGTTTGGCAAAGTTAGCTGGCACAGGGTGTTAGACCATGGAAAAGAATTAGAGCTAAAACACATCATTTAACAATAAAAACAGGAGTTGTTGTTGTTTGTTTTTAAATAAACAACAGCATCCTAAACACGGGCAAACTCTTCAATTTATACTCGTTTTCATATATCATATCCAGAATAGTTTCCCATTTTTCATGGTGCACCAGCATGGTCCTGTGTCCCACAGCCTGTGAGCCGCACCAACATCATACACTACGAGTGAATCATCTCTGATTAGAGCCGTCGTGTGATATGACAGGGAGACTGTGTGAAACGTTTACCTTAGCGATGCGGATGCTGTTGATCCACTGCTGCAGCGTTCTGACATCGTCACAGCAGAGATATTTGATGTACTGTGACTTCTTCTGGATCTGAGGGTGCTACAAAAACACGCTGCATTAACTCACTGGATACTATTAGTTTTAGACCCATCCAAGCGTCACTACAGTTTTTCACCACTAGATGGCAGTGGAGGCTTATGTCCACCTACCTTCAGCACCATGCAGTAGTCTGTGGGAGCCTTGTACTTGCTCTTGTAGTCCTGACCAAGGTAGACATTAACATGATCCAGCTGGAGGAAACACGCCAGGTCTCTGGATGCCTGCACAAATACACGTATCTCACAACTTTGCACCCAAACACTGACTGTATGACAAAGTGCTGCCTCCATTACACACCTTGGCCTTGCCCTTGGGAACGTAGTAGATGCCCGAAGCCCTCAGCAGAAAGTAGCGCTTCTTCCAGGACTTTTTGCCATCCTCCTTCAGCCATAAGACACCCTCCATCTCAGGGACGGACACTGAGCTGCCCCCGAAACACTCCTGATATACAAAAACACCATTTTTATTTTCGCCTGAAATTAAAACCATCACGTGTAGCACTCATTCTACATGTTTAGCCAGCATTTCATGTAAGGACCCAACAGAAGGGAATCTGATGAGGAAAAAAAGAATAAAAATAGAGACCGACCTCTAACAGAGCCTCCTTGTTCCTCTCGGCCATCTCGCATGTCTCCTTCCTCCCCAACAAGTAGTTCTGCAGTAGACAGTGAGCATGAGAAAGAAGGGGTAGGTGAGGAGCTGGAAGTCCAAGAGAAGGTTCAGTCGAGAAGTCGCAGCAATCGGCTTCTGGTTTAAGGTCAACCCTAATGTTCAGGAAAAAGTCCCGCTGTGACCTGCACTATGCTGCATGTGGAGGAGATCTGAGGCTCCACTGGGAACCCGGCACTCCGAGCTGGTGCAACATGCCAGAATCCGTCCCATGAATGAGAGCGGTGTCCTGCGGCGCTGTGAGGGACAACATGCCACTCCTCCACCTTGCTCATCACCTGTTACCTTTTACAAGATTTGCCTGGAAGCTTCTGCACCTCCTCTGACAGAAAACTTCAGTTCTGACAAACTGGAGGACACCCAGCTGGCAAAGAAGAGACACGCGTGACAAGGCGGCTTGTCGCGCGTGTCTCTGCGACGGCGTTTGATTCTTATCAGCCGATTCCTGAACTTTTGAACATTGGGGCATAATTGCAGGGTGCTTTACATGTGCATGTGTCTCACCTGGGGGTTTTTGAACAGAGCATACTTCTCTATGCGCTCAGTGAACATCAGGCGGTTCTGGCTGTCTCTGGTCCAGTTCAGCAGGTTCTCCACGAGGTTCTCGTGATCCTCAAAGATCCGCTCTGCATACAGTCAAAGTCCAGACCGCAGCATTAAAATCACTGCTAGTCCACCACTAACACTTTCAAAGATTTTGTCATGAAGCAAACGATAAGCACAAAGTGTTTCACACGAGCTAAAGATCTGGAAATGTCCCCGCCGCCCTGACACGTTTCAGCTTTCCGTACGTCCACGTTTAAAATCTCAAAACAGGAGACTTTAATTTTCCTACAATAACAACCCAAAAATGTTTTGATGTGAGTTTTTTGACCAGTTTATGAATACTAACATGTGATTAAAGAGGCGTGTTTGTTGATACACGTCAGCTTTCCTTCAATCAGCAGAAGAATCCTCATTAGATCATTCCTGCTGTGCAGTGACATCAGCTTCAGGTCTGAAACAGGAAGTCAATTTATTGCTAAAGGGTGCCCAGCAGGGTGCTGGTGGCGGTGTGGGAATGTGAGGGGGGTGGTGGGTGGAAATAGATGTGGAAAGCATCACTTGATTAATTAGTACAGCTCGATTTAAATCTAACCCAGATTGTGGTTGTAAGCAGAGCTTTGAGAGACGTGTGGATTTGTGTAAACGAGGAAGCTTTAGATTCAGCTGGATGTCATCAAACACACTTTGACGTCCCGCTCTCTTTCATAACACTGCTGACCGCAATTCAGCAGAAGCCCTGAAGATGTAGGTTAGATCACACGCATCACTGCACTGGACCTACAAACAGACTGTGTGTGTGTGTGTGTGTGTGTGTGTGTGTGTGTGTGTGTGTGTGTGTGTGTGTGTGTGTCTCAAAGTCTGTTAAACTGAGTGGAAGCTTGTAGTACAGTGTGTGCTACATACATGCAGTTCAACCCCCAAAGGAAGTGTGTGTGTTTGCAGCTGAATATCTGTGCTGTCACTGATGGCGAAACATCACTAAACACAATTACAAATCTAAGCTAAACAGCAGAACTGAGCTTCACTCGTTTGGTTAAACTCACCAAATAAGTCTGGTAGCACCAGATCACAAATCCCAGTCTGCTTCACACGGTGAACACGAACACGTTACACTCATCTAACAACAGGTAAGAGCATTTTAAAAAGAATCCTCTTGTTGATTGATGACCCATAAAACCAGGTTCAGTTTCTAAGAGCTCACATTGAACACGGAGCTACAGTGATGCAAAACCAGATGTGACAGTGACGGGGGACCGAACCGTAATATCTGTCAACCACTGCTCATCAGCCATATCTGATCAAAACACGGATTTAATGCTCCATATTTTTGTCCCAAAATAAGTGCCTGAGCCTAGAATTTCACCTGCAACATGTTTTCCCAAAGACGGTATGATTGCAGCCATTCCCCAACTCTCTGTGAATGGGACTCATGGCCATTGATCAATGGTCTTTGATCAGCGGGTTTTGATCAATGGTCATGAGAATTTGCATAATTATGAATAAGGAACTGACCTCCCAGCCCATTGTTCCTTCAGTGGGCTGGTTTCAGTCATTATGCAAATGTCCTGTTTATAAGATTGAAACCTGCAGTCAGCTGAGACTGAAGACGTCACCTGATGATGACGAAACGTTTCTCCCACAAAACGCTACGTCCAGATGAACAGAATCAACGTTTGGAGACAAAGACTGTATGACTGGAAGTAGGTGCAGCAGCGTGGGACGTCAAAAAGAAGGCACGTCACGTAGTGTCCATGTGTAAATATGGGAACAGTTTAGAAAAGTATGACTCAGGCTCTGATTGTGGATCACAACAGCTGGTGTTTAGGGATGAGGTCATCTAAGCGTCCACTGCAGCCACCAGCTGTACTTTCATACTGCATTTTCCATCTGTGAGATATATAGATATATATGTATATATATATATTAGGGGTGCAACGATACTCGTATGGATATTGAACCGTTCGATACAGTGCTTTGGGTTCGGTACGCATATGTATCGAACAATACAAAATTTTTAATTTATTTTATCAACTTTCCTTCTGACGATGCTGTCTGTGTTGAGAGCTCAGTGGATCTGCGCTCGACAGTGCAGCCTAGGCGGAGTAGTCGAACGCAGATTCACTGAGCGCAGGGCAAGCTAGCGAGACAGAAGTTAAGCTCTCCTTGCAACATGGCAAATTGAACCTCCCCCACCTTGATTCAGATCTAACGTGTTGACGCCGTCCAGCCCCACGCACGGGGCGATCCACGGTAGCTCGTTAACGGAGATTTGCTGTGTTGTGGCGTTAACGTCATTTCAGATTAACGCTGACAGCACTAGTGGGAACACAACGAATATGACTGCACATTTACGCCGACATCATCCTAGTGCAAAGACAAGTGGAAGCAGACAAAAACAACAAGCACGCATGCTACAAACTTTACCCGAGTCATTTAGACAGCCGTTAGCACATGATTCTCCTTATGGGGACCTGATATGTTTAATATGCTGCTGAGTGTGTGTTTATTTTTATGCTCCTCTTTCCCTTCCCATTTCTGGCCCACTTGTCAGACGGACGTGTATTTGGGATTTTGGAGGACTGAACTGGAACGCGTTTGTGGTGGAAACCTCTCTGTGTGCTGTGTGAAGGGTTTGCATTAGTCTGTACACATCAGGGACCCTCAACACGAACTTTTAGCAGAGCTGCACATTAAAAAACCCAACATATTATATAATTTTTTAGTAACTTCTCTCCCTGTGTTTGCTTTCAGGAAACAGGAGTACACATGACGTCATGAGCAGACAGAAGAGCCTCTGTGTGCACGTGCACTCACCCATCTGCAACTCGCTGATGGTTTCCACCAGTGACCAGTCCGCACTGTAGCCACAGTGAGATTTCTCCAGCAAACTGTCCAGAACCTAAAGACAGGGACCAACTGTGAGATTAGCGCTGTGCTCATACTCTACTGCTTTTTAAACTAACTGCATGACTACACCAGCAGGAGCCGTACCTGTCTGACCGTTTGCCGTTCATCCACCATCATGGTCTTTGAGCTCTCGTCTGACAGATGAACACGAATCACCAGCTGTGAGCAGGACCAGGAGGAGAGAGCAGAGTATGTAACACGGCTAAATGTGAGCTGCTAACATCTCGTAAGCTAACCTTAGTCAGGCTAATGTTGCTAGCAACTAACGTTTTCTTTTTAGGCTAGCACACTGGCTAATGTTAGCTTTTTATGGGTTGAGGAATGGCTAACACAAGGTTTTATATAAGCTAATTGTATCGTTGTTTTCAGCTTCTTGTTTTCACAATTTGTTTGTTTTTAATTAAATCTCAGACACTGAAACCAGCGCTGAGCTACACTCATTTTATTGAAGCCTTTCTTGAAAAAACTCCAGAAAGTTACAAATGTGACTGATTACTTTATATTTACAGTACTCGTTCATTTATTGGTTAGCATAGTATAGGCTTGTTCCTTTTTTTGAAAATGATAAAATGTTGCTATATGAATATTTCTCCCATCTCCTAGCACGGTGTATGTCATTCTGTATGCTGGGAAACAGTGCAAACTTTCTGGACTCTTCAGGTTTACCATCATCTATGCCAGGGGTGGGCAACTCCAGGCCTCGAGGGCCGGTGTCCTGCAGGTTTTAGATCTCACCTTGGGTCAACACACCTGAATCACATGATTAGTTCGTTACCAGGCCTCTGGAGAACTTCAGGACATGTCGAGGAGCTAATTTAGCCATTTAAATCAGCTGTGTTGGTTCAAGGACACGTCTAAAACCTGCAGGGGTGGGCAACTCCAGGCCCTCGAGGCCTGGAGTTGCCCACCCCTGATCTACGCAGTGATGTCAGGGAACCGAAATCAGTGCATCATGAACTGAATTCAGATGTTAGAAAACATCTGAATACACTGTTTTCAGTAAGAAAGCTTGCACGTAGAATCTGACACTCATATTGGCAGAAGCTGGGGTGAGCACAGCTCCTGCAGGCTTTGGTAAAGTCCAGACAGGCTGCTGTCAGGTTGAATTACGGCCTGTTGTGATTGGTTCTCTTTGTCAGTCCTTTGTGTTAATCACCACCAATCAAGTGTTTGAGTCAAAGTAAAGATTTCAAAGCAGAAACGTGAGCTGGTCTCTGTGGTGGGGCAGCGCTGCCACATACATGATTACATTTTTAACAGCCTCATCTCAAGTCACCTTATATCACACTTTTCTATAGAGCCAGTTCTATGCAGCCAGTAAGTGTTAATTCTTGTATTATTAAAAAACGTGAGCGATGGGTTGAGTGTGATTTTATGGGCTTTGTGCACACAGCTGTTCATACATCTGCCTCTTTCTCTAATGGGGGCTTTTGCAGACATGGTGCCGAAAGATCACTTTTCTGGAGCTTTGTGCAGGATCAACATACAGATGATTCAACAGACACACACACAGACAGACACACACACACACACACACACACACCCCCAGCTACCTGGGTGTGTGTGTGTGTGTGTGTGTGTGTGTGTGTCTGTGTGTGTGTGTGTGTGGTAAATCCAGGTTGGTAATCCCTCCTCTCTCTCTCTGGGATTGGAACTTAACTTGCAGCGGTCATTATGTAGAGTGCTCAGTGTGTGTCTGCGCGTGTGTGTTTGATGTGCATGTTGACCCCAGCTGTTACTGACCAGAGCTTTCAATGTGGAGTAACACTGACTTGACCCAGAAAATAAAGTGCGGCGAGCACGTGCCGCAGACGCAGCTACCAGACAACAAATGCGTGGCTCACCTTCTTCACCTGGGCCTCCTTGATCTTCTCGAGGGCCAGTCGGATGTTCTCTGCCTTCAGTTTGGCAGCCTGCTCCTCCTACAGACACACACACACCGGTCAGTCAATGCAAACGCCAGCAGTCACTCAGCATCAAGCCCGTCACCTACCCGATTCCTCCAACATGAGTTCATCATTTGTTTCCCTCAAACAGCCAACACTTCTGTGTCTGCTTGATGTCAAATAATATTTGCAAGGTTTAATTAAAGAAAAGTCCAACTCCAGAAAATGCCGGCGTTTAATGTTTGGGTAGGATCGATGCATTCCCAGCTGGCTGTGTGCCAGCTTCCCGTCTCACCAGGCTTCGGATGCGCTGATGTAGAAAGAGCCGAACAGGTTAGCGCCACCGCAGAGAGCCGCTGTTCAGGAGCCCAAACTACAAGGAACCACGGGAAGAGTTTGGCTGGCAGCCGTGCCTCTCCTCCTGCGTCTCTTCATTTTAATCATCGTCATCAGCGCGTTATTGGACAGCACAGGAAAATGAGACTGGATTAATGCACGGCTGTTGGATTATCCAAACTGAGCGCACACCGCTACTTCAGCCTGGACAGACGCCGCTTCATCACGTCAAAACAAGGAAGAGGAAGGAGCGGAGGAGGAAGACGGTGGATCGGAGCAGCTTCAGGCACAAGACCTGGAATCAAACAGACTGACCACTTATGCTCATGCTGACTAATGTAACCACCAGCTGATCTGCAGACTAACAGCCTCGTGTATCAACGAGCTATCAGACTTACTGAGTCAATCCCAGAGTGAAAGATGCTACCCTGTCCTGTCACATCCTCCCCGGCCAAGTGAGACAGAGGGAATGAGAGGAGGAGACAGAGGGAGAGATGCACCCAGCTGGGGGGAGGGGCATTGCTGCTGTGCAAGCTTACATGGAAGAGCACTGATCTCTTTATCTCAGGCTCTCATGCTCCTCCTCACAGACTCACACTCCTGCTGTGCTCTGCCCAACACAGTCATCTCCTCTTTCACTTTTCTCCTGCTGTTGTCCTCACCTCACCTCTCTACCGCTCACATTCTCTTTGAGTTGGATCCAGTTTTAAGGGGTCTGAGTATGGAGGCGCTCTGCTGTCAGTCAGGCTGCATGAAAACAGGAGCCATGTGGTGAGGAGGAGGAGATTAGCAGCCACTTTCCCTCATTCCCCTCCCCCAAGGATGTACACACACATGTGCGCGCACGCACAATTCTCCAAGCAGCACTGAAGCGAACAGCCTAAGCTCATAAATAGCTTCATAATCCAGTGCCCAAACTTGACTGACCTTAATTATTCCACTTGGTTCCACAGTTAACTGTCGTGAAAAACATATATGGAAGCAGACAATCATTCAGAGGTACAGCACTGTGCAAAAGTTTTGAGCCACCCCTCATTTCTTTATATTTTGCCAAGAAACAAATGAAACCAAATGTGCACAGATTGAACTGATACGGCCTGACAGCCACCGTTCCACTGAGACCATGTCTTCACTGCTGGTGGATCAGTTTTAGGGCTCCTGTCAAACCTTTGGCAGGACGTGACTAAAGCCAGTGAAACAAATGGTGGGTTTTTGTGATGGGCTGTTAGTAACAAAGTGTCTCTAGACATATTTAAAACTGGTTCTTTCATCCTTTCAGTTGGGGCCGTTTTGATGCTTGATTAACTCAGAGAGGGTCAAGTGGCTCTAACGGCCTGATGCATGGCTTGACTGAAAGTCAGATAAACCACAGCTAATGCCCAAAGAAAGCCCAGACAGCTAAAAAAGCTTTATTTTTGAATACTTGAACACGCCGACCTCTGACATCACTGCGTTTTCCATCTTGCAGCATAATCATCGTCTCTCCGTCTCACACATATTCAGCTGGCCTACATTATGAAGCAGCTAAAATGAGCTTGTGCTCAGGGAGAGATCTTCTGCCTTTGAAGTTTTCTAGGATGAGTCCCCTCAGTGCTGCAGCTCAAAACAGCGCAGAGATGAACTGCACAACTGGGCCAGCAGTGTGTGAACAAGAGTGTGGGTGGACTTATTGCTGAGGCAGTGTAACACTGACACAAAAACAGACACACACACACACACACACACACACACACAGTCTAATGACTGCAGATAATTACGCCCGCAGTGCAATCACTGCTGCAGGAATTAGACTGGCCCAGAAGCTCATAATCTGCCTGGATGGTCGGGGCCGTTATACGTCCTCTAATCTGGGACACAAATGAAAAGAAAACACGGACTGTTTCCATTTTCCCAGAGACAGCTCGAGCATGTTGTGTGAATCAGAGTCAGGAATAGTGCAGCGAGGCAGCAGCGAGACAGTCTGACCCACAGCGGTGTGAGAACACTGGTAAAACATTTGTTCCAGTATATTCACTGAATTCTTAGACACAAGAGCCAGGAACAGTACAAATACTATGCAATGAAATACTGCATCATTAGAAAGTTCTTCAAGTATAATTTGATCATTCAGCACTATGTAAAAGTCCAGCTTTAAGCGCTGTTTGATGCAGTCGATTTCTAGGATGATATTCCTTTTTCCTCAAATTGGAGTTTTTGAGCTGCTATTACAAAGACGGCTGATGCCGAGATCTCCCAACGAGAGCTCACGGGCAGCTGGCTGCGTTGTGTGCACGTGTCTATGTTTGATGCTCCTAGGAAGGGAATCACCCCTCTGTCCTCCAAAGGAGATTACCCCTGCAAATTTGGCACGTTCCTGTAACATCCAATCAAAGTGCCACAGTTGCTTTTTCTTCCAATGAAATCATGTCATTGCCGATCCAATCAGGATAAAGCCTTCTTACTTGCTTGCTATTTAAGCTGGCCTTCCTAATACACACAAATACAACCTGCAGCTTAAGAACCACAGATTCTCCGACAGCTACGATTGCCACGCTCCCATCCACGGACGTCCGCGTTCAGTGTTAATACAACTCCCACTGCAGTTAGTGCAAGTTCAAAATAAGCAGTAAAACACATAAGACATGAAAATGTTGGGAAAAAATAACATAAGAAAAAAAACGAGTTTAAAAAAGAATAAAAAATTATTGAAAATAAACCGGGAACGCCTGATCTCCACCAGCAGCCGGGATGCTGATCCCAGTAACTATTCTTTAATATAGCGGGTAGCTGGTCCCATTATCAATACCAGTCTCTGTTACTGCTGCTGGCTCCAAGCGCTCGTTAGCACAGAGAACAGCCTGGCCTACTGACAGCCTGTGGACCGTGGTTTCTGCTAACAGCAGCTAATGCTGGGCAGACACTGTGCGATTTTTGGCCCATTTTGAGCCGATTTTTGAGTCGTGCGACCGTTTTGGTGATCGGCCCGATTTTAGCCTTCATCGTGCGTCGTGCATCGTGTAGTATACGTGGGTTAACGAGACGCGATTATATGACCTCATGACCAGCCCCCGATCATCAATCGCTTGGTCGTGAGGATTTCAAACCTGTTTGAAATAGTGATGGGTCGGTCGCGAACGAAATGGCTCTTAGAGCCGGTTCTTTGACGTGAACGACGAGAGCCGGCTCCTTATCGCGAGCCATGGGTTTGTTTTTTTTCTTTCTCTCACCCTCTCTCTCTCTCTGGCACTTTTTTTCCGCTTCACTCCGCATGCGAGCCTTGTGCTTTACGCTGGGCAGAGGGGGGAGGGGCGGTAGTTACATTCAGTAGCACAGGAACAGAGCGGGAGGGAGAGACAGAGAGAGAGCCAGGGACAACAACCTCACATTAGAAAGGTATAGTAATCATCCACAGCTATTTTCAGTTGCAGATGATAAAGGATTCAGAAAGTTAGTCATGCGGGCCCATATGACAGAGAATATGCATGTTCTTTTTGTTTTCATATTATAATTTATATTTCATTGTGTTGTGGTTTGCAGTGTTTTGTGTTGTTTCACTTTAAATTTGTAAAAGGAAAAAGCTAAAAATTTAAATAGTTAAAAGTTGAAATGTGAATAGTTGATTTTTGTATTATATGATTTATTTATTACATTTTATGTGGAGTGAATAAATAAAAGTATATTTACGGTGGCCCCTAGAGACAAAACACGTACAAACTTCAAATCATGTACAAACTCCAAAACACGTAAAAACACGTAAAAACTCCAAAACACGTACAAACTCCAAGACACGTATAAAAGACAACAGAAGTGCTCCAGGATGCTAGGGGCAGTGTTGAGCTTTTGTTACCTAGTGGCTACACAAGCCAGTAAGTACCAACGACCGGAATTGGTGTGTGGTAGTAACAGGTAAATGAACATTTTTTAAAAAAAAATTATTTGACTATATATGAATGCTTGTGTATAAATACACAAACAATACACATATGCTTTCAATTGTGTAATTTAAGTGATCTGGGTATCTCTGTTTTGGAAGTTCAGTTCATGCTAGAAATGTGTTTTGGAGTTTGTACGTGTTTTGTCTCTAGGGGCCACCGCATATATTTCTATATAAACATATATAAATAAAACCACTTTTTTTTTTACATTAGTAATTCCTTTTGTGCATAATTTTATATTATTGTTAATAATAAATTAATTGAAGCAACAAAACAACCTGAAGAGCCGGTTCGGAGCCGAAAGAGCCGGCTCTTTTTAGTGAGCCGAACCGAAAGAGCCGGTTCTCTAAAAAGACCTGGAAATCCCATCACTAGTTTGAAATCCTCGCGACCGTCGTGAGGGTGTCACCGCAGTTTGTCACACTGCGCATGCGCAAACACAAATGTCAGTGAAAAAGATGGCGCAGCACGGCAGTGCAGCGTGTGATCTGGACACAGGCGACGGAGGCACAACTTGTAGAACTTTGGAAAGCTCATCCAAGCCTTTTCGATGTGGCCTCACAAAATTATCACGACCACAACAACCGTGAAAATAGTTGGATCTACATGCTGCTCAATCACAGCTGCCTGATCAATGTTTTTCATTAGCAATTTAGCAAAGTTGATGGTGGTGTGCGTGTCTGTGTGAGTGAAAGACAGAGAGAGAGAGCGAGCGACAGAATTTCTGCTATAACCTTCATTTTTATGGACGCACAGTGTGAGCACTCAGGTCGCATCAGAGCATCGGGCCGTATAGTGTGAGACCTGCATCGTGACCTATGAACTTCTAACCTCTGCGAGTCAATCGTGCAGTTTGAGCAGGAGCTGAATCGCGCAACTGAAAAAAATCGCACAGTGTCTGCCCAGCATAACCTAAACTGTCCAGGAGAGCGCTCACACATTCAGCCCGAGCTATGCCACAAGATGAAATATTATTACACACATTTTGTCTTTTTTACTGGAATCCAGCGTCCAACTGCGCTGGTTGGAGCTTGTAAAAGCAGACACAGAAGAGTTGGCTGTCACACCTGCTTACCTGCGCTTGGTCTCGTTATCAGAAGTAATCCTACATCCTCACAATCCCCAAGATTTTACAGTTACAGGCAAACAGGGCAAAAGAAAAGCACACAGGTGGGTGTGCTCCAGTGACACGCTCACTGGTTTTTAGTGGATGTTTCACATCAGGCGAGGTTTCATAACTCAACATGCACACAGAAATAATGACATATTAGCAGGTACACACTGAGTTTATGACAACTTTGTCCTGTGTGGTCTTCACCTTCAAAGACTTGGCACACCAGTAAAAATATGTCACACGTAGCACACGTCCAGTGAAGCAGCATTTGCCTTCACTCATACATGAAGCAAACCTTAATTCAAAAGTGTCTCTGCTCTTGGCTGCAGGTACGACTGAAGGCAAACCAGCTTTTGCATCACTGTGACAAACACAAACCGAGCAGGTGCTGAGTGAGCACAGCAACATCAGAACAGCAACGGGCAGCATCCACAAAGCTGTGCAAAACAAGGCTCAAGCACAGAGTTAGAAAAGGAAGGCAAAGAGCGAGGTGAACAGAGTTAACAAGCACATCGCCAAAACTCTTGTTTTATCGTGCACATGCATGTTAATTTGACTTATGTAGAAGAAGGTGGAGGAGAGGTTGGATGCTGACGTATGAGGGCAGAGGGGCAGTGTGCAGAAGTATGTGGGGTGTCACCTTGGTCAGTAGGTGAGACGGTTTTCCCGCTATGTTTCTCAAAATCAGCGAGGTTTCCCTGTCCAAATACGAGTGCTTGAAAAAGAAAGAGAGAGTGCCGGTGAATCGATCTGCTGCTGATTGGTTGAACGTGGTAGTTTAGCAGAAAGCTCAATGGTCAGGCAGAGATCAGAGAGGGAAACCTGTGAAGGAGAACTGCACACACAGCAAACACATTAAAGCACTGATCAGCTCTTAATGGAAGGATATTACATCCCAGTGACCCATGTGAGGTTAGCCCTGACTACAACCTGTTTATATGCAGTTTTCCCCGATTCGCCTATAAGTTCAAAAAGCAGCTGACTTCAAAGGTTACGCCTTTAACTTTCTTCATCTTAAAGTGTTTTTGTGGCATGTAGCACAAATACAAGGTTACTGCAGATGTCAAGAGATTAAGACACATATCATTTGACAGTCATATGCAAAAACTTGTTTTCATAAAAACAACCCACACTGCCCACGGACACCTGCGCTCACAAGTTCAGTTCAGTTTACTTCTACAGGGAGTGCAGAATTATTAGGCAAATGAGTATTTTGTCCACATCATCCTCTTCATGCATGTTGTCTTACTCCAAGCTGTATAGGCTCGAAAGCCTACTACCAATTAAGCATATTAGGTGATGTGCAACTCTGTAATGAGAAGGGGTGTGGTCTAATGACATCAACACCCTATATCAGGTGTGCATAATTATTAGGCAACGTCCTTTCCTTTGGCAAAATGGGTCAAAAGAAGGACTTGACAGGCTCAGAAAAGTCAAAAATAGTGAGATATCTTGCAGAGGGATGCAGCAGTCTCAAAATTGCAAAGCTTCTGAAGCGTGATCATCGAACAATCAAGCGTTTCATTCAAAATAGTGTGGAAAAACCAAGGCGCAAAATAACTGCCCATGAACTGAGAAAAGTCAAGCGTGCAGCTGCCAAGATGCCACTTGCCACCAGTTTGGCCATATTTCAGAGCTGCAACATCACTGGAGTGCCCAAAAGCACAAGGTGTGCAATACTCAGAGACATGGCCAAGGTAAGAAAGGCTGAAAGACGACCACCACTGAACAAGACACACAAGCTGAAACGTCAAGACTGGGCCAAGAAATATCTCAAGACTGGTTTTTCTAAGGTTTTATGGACTGATGAAATGAGAGTGAGTCTTGATGGGCCAGATGGATGGGCCCGTGGCTGGATTGGTAAAGGGCAGAGAGCTCCAGTCCCACTCAGACGCCAGCAAGGTGGAGGTGGAGTACTGGTTTGGGCTGGTATCATCAAAGATGAGCTTGTGGGGCCTTTTCGGGTTGAGGATGGAGTCAAGCTCAACTCCCAGTCCTACTGCCAGTTTCTGGAAGACACCTTCTTCAAGCAGTGGTACAGGAAGAAGTCTGCATCCTTCAAGAAAAACATGATTTTCATGCAGGACAATGCTCCATCACACGCGTCCAAGTACTCCACAGCGTGGCTGGCAAGAAAGGGTATAAAAGAAGAAAAACTAATGACATGGCCACCTTGTTCACCTGATCTGAACCCCATTGAGAACCTGTGGTCCATCATCAAATGTGAGATTTACAAGGAGGGAAAACAGTACACCTCTCTGAACAGTGTCTGGGAGGCTGTGGTTGCTGCTGCACGCAATGTTGATGGTGAACAGATCAAAACACTGACAGAATCCATGGATGGCAGGCTTTTGAGTGTCCTTGCAAAGAAAGGTGGCTATATTGGTCGCTGATTTGTTTTTGTTTTGTTTTTGAATGTCAGAAATGTATATTTGTGAATGTGGAAATGTTATATTGGTTTCACTGGTAAAAATAAATAATTGAAATGGGTATATATTTGTTTTTTGTTAAGTTGCCTAATAATTATGCACAGTAATAGTCACCTGCACACACAGATATCCCCCTAAAATAGCTAAAACTAAAAACAAACTAAAAACTACTTCCAAAAACATTCAGCTTTGATATTAATGAGTTTTTTGGGTTCATTGAGAACATGGTTGTTGTTCAATAATAAAATTACTCCTCAAAAATACAACTTGCCTAATAATTCTGCACTCCCTGTACAGCTCAGCAGCAGCAGTATGTAAAAACTGTCTGCAGAGACCAGACTGAGCCGACTATACTGACAAAATCATGTCATCATGTGGGACGGAACCTGGGTGAAGTTTAAGGGCTTTTAAAATAAACTACAAAACAGTCACATGACCACAAAGCTCAGGAAACTACAAGTGCAAAGACACCAGTTAATTCAGGACTTTGGGCTGATTTTTGTGGCTCTCTGTAAAAGATCTGTGTCGTCATTTCTGGATTTGAAAGCATGACATCAAACCTGCATTCTCTCAGAGTCAGCAGGAGGCAACACAAGCAGCAGTCGCACAGACGTCCAGTAATGGGTTCCAACACTAGCTAATACAAACCAGTGTGTCTCTTATTGAACATGGAGCATGTAGCAGGGTATTCTTGCATGGACACGCTGTGGTTTCACAGCACCACGACGGTGATGGCAAAGAGCACTTAGTGTCAGGCAATCGGTGTCACAGTGGAGACTTTCAGGTTTTATGTGTCTCTGCAAATGTCAGCACATATTCTGTAGAAACCACAATAAAGACAGGAGCACAATGAGACTGTTCCTTTGGTTGCAGTTTTCCATCAAGGAGAGGAAAATGGTGCCAAACATGCTGAATGGATTCAAGGACAAACTGTTTAGTTTGCAGTTTGGGTAATAATGTGGGAAACATGACATCAAGGCTAAATCATGTAAACAGAAACGAGTACAGTGAGTCGCAGCAGCTGTGCAGTAAAACAGTGTTTACGACTGAGTCACTAAATGTACAGTTTTACTCGAATTTAAAGGCAAAGCTAAGAAAGAAACTGCAGACACGTCTGTGGCATGGTGAGACTTCCTGTCCATGATCAGAGCCACTGCACCGAGTGTGGCTCTACAGTGAACTCTTTGACCAAACACACACCATGAGGCACTTTCAACAATTACACAGGTTCTTTCATCTGCTATTTTGGGGTAATGTTAAAATGATGCCGAACCCATCCTCTCTCTTCTCATCTTTATAATCTGATCACAGCACATTTGCTTCAATCTCTAGAAACTATTTTATAGAAAGCATTAGGTCTGTCGTGACAGCCGCAGATTAAAAATAATATTTAGGTCAGACACACATAACTGACCCGTCCACAGTGTGTGTGACAAAAAGAGCTGCTACCAAGAAACAACCAGATGAGGCGTGTCCTGCCACATGTAGGAAGGCGAGGCTGGAAACATGACTGGGATATTAAATATTCTGAATGGACAGCTCTCAGGAATTATGACACTGTTGGTGCCCGTTAGAGCAGCTCAGTGTGTTTACAAGACGATAACAGACTCAATTTTCTAATAATAATAATCACAACTACTAACTCAGCATAATCTAACCAGAGTGCGTGGTGAACCCAAAGGTGTCTGATTGTGTAGTCATACACACCAGTTACAACACTGTTAGCGAGACGCTAACAGTGTTGTAACTGGTGTGTATGACTACACAATCATGGAGTTGTACTGAGACAGTACAACTCCATGCGTTACAATATAGACTTGCTAGCATGTAAATGCTGACAGTTGATTGTTTTATCTAAAGTAACGTGACGTCATGCACTTAGTTAAAATGATGCTTTTAATTTCACCACATATAAATCTTCTGCACTAAAACACGTTAGCATTTAAAGCTGCATCACTGCCTCAGGAGCTGCTGCTGTTAGCATGATGAAACACAACGTGACTGTTTTCATGAGTTCCAGGCAAAGACTGAAGGATTTCATCCAAGTATTGAAACATTCCTTATATTCATGCTTAAGTTCGATTCCTGCAGCTCGTGTGCTTCAATCACAGGGTCACTGTTTTCTATCAAAGCTGATGATGTGTCACTGCCCAGATACTGACTTAACTGTGTTTCTAAGATCGGACTTTCAAACATTCAACATCAATATATTTCTACTGTGTGGTGAAAGAAAACAGGCAGGCGTGTCCTGAACTGAACCACAATCAGGCTCCCACTAACTCAGAGCTCATGTCTGACTAACCTTTGTGTGTCCACGCGAGAGCAGCCATCACTAGAAAGTTCAATTTACTGAGTCCAGCGACGGGGTTATTTCTGCTGCCCACGGTCAGAGTGAGAGCCTCAGGGATTCAGACTGCACGAGTCCAACTTTCTAATGAGCTTGTGGGAGAAATGCTCCAGCAAACACAGTACAGCACTTCTCCTCTTCCTCCTCTGTGTGTCTTTCTTCCTCAGCCCTCTCAGTATTTGGATGTTTTGTGTTGCTAACATGTCTTACTCTCACATGCTGACGCACTCTTGCTTCTTCCATTATTCTAATATTCTTTCTTCTCTGCTCTCTCAGACAAACTGGAGCAGTAACCCTGTTTCCTCACAGTAACAGGGTTTATTTGGTTTTTGTTAAACAAGGTGACAGCACTAACAAGGTTTGAGGTTCAACTTCCTCAGCAAGGAAGAAGAAGAAGCTGTTATTTGTGGTGGCATGTGCGCGTCACTGAAGCTTTTCTGTTGGAGCAGCGTGGATTATAAAAGAGGCGAGGACGAAGCCTGAAGCAGCACAAAGTATAACCCGACACACACCAGTAACAAACAGCCGGCAAGGCTGTGTTGTTGGAGAGGAAACAGTGTGACATTGCATCGTTGGTCCCAAACACTTTGAGTCTCATGGAAAAAGACGGCTGGTTGGTCGTTGGGGGTTAAAGGCTCCTTTTCACTGAGAGCACCATCTCTGTCACCAAACTTTGGCAGGCAGCATGAACCACAGCCTCCTGTCCTATCTGAACCACCAGCAGCTGCCAATGATCATTTTGAACTTGAACTTGATTATTCACTTGTATATGTGTATGTTGGGATTGGGCCGGTTGTTAGTATTGGTGGGGGTTCACCCACACTGCCGTATAGTGTACACTTCCACACTGTGTGGCTGTCAGGGCTTCAGCTTTCTTTGTCTTTAAGGAGAACATGAATCAGACTGACAGCTACACAACAGCCACTGATCCATTTATCGTCAGTTTGAGTTTACTGAACAGACACGAGGCTGCAGTAATAATAAGGAGGCCTTAAACTAGTAACCTCACCTGGAACTGTTGACCCAAGTCACACATGAAGTAAGGACAACTGCATTTATGCTGCCTCCTGCTGGGCTGCAAGAATCCATGTTTAAGGCTATTGATGTTATTGTCATAATGTCCATCTTTTACATACAGTCTGTGGAAACTTCCATGCTGTTGGAAAGTCTTCTGAAACTGCAGTGTATACGTTTTACACTCATCTCCAGCTGCAACACTAGAGTGATGTATGCATCCATTAATAATATCATGCATATGATTCTTTATGAGCGTATTTTCACCCTCAAGCCACTAAAACTGCAGGAGAAAACTAAATGAACAGAACTTAGCTGTGTGCATTTCTGATGTTTGGATTTCCTGAGCGCTCCACATGTTCTTTAATTGTGTGTGTGTGTGTCGTGTAAATGCAGTCACTGTGTGATGTGCAGGTGTAAAGCCAGGCAGTGAATATCTGTACTTTTAACCTCTAACCAACCAAATGACCTCCTTGTTTGTGAGTTTACTGGTCATCACATTATCATTAGGTATCTTATGTTCAGCTACAGCAGCACAGGACAGTACAAACAGAGAGCCGTGTACCTCTGTGTTGGGATGACCTCGACCGGCTCCTTCTGCTGGGGGCGTCACTTGCTGGCCGTCTGAGTCAGCGCACAGAACGCTGTCCAGCGAGTCCATGGAAGAAGCCGAGTTAACGGAAACTCCGGATGCTGAGGTGACGGAGGAGCGTGACGAGTGGACAATCGAACGTGCCTAAAGTGGCAAACCAGAAGAAATAAGAAGGAGCAGAGAGGCCCTGTCATCTTCAGACCAGCTGGACACAAACGCTGGACAAGCCAGTAGAGATAATACGCTAATGAGCTTAAAACGCTGAGATGATGTGCTCAGACAGCAGTTTGCTGTTTAACTACTAACAAGCTGCTAGCTGCTCGTCTCAGAGTGTCTTTAAACACTAACCCTGAGCACAAGTCAGCACTTATGTTTACTTATGCTTTGCAGTGGGAGGTAGACCCAGTCCAGCCTGGAAGTAACCACGGCGAGCATTTCAAACAGACTGTGGTCACTGCAAACGAATCAACGTCTCTAAAGATCAGTCTACAAGTAAATGACTTGATGGGCTATTTAAATACTGAGAGTCACAGTGGTTTCTAATTCAAAACATTGAAAAGAAGAATGAAGGCAAGCCCGGGAATGTGTCTGCTATAAAAAAGGTTCACATTTGGTAAAGTTTAGGTACCCATGAAACGTCCGTTCATCAAACTACAGTCTCTGTGTAACAGAACTCTTGATAACAGACACTGTAAGCAGCACCGCTGTGTAACTGTTGCTTTGCTTTCATTAAACATACAAATATCTTTTATTTTATATGACATGGCTCCACGTGATCACAGCCAGGACACAGAAACCGAGTAGACGGGACTCGAGTTCCTCCTATAAAGACTGCAGAACAGTGCAGAGCCATCGCTCTCACATCTGAGACCGATGACCAGTTCACTGAGCTGACTCCATCCTCCTGCTGCCGCTTTACTTCTTTCTCTTTTCTTTTGTTGCCTTTGTAACGCTGATGTTGTGATGAAGCACAAGCTCTGCTCTTACCTCGTGTTCGCTGACCGTGCCGACTGATCCCGTGCGTCGATGCTGCCTCTGAGAGGATCCGGGCCTTCGCATCGTGGCTGAGGATGCGAAGGAGGAGGCTGAGCTAAGAGAGTGGGAGGAGGTCTGACGAGCAGCTTCGTCCATACTGAGCGAAGCCTGAAGGAGACACAAACAGAAGAAATGAGAGGACAGACCGAGTACGTCTGCAGGAAGGGAGCGCTTTGGTGGTGCTGTGGATGTGTCATCACTGACAGGTGATGCAGGTGGTGCTTGATGAATCCGCCCTTAAAGTTTTACCCACTAATATCAGGGCTGTGTCACATCTTATTGTTAGAAAACCAGAGAAATATTCAGATCTTACCTCAGGGTATCCAGGTGTGTATCCAGGACTGTCTTATGTTCAGGCCTAACATCTGCACATGCAAAAAACTAACTAGGAAGCATTTGGAGACTGACCCCCCCCCCCTCGCCGATGCTTAGATACAGAAAAGCAGGAAAGGCCTTTATTTGCTGGTCAGTCACACGTCTGGCTTATCACGCTAAAGAGGAAACAGCGCTAACATCCTTAACTGGTCCAAGTGCTGGTTGCAACCTGAACCCTGAGCTGTGTTAAAGGCCACCGGAATGAAGGGAGTGGCAAAGAAGACATTCATGGCAGCACAGCGAACATGAAAGATGGATGTGGTCACTGTGACGCCACCTGTGGGTTCTGAAGCATCAACATGTCCACAGCCATGTTATTTTTTTGGAGCTCGAGGTGACCGAGGTGATAGTGGAGACAACCAAGCTGGCAGCTCGGGTACAAGCTGCATCAGCCTGCAGCTACAGCTGTCCCTCACATCAGCCACGAGCATCCAAATGTTGTTAGGAAGCTGCAACAGTCCACAGAGACCAGCCTTACATCTGTCGCAGGCTGCACACGTCTTTATCTGTGCTGTGACGTTTGTGTGTGAAACTGTTGCACTGTGATGTCTGTGATACGACTATGACAGGAACAAACAGAAGAACGTGACCACAGCTCAGAGAAACAGGGCTCAGCCTGCAGCTGTCCTCCCCTCACTCTCTCTGCATCAAGTTAGGGTTGAGTTGAGTCCCAACATTTCTTTCTAATAAAATCAAATGTGTACTTTTTACTGTTACCTTCTCCAGCTGGGCTGTGATGTCATCCAGACTGAAGTTAGAAGCCAGGGCTGGTCTCCCCTGCTGCCCAGTGGGAGCTCTGATGGTGCCGGCCGGTGACGCCCTGGTGCTGCTACTGCTACTGCTCGCCCCGCTGCTGCCACCCCCACCGCTAACGCTGTTACTGCCACTGCCGGCAGCGCTGCTGCTGCCCCCTGCTGGCTGCTGCCTGCTGCTGCGCCCAGCTGGGGGCTTCTGGCGAACCTGGAGAAACGAGAAAAAAGAAACCGTTAGCGTAAGAGGCGCAGTCGGTAAACGTACAGCCAGCGACAAGAGGGACGATTGTGCGTACCTTGGTATCGGTTATGCCCAGACGGGCCATGCTACCAGAGCTGTTTGGTTTGGCGTTGACGGTGCTGAGTTCCTGTTCGATGGAGCAGAGGTCGGCCATGAGAGCATCAAGATCCACATTCTCCCTCTGATTCAAGGCCTCTGCAGAGACAGAAGGATGTGAGGCAGGAACAAAGAGGAGCAATCCGAGAAGAAAACAGGGAGAATAAAAATAAAATGTCTGACCGTTGATGTTATACATGGAGAATCTGTAGGAGAAGTTGGCTATGTTGGTCTCCTGTCTGAGCGGAGGCTTCTCCTGAGGTGGCCGTTCTGAGCGACCGTCATCCAGGCTCTGGATTGGCAGGCGAAGCAGAAAGGAGAGTGTTTACATGCAGCTGCATTTCTAACACAGATAAGCACGGACTGTTCATGCTCTGTGTACCTGTGTCAGCTTGTCCAGCTCTCCCAGCCAGGCACCAAACATCTTATCCAGGTCCTGGTCCTCCTTGTCACTGTCCTCCTCTTCCTCCTCCTCCTCCTCTCTGACCTCCACCTCCTCATCTGACAACTGATCCATCTGAGGATAAGAAGAGTCATGCTCATTAATGCTGCACCTGTGATCTCTGTGCTCCATCTGGTGGTCAATAGTGTGTACTACACCCTTCTTAAACCCTGTCTGAAGCTTGCTGTGTGAAAGCTGCAAATTGAGTGCAAGTGGTTAACGTGTAATAAATCGACGGGCAGCAGGAATCCGGCTTCAAAGAGTCCAGCTGGATTCAGTAGACAGGATGGACTCTGACGTCCCTGAGACGCTCATCGTTTCCTTTGGGATTTTCCAACAATTCAAATGCACATTAGAAGCTGCTCAGAATATATTTGTAGTCTGATAATCTCTCAGATTGGAATTATTAAGATGTCTCAGGAAATAGTCCCTGCCCCAGCACACCTTTAATAAGCCCAAATGATGGTTAGTGACCCTCTTACAGATAAGCAGTAAATGGACTAAAGTTTAAATGATGAGGCTATAAGACGAGTGTGAGCCAGTAAGAACTGCAGTCAGCTGTTACACTGTTTGGTCCGTTGACCTTCAGTCTCTGTTGTGCCCATCTTGATATTTTTGACATTGTGGTCAAAAACAACATTTTCTATAAATTACTTAAAGAGAACTGTTTAATTTCTCGACCCCTTTGAGTCTTATTCACAGGAAGAGTTGGAGCGGTTTGTTTCCACAGAACTAAAGAGTCCGAAGCCAGAAATGAAAATACCGGGGAAAGGTTAAGAGACATTAACTGTCTGTGTACCCAGACAGAGAGCGAGGGAGCGTTGCTTTGATTAACGTCTCTCAGAGTTATTTAAATATACTGAGAAACAGATCAGAGACACAGACACGCAGCAGCTGTTAAATACTTTGCTGACAACCAGCAGCAAACACATCTTATTGTAATGAAACCAATGCTCCAACGGTTTATCAAAGTAAAACCATGACCTGCAACCAAACATCGCTTTAGTCAACAGGCTAATTCCAACTACAAGCTCATTTCTTTGGTAAATAAAAATACTGCTGACAACAGTTTAGCTGAATGAATCGCTTAACTTTGAAGAGTATTCTAAGAAATAATTGCTTTTATTCGCCAGAGTTACACAAGTATCACATGAGCATTTATGTCAGAAGCTAAGCCATAGTCAGAAGATAGCTAGCATAAAAACACAGTACCAATATTAGAAAGGTATCATGACACATTAAAATAGTCATAGCTTGTTTTATTTGCACTGACACTCACGACCACCCATATTAACACAGCATATACAGAATATGGGAAAGCCCTCAGACCATGAATACAACTAACCTAGCATCTCATGGTGGACCCGCTAACGTCAAAGACTGTCTGGCTACATGATGTGATATCAACCCAATGCAGGAAAAACTGGAAAGTTGTGTAAAATGAAAAGAGACATAGAAAGAAATGATTTGCAGCTCTCAAAAACCCACATTTATTTCATAAAACAACAGAGGAAATGTTCAAACTGACATGTTTTATTATTTCATTGAAAATATGATGATTTTGAAGTTGGCTCAAAAAACGTTTGGAATGAAGCATAAGGACGGAAAGTAAGTGGTGCTGAAATCAGCTGGAGGAACATTTGTCTCGATCGTGGCTCAAGAGTTGGCAGTTTGTCTTGTAATCGGAAGGTTGCCGGTTCGAGCCCCGGCTCCGACAGTCTCGGTTGTTGTGTCCTTGGGCAAGACACTTCACCCGTTGCCTACTGGTGGTGGTCAGAGGGCCTGGTGGCGCCAGTGTCCGGCAGCCTCGCCTCTGTCAGTGCGCCCCAGGGTGGCTGTGGCTACACTGTAGCTGCCATCACCAGTGTGTGGATGGGTGGATGACTGAGTGTGTAAAGCGCTTTGGGGTCCTTAGGGACTAGTAAGACGCTATACAGGCCATTTACCATTTTGTATGTAACTGGTCACACGTCAGCAGCACGACTGGGTTTCATCGACTACATAATGTGCAGCATCAGTGCCTATGGAGTTGGCAGCTGGTGCATCTGCAAAGGCGCCATCAGTAGATTTTAGAGCAACACATGCTCAGACAACATTTTATTCAGGGAAGCTCATGAATATTTCTGCAAGAGAAACTTCAAACTGCATCTACAAGCTGCTTTGCAACCCACTGCCAGCCTAACTGCTTTGCAGCTGTTCTCCCCACCTCTGGCTATGTATGCATGCAGAAGAAGTCACTCTCTCCCTACATCACACTTCTAAGACCAGCTCATAGCAGGACAGAAGGCCACAGAGAAGATCACCACACGCAAACATAAAGCGCCTTAAGACGACTGTTGTAAATTGAACATCAATGCGAAGGAAAACAGTCTTATTTTGACTGTAGGGATCTCGACTCTGCCGTTTCTAACGTCACACTGAAGGTAAATGAAATCATCACAGTTGATATTACACACTATTCTTTTCTTTTCCAGTACATGTGAAAAAACTGTCTTTTGGTAAAGATTAGCTGTGAAGTGAAGCTGCACATACAGCTCATCGAGTTGTACTCAACAGTGACAGTGTTGCCTCCTATAAGCAGCTCCTCCACTCTGTCACCTCGCCCTGGCTCCTCCAGCTCTCCACCCAGACAACCCCACAGTGCTGCCCAGGGCACAGTATGCTATTCCTGGAGCGCTGCTTACTCGTCACCACTCTGCCCCCTTTATGGAGATATATAGCCAACCAACACACACACACACACACACACACACACACACACACACACACACACACACACACACACTTGTCTAAATGACAGACCTTGCTAACCACAGGGATCTAATTGTAGCAGCGCTCCTCATACCCGTGTGTGTGTGTGTGTGGTTTGGGGCTGCTGAGGGACCAGAGGAGCGCTGTGAAAGCTCTCACAGCTGCACTCTTCTGCAACAATCTGCTGTTTCCATGCAGCCAAAGGTTGGACAGTCTCCTCAGCTCTGACTCAGCTTGGGTTCAGCTTATCTGATGCTCTGACATCTGGTCACTGCACCACATATTTTAAATGGAGGAAGAAGACATAAGACCACACTGTCACACAACGCTGTTGCCGTATATTGAAACTGCGTCAGGATAGTTTTAAGGATGAATCATCAGGTATTTCTGCACAAAGAGTTCATTCGTCTAAAAATCAGCCTGGAATCATTATCAAAAGTCTTAAATGTGCTGTTACAATTATTTTTCTCTGACACTCAAAAACTGAAGATGTGGTGACCAGGTTGCTAAGGGCAGACACAGTCTGCTACACATGAAATGTGCAAGTCTGATAAAAACGGCAGCTCAGCCAAAGTGCAGCCGGTGCTTTGTCTGTAACCCTGATGTAACTTGATGGCATCAGTGGATCCACGTTCCAGCTCCAGCAGCAGGTCGGATTCACACCCATTAGAATATTAGTCACAAAGATACCAGGCAGACTGTCAGCGTGTTCCATGTTCATCTTTACAGTGCTAGTAGAGAAAAGTTGCATGTACAAAGCACTTATTTGACCACCATGTGTGTCGGCCTCTTTCCTGAGAGTCTCCAAACTCATTCTGGGATCAGCGGACACGAGCACGTCCCTGCTGGATGTTAGCTTAGCTTCAAACCAGGAGCAGCAGGCTGAGGAGCTGGGTCAGGCTACTGGTCGCCCACTATGGCTCATTCTGGCAGTACCGTTTGTGAAAAGCAAAAGGAAACCACTGAGTAAATACATATATGAGTAAAGATAATAATAAAGAAATGGTGACCAGAGAGTCCGTGTGAAGCCTGATTCAGAGTCCACTGGTGAATCTGTGTCACCCACACAGGCCAACGGCGTCGCTGCCATTCCTGCTCATGCTGGTGCTTTTGCCTTCATTACTCTTTTCCTGTGTCGGCTGATAGAAACAATAAAAACCTGATATTTTCCCCTCCAGTATTTCGGTGGCAAATATATTTGTCCCTCAAGTTTCTCACTCCAGAAATGTGCTGACATTTCTCGATCCTATGACTCTTTATCCTGAGACACTGATCATTATTCTCTCACAGATCAGTCTGAACTGAGATGGAAACACCTGACGTGTGACATGATGTCAGGTGAGGCCGTGGGGTCTCAGAGGGGCTTGCAGGCGTAGCCTGGCTTTATCTCACTTGTTTTCAGTTCGTTTTGTACATTTTAGTCATCGTTGCTTCGGTTCTTGCTTCTGACCAGTTGTTAGCCAGTGAGTCAGCAGATTCACAGTGACATCACAAAATCTGGCTTTAAAAACGCCAAAATCAAAACACCAGTGTCTTGCTGTGCACCAGTACAGCAGGACACTGGGACTGATTTAAAACAGCAAACAGCTGGTGCCTTTACTTTTTAAATATCTGTCATCACATCATGAAGGAGGTATGCCTGCACTGCACGGCTACATGTAAGTGTCATGTAAAAAGATGAGAGAGCGCGATGTCACCGTCCAGCTCAGCTGTCCTCTCTCCACCCTCCAGCATCGGCATGCTGTCAAGTGCACCTTCAGGTGGAGCCTTAAAAACAGCTCTGAGTCAAACAGCTGAGACGGCAACTCATTGTGATGGGCTGTAAGTGTGCGTGTGTGTGTGTGTCTGTGTGTGTGTGCGCGTGTGTCTGTGTGCGTGTCTGTGCGTGTGTCTGTGTGCGTGTCTGTGCGTGCGTGCGTGTGTGTCTGTGCGTGTGTCTGTGCGTGTGTGTGTCTGTGCGTGTGTGTCTGTGTGCGTCTGTGTGTGTGTGTGTGTGTCTGTGTGCGTGTCTGTGCGTGTGTGTGTGAGTGTGTGCGTGTGTGTCTGTGTGCGTGTGTGTCTGTGTGCGTGTGTGTGTGTGTGTCTGTGTGTGAGAGTGTGTGTGTGTCCAAAGTAAACAGTAATTACTCTGCTGCTGTAGCCACACTCCTCCTGTGTGTCACAATGAAACCATGCAATCATCCCCCATCCTCCCTTCTTCATGTCTCTCCCTCGTTTATTGTCCCCCTCCTCCCTCGCTCCCCCATCCTCTCCCACTTGTCTGTTACAGTTTACTCAGAGGGAGTGAGACAGTGTTTCTCGATATCCTGTAGAGACGACAGCGCCCTCACATGAGCAGGACGTCGCTACAGTGTGAACGTTGCGCTGTTGCACGATGCATGCACAGCTCAGCATGTAGGCAGGTGTCTAAGCACACTGGTGCTGAGAACGCTGCTCACCCTGAGTTGTCTCTAACGAGGAACTGTGCCCGTTCTTATTATAATTGTACTTACTCACAGAGAGTTGCTATTTCAAAGCTAATGCTAGCTAGAGTCCACTAGTCTGTATCAACCTTCTGGCTCTCAGCACAACGCAGACCAACAAAGTGTCTTCATGAAGACAGAAAGCAGAAAGCTGCATTGGATCATTCAGCATATTAGCGAGCTGAGGTCAGTGTTGGCTTTGCGTTGAGCGCTGAATTCTACTGCACGTCTTTGGCCACAATAAAACTGACATTTTTTAATTTTTTGGACATTTAGACAAAAGATGCTGTGAGATGATGCAGACAGCACAACGACCTCTGAGAGCTTTTATCTTGTTTCCAGCAAACTCCAACGACGCCACGCCCTGTAACCAGTTGGCAAACACTACAAATCATTACAGACGGGAGGGGCCTAAACCTCTCGCCCACAGCGTTAAATAACAGACGAGAGCAGAAAGATGACTTCCTAACGCTAACATAGACAGCCCCTCCCAGACCTGAAACTGCAGAGCCAGTGTTCAGGCTTGTATGTCTGAGGATACAAAGGCCCATCTCCCTCTAGGACGCAGCAGGGTGGCCTCAGACAGCAAACGTCAGGCTCCTTCTGGACGTCTGCTTGCCCTCCAGTTTTCTGTGATTGAATTACACTATGCAGCAACAATGCAGAATCTGAGTGCTCTTAACAAACTCATAAGCACACTAGGACTAAAGAGAGGAAAGGAAAGGAGAAGGAGGGAAAAAGGTGAGGACACCAGAAGGATAGAGGAGAGGCAGAGAGAAAGGGAACAAGTGGAGAACGACACAAAGTGAGAAGAGATAAGTGGAAATGAGGCAAGGAGGAAGGAGACAAGGAAATGAGTGAAGAGGAGGTGAGTAAACAGGGGAATGACAAAAGGAAACTGAAAGTGATAAAAGGAGAAAAAGAAATGAAATGAAGAGAGCGACGAGAGGAGACGAGTTCAAAAGGAGGGAAGAGGAGACAGAGGGTTCCAGTCCTTCATGACTTCACCAACAGCTGCTGTCTTAGTGCCCTTGAGCAAAATGCTGCATCTGTACTGGCCAGTTCCAACTGTGGCAGCGCAACAACTGGTCTGCTGCCATAACAGAGCAACAACAGAAAAGCCTTTACAGACCCCTCCAGCTCCAGTGCATTCAATGTGGCTGGTTCCCACGGCTCTATATCAGGACATCAAACACACACACACACACACGCACACACTCACATGGTATTTTTAGGCCTGCTTGTTGGGTTTGTTGGGTTTCTGTGAAGCGAAGCTATAAATCAGGTCCAGAGAAAAGCAGCAGTGAGTAAATCCGGGTGGGACTCGTTCCTCTGTGGTGCTTGCTGATGGTGCACTCACACTAAAAGGCTCCCTCAACAGCTTCAAACGCACAGCGCTGTCTAATTACCACACTTACAAGCACAGTTCACTTTTTCTTGAGATATTTCAGTCAGGGCCGGGTCGGTCAAGAGAAAATGCACATCTGAAACTGCGGTCCCCGGACCTCCAGCGGTCCGCGAGTCATAGCTTGTGCATCATCCAGGGTTGAGCCAATTAGGACACTGGACAAATATTTTAATCAAGCAATGCAAAAACCAAACCAGCTAAAATTAGAAACAGTTACCTCGAGTTTGGCTTCCATCAGAACGATGATTGAAGAGTTTTATCAGCGGGGCGGGTGGTCCTGGGAAAGTCTTTATCCCCAGTAAGGGGTCCCTGGCCCCTAACCGTTTGAGAGCCCCTGGGCTAGGGTAGCTTAAATAGTTCACCCTATACAAGAGCTTCCAGTTTGATGGGTTTGATCATGGACAAATACAAATGGTATTACTAAAGTCTAGAGTCAAAGCTGATTCAAAGCAAACAGAGGTGATGCTTCCGTCTCTGCTATCGTGGAATTCAAATCCAGGATCTTTGAGCAGATTTGTTCGAGTCATGTCTTCCTCACTTCCTCTCTTAACTTTGCCTCTAACATTTCTGCCAAAGAGGATCGTGCTGACGATGAGATCAGTGTGAATGATTTTACACTGTGTGTGTGTGTGTGTGTGTGTGTGTGTCAGAGTCTAACGCTGATTCTGTAGTGAGGCTCTCCCACAATGCTGGCTTCATATGACAGACGTGTATA
Source organism: Simochromis diagramma (assembly GCF_900408965.1). Lineage (NCBI taxonomy): Eukaryota > Metazoa > Chordata > Actinopteri > Cichliformes > Cichlidae > Simochromis > Simochromis diagramma. Next base: position 318,416 of record NW_024387327.1, on the reverse strand, counting down.
CTGGGAGTCTCCCAGTTTGTCTAACATGGAAACCAGCCATGCTTCAGCTGTGAGTTAGCATCATTTACTACAGTGAAGGTTAAATACGAGGCATCGGGCACAGCTGTGAGTCAGACTGATGCGAGCCAGGCTTCCTGTGATCCACACACGTTTACCCCAGAGTGTGGGGAAGGATGCTTTCTGTTTACTCTGGTTCTATGTGCATCGTTGTGATGGTGCCAGAGTCGTCTGCAGCTCTGCTAACAGCACAGGAAGCACACTCAGAGTCATTAGTTCACTCAGCAGTGCGGTGAGGCGACATGATGATTATTAGCCTCGCTCTCCTTTCAAAAACTCCCTCACAGCTCGGAGGTCATTTTAAAACTCTCTACCATGACAACATGTAAACAAATATCTAATCAACAAACGGCAGCAGCTCAGGCATCGTTGTTGGTGTCAGATGGTCTGAGATTTCCCCACTCAAGCACCTGTGGGGTTTACAGTGAACAGCAGGTCCCTCGTTAGCACCACAGGGCAGAGGAGACTTGGTAGACAGGTCTGAGCTAAAAGGAAGTAACTTTAACACTCAGTACGACCACAGTATGAAGAAGAGCCTCTCTGAATGCGCAGACGTCCACACCACACTCACAGCTAAAAATTCACAGACTCACCAAAACTGGACAACAGAAGATTGAAAATGTTTCCTGGTGTGATGCGTCTGAATTTCTGCTGTGACATTTGTCCAGTAAGACCAGCATGGACTCATCCCGTCCATGCTGCTGGTGTGGGGATGTCGTCGATGGCCACGTCCACCCACAGACACAGACGTCGTTTTTCCATCGATCCAGCTAATATTATTAGATAAGACGTTTTCGTTGCTATTCAGACGACACCAGCTGCTATCTGGATGAGGCTGAGGGGTTTCTGACACAACCCCAGAAGAGAATCTGTGTCTCCAGCTGCAATCGAACAAGCGAATACGTTCACCTCTACACCAGTGGCTCCCCAGTTTCCTACTTTAACCTCTGCTCGCCTCTTGGACAGTCTCTCATCTCAACCGGACTATGACCTGAATAAATACAAACTGAGTTACAAATGTTAGAAACAATAAAACAGCTGGTGTGAGCAGCTTTGATCAGGGTGTATTTGTAGGTTAAACCAAATGACTAGTATGTAGGGTTTTTTTAAACAATGAAATTACTTTTTTATTTCAGTTTCAGCAGGAAAGGCCAACCGTCCATCAGGGGGATGGTCCGTCACCGATGTCATTCGCCTCATTCAGCCATCTTTAACTTTGTTACATCATCACCAGCTCAAACAGGATGCAGGAAATTACCCCGAAAGACCAAAAAGGCCATCCTGTACTTCCTGTGCTTTGTAAAAAGGTCACTAATAATATAACACACATTGTTTGATTCTCTTAGCAACGTACAAAAGCAACAGCAGATTACATCAGCAGATTTCACGTAAATACAGTTTCCAGAGTGTAATTTCTGCACAGCACAGGTTTAGCTCATATCACACAGGAAGAAGGATGGTGGGAGGCAGAGGAAGCAGAGGACGAGCGGGGGGGGGGCGCCTGCTGATCCAGCACAATGATATCACTTCCCCTGAGACCCACAGCAGGCATTACATCATTTCCTTTCTGTTTCCCTGCTTCGTATCGACACCTGCTTCTGTTTCTCAAGGAAGGGAGATGAGATGAATCCGGAGAAAGAGTGGGAGGTGGAGAGAGCGAGTGCTGTGCTGCTGCAGCCTTTCTGCTGGCTTACACTGCGTATCACAGCCAGAGACTCTACCACATGTTACACAGTGGCCACTGTGTCTGCAGGTGTCGCGCTGGAGGACAAACCCTGTGTCACAGAAACAGAGACAGGCAAACGGACACGTGTGCGCATGTATGTGGTGGAAATGATGGTGAGTGTCCGAACCTCAAGACCCAGCAAAAGGGCTCAGCTGCAGCCATGTAACATGATACTGCACACACACACACACACACACGCACGTGCACGCACACAAAGAACAAATGAGATCTATTTTTGCTCCCATAGAAACAAACAGGAGGCAGCAGGAAGTTGATTCTACTGTACGACTGAGTAAGTGGACACTCACTGCCCTGAGTAATAATAATAATAATGGATTGGATTTACAGTATATAGCGCTTTTCAAGGCACCCAAAGCGCTTTACAATGCCACTATTCATTCTCTCTCGCATTCACTCACTGGTGGAGGTAAGCTACGGTTGTAGCCACAGCTGCCCTGGGGCAGACTGACAGAAGCGAGGCTGCCATATCACGCCATCGGCGTATTTTGACACAAACCACTCCCTCACAACCACACACTGTGTGTGGGTCATACGACACTTTGATATGTCACCAGTGTGGTACACATGTGTGTGCAGCAGTGGGTTCATTTGGACTTGTGTGAAACTAAAGATATCAGAGCAGCAGCCTCATAATGAGCACGCTGTGTGATCTCAGGGCTCCTAAACCACACACACACACACACACACACACACACACACACACGTGGCTCATGCTCTAGGAGGAGTTCACAGATTTATACCACCAACTAGGGCTGTTCGATATAATGATATATATCGGATGACGATATAAAAACGTCTATCGTTTCATTTCACGCTATCGTTTGTTTCGTGGTGTCGCAAAATAAACTGTTTACAGCAATATTTTTTCATCGTTTTGATGGTCACTGTAGTTATTATTAAGTTCTTAAAGTTCTCTCTTTCTCTTATATTTTATATAACCACACTACGGACGGACAAGCGTTTGTTTTTATGCAACAATGACGGTAAAACCATCGCATGTCTGCTTTCAGAATAAAGCTCAAGATCCTGGTGAGACTTTTCAAAATAAACTGAATCACGTGAAAGATGCAGATTATTTACAGATGAGAAGTAAAAAAGAGCCGTCAGGTGCTAAAAAATAAAAATAAAGACTCCAACGTTAGAACAGGCTTTTCCCCGCAGCATGCCGTGTAATAAATACAAAGAAAACGGCGGCCGTTACAACTTATGTCTAAAAATGTATCGTTTCATGCATCGGTTAAAACACTCGACTCCAGCTACATGACGCGCAGCTGGAAACACTTCACGCAAGTCCAGCTGCCCGAGATTCACAGAATTTACAGAAAATGTTACATTTTTGTGATTTATATCGTTATCGGACGATAGATGTCTTATACCTTATATGAGATTTTGGTCATATCGCACAGCCCTACCACCAGCACTCAGAACTGGCTGTGGGTGAAGGCTGGAGCCACTCACTACAGAGCTGTTCAGTTGTCCACAGAGCTCACAGTGGAGTCTACTCTCCTGGAGTACTCAAAGCAGGTGTGGGACTGCTGTTCCCTTTTTTATTTTGGAAACCACGACAGAACTTTGCACCATCAGTTGGGCGCCACCCACTTACCCTTAACACAAATTTTAAGATCAACTATGAGACTGCAGTTCAAAGACTTTTGGACATGTGACAGAAACAGAGAGGACGACTTTGGCTGCTCCCTCACTCACGAGGGGCTGCACAGTTTTTTATCCTTCCTGATGAAACAGGATCTGAACTGGAGCTGGTGTAAATGTGTGGAGCAGCACTCTACAGAGGCAGCAGGCAGAGGGGAGTCTGTCTCTGCTGATGTGACGCTGATGGCTGCAGAGGACGGTTGGACCATGTGCCTGCAGCCTGTTACAGCAGCTCTTCTATTTGTTTTTATTTTTTCTAGAAATCATTTTCTAAATCACTTTTCTCAACAGCTGTGTGAAGTGAACCATTCAAACCAGTCAGCACATGCATGTGTCCGTGATTCAAAGGGCTCACGTGCTTTCAGGCCAGTTACCTTTGGTCTGCTAACAGCTCAGTCCAGCTGGAGCGCAGCACACAGTGATGATCCAATCAGCCTGCAGACACAGACAGAAAAGGCATCAAGTACAAGAGCAGACTTCCCTCAGATGGACAGAGACTCACATGTTGTTGAAAGCACGCTGGTCCTGTCACAGCTGGCTGTTGGTGTGTGGGACCTGCTTACAGCCTGAATGTGGTGCAGAGGAGAGCAGTGTCACTACAGAGAAGACCTTTGGCTTAGAGAGCCCGACCAGCTCCGCTACATGCGATAACACACACACACACAGTGGCTGTCTACACACCTGATATGTTGTCAGCAGGTGGCGCTAGTGTGTGCGTCTACCGTGCTGAGTGTAGCCTGTGTGTGACCTAAAAATAACTGACAGGCCCCAACATTTGAAGACCCTGCTGCAGGCTCCGTCCACGCGCTGGCCTCCATCTTCACCCTGTGAGCCTCTGTGTGTACCTGCTGAACCAGCCACAGCATCACTGCGGCTCCTCAGACCCAGTCATGCTGTGATCAGGCCTCACACACAAACACAACGTGTGAAACCACGTGTGTGTTCTCAGATTCACACTGCTCACCTGTCACATGGATGGATGTGTGTGTGTGTGTGTGTGTGTGTGTGTGTGTGTGTGTGTGTGTGTGTCTCCACAAACTGAGTGGACAAATGTATAAAAACGTCAACACTTCACCGAACAAACCAACGCTGCGATCGTACTTGTATAAGATCATTAGCAGCTCTCATGTGATCAGTAGCTGAAAGCTGAAGCAACAAGGAGGCTGTTGTTGGAGCGAACAAAGAGCAACACAGTGCTCACGGGCACATCAGCGGCATTCAACCCAGCAACTGTTCCCTGGGAAGCTTACATGTGGAGCGTGTCTTATTTTAGTGCTGTTGGCACAGTTACTAACAAAACAGCTCATAAACATGAATAAACAGGAAGTTTAAAATCAGCCGTCTATAGTTTAGTGTTTGTCACATGTGGAACGTTCCAGCTTGTTTATTAACCTCATTAATCTCAGGCTCATACAATCATGTCAGCTGTTACATTTGGTTATGCTGAGCTAAACCTGCTGCTCACCCCAGATGGGTTGCTGGTGACCAGGTAAATGTAAAGAGGTTAATCCCCTCCCACTGCCGTAGGGTAAGTTAACTCTGATGTCCACGTCCTCATCGATGATGACATGTAATGCTAACTGTACGCTATGAATGAGGAGGAGCCCTTTACTAACGCTCAACAATGTTTCCCCATCAGCAGTGTTACATGACTCCACCAGTCACATCGACCTAGAGACCAGTTAGCCAGCAAATAGTTACCACTGGTCACTAGTAAACATGTGTGTTGCCTAACCGGTTGTCAAGTATTGACTGTGGCAAGCTGCTCGCAGTTTCTAGGTGAAACTGACTGAAAAGAGGTCTGGTGGTGGCTGTAGCTCAGGTGGCAGAGCAGGTCAGCCACTAATCAGAAGGTCGGTGGTTCGATCCCAGGCTGCCTCCTGGCTGCATGCCAAATATCCTTGGGCAAGATACTAACCCCATGTTTGCCTACTGGCGGTGGTCAGAGGGCCCGGTGGCGCCAGTGTCCGGCAGCCTCGCCTCTGTCAGTGTGCCCCAGGGTGGCTACAACGTAGCTGCCATCACCAGTGTGTGGATGTGTGTGTGAATGGGTGGATGACTGGTTGTGTAAAGCGCTTTGGGGTCCTTAGGGACTAAGTAAAGCGCTATACAAATGCAGGCCATTTACCAAAGTACACCAAACACCTGCTCACAGCTGCTCCGGTCACCAGCAGATTCTGGTCGTCTACTTTACTTATCGAGCGCTCGCAGACGAGTCGGCAACTTCCATCTAATCTGCAGGTCAGTAACCTCCAAAGGAACGAAACAATCACAGGGTTGTTTTTGGAGCACAACAGTCACAGCGAGTCGCTCGGAAGTCGAGACAACTTTTATCCTAGATTTAAACACTTCTCTCCGGATGAGAAGGATGTTTTGATGAAAAGCATGTCTATAATATCCTACAGCAAGCACCGAGTGTTAAAACTTCAGCGTGTAGTCAAGCTGTTCTGAACACAAAGACACTTTAGTCTGTGTGCTGAGAAGAATGGGAGCATGTGAGAGACTGACAGAGGGGAGTAACTCGGTCAGTCTCACAACATGGGGATATAACAAAGGCTGAGGCCAAGTCATCCCCCTGTACTGTTACTCTGCCAGCATAAGAGTCACTCAACAGTGAGTGAACCAGCATTCAGTCATGCAGCGATCTAATGGGAAGTGTTACCCAGTTTTTTTTAAAGCTATATGACATTGTAGATAATCCATGGTGTAAACCCATGGGAGTGAGTACAGTACACTGGTGTGGGACTGTTTAAAGGGTTCAACAAATGAAACAGTTCAGTCTGGATGACCTTTGGCTTTCGTGTGCTCTTCCTTAAAGTGGTAACCTCAGCTGCACACCCATGTTTGTGCCGTATCACTTGGCATTCATATCTTTCAGGAATTAAAAACTGATGTGTCATTTAAAACAGTTCCCCATCCTGCTGTGTTGCAATTGGAAAGCATTAGAAAGCATTAGCCAATAACAGTGTTTCAAAACAGCTCGTGGTTGAACAAGTCTGGAACATGGACGTCTCTAAAGACTCCTTCTTTGTGATGCTCTGCCGTTGCTCCAGCTGACTTCAATAGTTTGTGGGTTTTTCCACTCATCATTCTGTTTACTCATTTATTTATTCTTTGGCTTGAATAGTTTTCATACATGTCACATTTCCATTGCATCGTCAAACACCAGTCCATTCCCACCAACATCGTCTCCACCATGTTTGGCAGATGAACAGATCCTGAGACCTTTTTTGGTGTTTTTCCAAATTCATCCACAGATTCTCTTCCACAGATGTAAAGTATATGTTGGCGTTCCTGCCCTCACTGTGATTCGTCTGTTACATCCCGTTTCTCATGACGACCTCCCTGACGTACGTGGACCTCACGCTGAGACTTCCCATAAAGACGTAACCACCTGAAAATCAGTCGTATAAATATCTTGTTCTACTCCCACCAGCACAAAGCAGAACATGTACCTGACAGTTTTCTGTTGGGGACTTCAAAACCCTGACAGGTGCAGAGGCAAAGGTTAAACAACACTGTGTTACCAACCGATGGCCGTGAAGGGATCGCTAATATGCTTGTAATATTAAAGCTCTGCCTCTCCTGATTGGTTATTCCCGGCTGCCAAACGGGCCCCATTAAAAAGTCTTATGAAACATGGGCAGAGGCTTTAGGCTCTCTGGAAACAATGGCGTTACTACTTCAGTCATAATAGGACTTTATTATAAACCTTATTACTTTAAGAGGACTTAATAGTTTGATGTTATGAAAACAGAGCAGAGAGGAACTGAAACACTCCTAATGCAGGACTTCTTCCTCCAGTCTTCCTCAAACATCCTCAGGACTGAGGCTCCGCCCACTGGATTCTGGTGATGCAGCATGTTTGTACGTGACCCATTAGTGAGTCACGTTCAAAACAACAACGCTGTTATTAGAGATGTGCTGCAGGTTCAGGAGTGTTGTGGTAGCTGGGGTGACCGTCTCATGGTTAGGATACATCAGTAAAGCTGATCGGACTTTGTTGAAGGATGTCAAACACACACTGAGCTACAAATACAAGCATAACACACAGAATCACAGCAGACAGATTTGAAATGCCAGAGGTCGGCTCAGACCCAGCAGCTGCCAGGCTGCTAATGCTCTCAGAGACTGTTTGAATACTAAACTGATTACATTAATCTTGGAGCGTACTTTGACACTGTGCTGAGTGTAGAAATCTCTCTGCTGTTCACGTTTAAATGTGTGTGAAGGAGGAAAAACGTTTAAAGTCATTTATAAGGAAAGCTGCCACTGTCAGGGCGACAGCCACTAGCTGAAGGATTTCTGTGTACATGTGTACAACATGTGTAAGCAGCTCGCTGATGTCCTGCGTCTGCCTCCTCCTCTCACTGTTACTGCTTTTTGATATTGATGTTTGACAATCACTTCATAATTCAAAAACATCATCAAGCCTCCTGTTCGTCCAAGCAGTCGGAGCAGTTCCGAGACATTGTGACAAAGGGACAGACGCACAACACAAAAATGTGAAACCAGAGGAAAAAGCGAGCTGGCTCTTCTAGCAGCTACACAAATGTTCCCTCCACATCTAATCATTTCATGCAGTGAAATGCATGACTTATAAATTCCTCACAAAAAGAACGGGATAAAAGTATTCCAAGAAAATAAGAGCAAAGCTAATAAACACATTGTGCAGGTCGACGGCTCATTTCCACAGACCTTCGTGTGCCGTTCCTCAGAAAGTCCCTGACACACAGACTCTAACGCTATTTTGGAAAGAGTGCAAGTTTGAACTAGTCCAGCTGTGGAGGTTAGACTTCATTAGGCTTAGGCCTTTATGAATCACAGGGACCTGCAAGGACCTAAGATGTGTCATTAGACAGTGGCTCCATGTCAATGCTGGCATGCCCTCCACAAAGACACCACACTACACACTTCAAAGAAGCCAAACACAATGACAGCTGACGTGTGGCGCGTGCAGCTGTTGGTGTCCAACCAAGAATAATCCCTGCTTTGGGTTTAGGGACTCGGGGGTGTCAGCGAGCATCCTCGTAGCTATAAAAACACCAGTGTGCGTGTGACGTGTTTGAAAGTGAGAAGCTGGGCTGGTAGAAACCCCCAACGCACGTATTTAGAGCAGCGCAGACGAGCGCACAGACGAGCACACACGCCCCAGGGTTAAATCGGCTGCGTGCCATTTTTTTCCTTAAATCGTTATTCAGATGGGTACGCGCTGCCAGAGGGCACATCCAATCAGACAGAAGGAAACTGGAAACATTCAAAGTTTTTTTTAAACATCACATAAACATGGATGAAAAATCATTTTGCCCCTGGATTAAAATGACACACATGGATTTACTTTCTGATTTTCTAACTGCTGTTGCAAAATATCAAGATTCCTGGAAGTAAGCCGACACCTGCACTGCAGGAAACCCTGTTCATGTGTCAGGGTATTATTTCCTCTACATCCAATATGGCTGCTGACACAGCAAACACAGTATTTCCTCAGTGCCACAGTGTCATTTCTCCACTGGTGACCATCGGCACAAGCGCAGCATCTGTTGCTGTTTTAGCTAGCTGTCATATCAAGTCTGAAATATTCCAGCAGGCCCTTTCTTAACTAGAATCTGTGTCGACACAGTTTGAATGAGGACAGAAAAGTTTGTCCCAAGTCACAGTTTTCACTCACGCATGCGGTAACCCCCCCTGCATGGAGGACAGAGCCACCTCAGTGTACATCCAGGCACTGCAATCTGAAGGCCGGCTGCTGACTGTGACAGCCTGCTGATGCAGAGCTGAACGGTTTTAGATTTACCAACATAGCACTGTTCAAAAACTCCTACAGTGATGCTGCAGGGGTCACACTGCAGAGCTGTCAGGGAGATTCACAGCACTCGCTATGCTGCAAACACAGAGCCAACACCTCAGGCACTTAATGCAACGTCACTGAGCTGCTGGGTTAAACTGCTGCTGGGAGGAAGAAGAGCAAAGAAGGAGGTCAGCAAACCTGCCTGGGCAGACTGCTCCACAACAGGAAGAAAGGATTTGGACTGCTCATGTTTGACCTTTGAAAATCAGAATTAGATTGATTTTATTTTTTTGCAGTCAGAGATCGACTGAAAGCAGCTGCAGCGACTAACTAGTTGCCAAGACACTGAGGCTACGTCCACACTAATGTGTTTTCGTTTGAAAACGCATTGTTTTCCCTCCGTTTTGGCCTCCCGTCCACACTGAGACGCCGTTTTCCTCAAGGAAAAACGCAGTGTTTTGAAAACGCTCTCGAAAATGCACACATTTCAGAACGGAGCTGCTGTCGCAGTGTGGAGACTCGAAAACGCAGACTTTCTAAAACGCAGACTTTCTAAAACGATGACGCATTTTAGTCATGTGATGCAGTCATGTGACCAATTAAACAAAGATAGTGGAGGGCATTATACAGCGGTTGTTTTGATTGCTCTCAATTTTGACCCTAAAAAGGATTAATATCACTTTGTAAATGACCAGATAGCTTTTCTTCAAATTCTTTAATTCTCACTCGCTTTTGCACAGGACTGGAACGTAAACGTTTCCGGCTGTTGCAATGTGGACACACAACTCTGTGAAAACGACTGAAAACGCTAGTGTGGACACGGAGCGTTCTCAGACAAAAACGCCGTTTTCAAATTTATCCGGGCCAGTGTGGACGTAGCTAGAGCAGGGCGATATGACCAAAAATATTTATCACGATATACGTTTGAAAATTTGCGATAACGATATAACTGATGATATAATTGACACGAGATAAAACACTTTACAACTCCACAACTTTATTAGTGAAATAAAAAAAACCATCAATGTATTTTCACTTAAACAAGCAGCTGTTTTTTATCTGCATTAAAGTTATATAAAAATGTAACAGTGCAAATTCCTCGCTGACAGTTTAACCAAAAGGCATTTCCAGTGGAAATTGGCCGACATATCCTCAGCATAACCATGTATAATATCCACAAATCTTAAACAGAGGTTAAACACACACAATACGGTAATATTATGTTGAAGCACAGTACGTATCACTCCGCGAGGCTCCGCCCACGATAGCCGTAATGCTCCGACAATCCATCAAGCGGTGCGGCTTCGTAGCTTAGCAAAGTCGTACTGAAACATCTGACAGATTTTCGAGTGTCGTGTACATAAAATTGTTTCGAGGTCAGTAAACACAACCAGAGTTCATACATAAGGCACACGGGATTATAAGTAGAGCTGGGCGATAGAACGATAACGATATGTATTGCGATATAACTTTTTCTCGATAGAAAAATTAAACTATTGCGATAGACCTCGCCGCTCTTGTCCTCTTTAAAAAAAAAAAAAAAAAGAACAGCCAATCCAAATTAAGTAGCGCAGAGCCGAACCAATCACAACCGCAGCGTCACGTCACGTGACTTGTTACGTACAGCACAAGTGCCAAGCCGCACATGTGTATTTGTTTGGGAAGCAGCCAGCCGCCGTGCTGCCCGGGTAATGGAGGAAATGAGTGTGCCGACTAGAAAAATCAACCGAGCGTGACCGAAGGTTACCGAAGAGAAAACAGATGATGATGGTTCCAATGCCGGAGAGATTGTCGAACGGAAGAGCCATAGAAGTTCCGTAGTGTGAAGGTATTTCGGCTATTTCAAGTCTGACAAAAAACAGAGTAGCGTTCACTGTAAATTGTGCCGAAAGCAAGTCTGGAAATACAATAAACTGGTGCATGCTCCGGCTACGTCCACACGTACCCGGGTATTTTTGAAAACGCAGATTTTTCTATGCGTTTGCACCTTTCGTCCACACGTAAACGGCGTTTTTGGTCACTGAAAACGAAGATTTTTAAAAACTCCGGCCAGGGTGGATATTTTTGAAAACTCAGTTTTTGCATTTACGTGTGGACGAGAAAAACTGAGAAAACGCAGCGTCAAAGGTGTGCGCATTTTTTGACGTCACACTGTGCGCCACGTTATTGTTTCGGTGAAATGAATTTCTACAATACTGTTACTGTTAATTGTACTCTCTGCAGTGTTTAAATGCTTACATATACACACAGTTACTGTCCCTCCACACATACGACTCGGTTCTGCTTCTATGCCCCAGCTTTGTTTACTTTTTCCCACCGAGGCTTCTAGACTTCTGATTGGCCAACATTTCTGCACGGTTAGGAATCTAGCGCCACCTGCTGCTTTGGCATGTTCATAGCAGCGTTTTCCTTCATTTCTGCCTTTATGTGTGGACGGGATTATTTTTTAAAACGAAAACGGAAAATCTCCGTTTTCAAAAATACCCGTGTACGTGTGGACGTAGCCTCAGTCTCTGACTGGAAGCGCTAATTTGTCATTCGGCTTTTGTCAGACTAAAGTAACTGTTAAAACGGTTTGAAAAGCTAAGCTATACAACAAGGAGAGATTGAGAATTTCCTTTTAGTTCTCAGTTTATTTGATATTGACAAAAGTTAGTCAGTTTTGTCTGTTCTTCTGTAAAACAAACTAAGATTTATTTTTAGAATTAATATTTTGTTTCTAAGTGGAATTGACAATTTAGTAGTCTGTTTCGTTTGTTCTATTTTGAAACTTAAACGCTTTAGCGGCTGCCTTTTGTGTAGTTTGCAATATTTGCCTTTATTTATCTTAAAAAGTCTCATGTTCCTTAAGTACATCTACCCTGTTGAACTTATTATGGGAAATAAATATTTAAATAAAAACAAGCTGCTGATTATTTCACATTTCACTTGTGAGCAACAGCACATTTAAATCTTACAAATATAGTTATTTGGCTTATATCGTGACATATATCATTATCGCCTGAAATGAAAAAAACATATCGTGATATGAAAAAATCTTATATCGCCCAGCTCTAATTATAAGGGGCTATGTCGACTTTCAGAAAAATCAAAGGATTGATTTTAAGTGTGCCATATTTTCCAAACAACAGGGTAATAACGACGGCCCGCTAGCATGCTCTACCAAAAAGAGTGCTTTGTTGTGTGTTTGAGGGACGAAAGCTAAACCAGTTCCACACCACTGAAGCTGCAGCAATTTTACAAACCAGTTCTGCTTCATCGTTTCATTCAACGATCCACTTTCGACCTTCTCGTTCTCTGTTGCCACCGTGCTTCTTCCACCATGTGTGTATGAAAACAAAGGCACTGCACATGCGCGTTTTACCCGTATTCTATCACGATATTTCATTTTCTTATCGTTGCCCAACATTATACCGGTATTACCATGAATGGTATGATATGGCCCAGCCCTAGATGTAGCCTGAGCAGGCGACACTCATAACCTCGGGGCGACAACTTTCAAACCCACGGCGACTGCCCAGTGGTGCCACCTGCCACATAATCTCAGACTAACTGCAATCACAGTAAGTTCACTGCACACGGTCCAACTGTTTGCTGCAGTTTGACTGTAGAAGTTATCAGCAGGTCCACTCACAGAAAGTGTCCAGAATTATTAAGAACAATGAAAAATACAAAGCTAATAATGTCAGTCAGCCAGGACAGCGGTCCCTCATTTATCGCTGGAGTTACCGTCTAAAAATAATCTGCGATAGATGAAATCCACATCTTTTTTCAATTATTATATAGATGTTTACAGGCTGTAAAACTCCTCACTACACACTTTATGCACTTTTCTCAGACAGGCATGAACATTTTCACACGTTTCTCTCTTGTTTAAACTCACAAAGGTCAAACCTTCGTAGAAAAATAAGCCCAGTGTTATAGAATGAAACCAAAGGCACCCGCAGGTGACGACGTTTGGTCGACATTGTTGTGTTTGTTGGGGAGAAAACTTCAGAGTCACGCTGCTGGTGATCAAAGATTGATGTAAATTTGACACGCTGAACAGATCCTGTACTGTACAGGAGACACAGCATGGAGGAGAGTGATTGACGAGGGTCTACAGCCAATCAGGACGCAAAACACAATGCACTGTTTAAAAAAGCAAAACTGCACACAAAACAATCCGAGAAACATCAAGGTGAAGGTGAAGCACCACTATACCTCACTGGTGCAACCCTCCACGACCTTTCTTATGCAGCTCCTTGAAAAAACATTATTTTTAGACTGAACAGGAAAACCACACAGAAGCTTGTGAAGTGACAGTGATGTGACACTGTGACAGTGTCAGTATTACACAACTGTGTGAAGGAAACAAACCTGAAGAAAGTAAAGAAAACAAAGGCCTGTCTGCTCCGGACGATCCACAGGGTTAGCTACCCCAGCCCGCTTAGAGACTTTCGGTTCTATGTGGTGTAGTTCTTGCATTCAAGGCGACATGAGGCTGTGTTCACTCTGCAGGTCTTAATGCTCAGTTCAGATTTTTTGATCAAATCCGTCTGCTTTTTTGTCTGCTCGTTCACACTACAAATAAAATGCGACAGCAAACACGCAAAAGAAGACGTCACACAACGCGCTCCGTTTAGACCCAGAGCAAACAGTATGTTTGACTGATGGCCTTAATGTAAAGACTTCGGACTTTACATTTCCCAATTTTGCTTTAAGTTATAAAGTTATTGTGTTATTTACATTTGGCCTAATAATGATGCTTATTGCTGTTTTAGAGGAGCGCTGCTTCTAGTTCTGTCAGAATCTGCAGATTATACAGAACAAATAAAATGTTCATGTTTCTCCAGCGTTGTCTTCCCAACAGTTTCACTGACATCTACACGGGATGGTTCGCGATGTCTTCTCAAACAGTAGTCGCTTTCTAAAACATCAGATATGTATCGGATTCAGCACCACATACAAAGGTTTAGTATTTCGGATTTGTGCCGTTCACACTGTCATACCATGATCGGATATGTTTCGCACAGGGTCAAAGAAGTTGGATTTGATGCGCTTTCGCCTGCAGTGTGAACGATATTTTCACACTAGAGCGCGTCTGCTGTCACATTTTATTTGTAGTGTGAACGAGCAGACAAAAAAAATTTGTCGGATTTGATCAAAAAGTTGGAATTGAGCATCAAGACCTGCAGAGTGACGTAGCCTAACATCCATCAGTTAAATAAACAGCGTCTGAACCGTGAATATGAAACTTTAACAAACAACGTGTCAGCTGCTTTTTTGGAAAACAGAAATGTTACTTCACAGAAGGAAGACGGCCATCACATCCACACACACACACAGACACACACACGCACACAGACACGCACACACCCACACGCATGGACACACACGCACACACACAAACACACAAACTCGTGTAAAACCTTCATGGCACGTACGGACGGCAAACCACAAACGGGACAGTACAAAATCGTGTACAACACCGTACGCAAAGCCTTGTCTGTAATGCTCTAGGTCGACCCGAGAAACTGATAAACGGTATTTTAGGGTACCAAAAATAGCCCAACGAAGAGGAGAAAAATGGAAAATTCTAACCGAAAAACATAGGAAAAAATGGATTTTAAATTTACGTTTACAGTCGGGAGGAGCAGAGTCTGCCAATGCCCGTGTCTGCAGCGACCACTTCGTCAGAGGTAATGTTATGTTTGCAAACGAACTTATTAGCATTATGTTGTCGTTAAATTCTCGTTTACTTAGTGCTTTTAAGTTAGTAGTCTAATATTGACTTGATTGGGACTATAGGCTGCCCAAGTGCTTTGGATGACGAAGAGTCGGAGGACTGGGCTCCGACGGTCAATCTCGGCTACGAACGAAAACCCAGATCGGAATCAGTTCTCAAACGAGATAAAAGAATGAAGCTTAATTAAGCTTGCAATTACCCAAGTCTTCAGAGGTGTCTCGTTAGACCTCTGAGAATGGTTTACCTTGAAACAAACAACTGTCACTCTAACGAAGTCCTAAGGATTTGGCATGTTTGTTGACGTTAAAGCCGCTAACGCTAACTGTTAGCGTGTTTAAGATAAAGCAATATAAGAACAAACACTCACCCTTGCAAACACCAAACTGTATCCATCACGGAGACGTTTTGTTCCAAGGTTGTGGACCCACCCGCTGACAAAAAAATTGTACGCCTCCAGACTCTTGAAAGCTTTCATTTGCTGCCTAGTGTAGTAAGAAGTCTGGAGGACCAAGTAGTTGGTGATATCCACAGCGTCGATAGTAGGCAAATCCTTTACTTCTGTGGTGTATTCGGACATTTTCAAAGAATACGGATCACGTCCGATATATTTTTTAACTATCTGTTTATATCTCTCCCGAGAAACGGGGTCTAAAGTTGCACAATAGCTGCTCTCCTGACTCTCCACAGTGTCCTCCATGTTTACTTCCGCCCTCCACTCAAAAATCGCGCTGCCTCCGCACGTCATCAGAACCACGTGACTGCAACCCAAGTATTAACAACATCACAGAATAATGCTGGACTAAAGCACAGTGTAAAGTATCACACGGTCAGAGTGACGGTTCCACAGGTGAGGCCACCCTGAGTGTCCACAGCTGTGCTGACAGCCAGGACTCCAAAAACAGATCATTTTAGCTCCTATTGCGTTACAGTGTTTAAAAACGTTGCTTCTACATGTACACTGTGACACCCAAGCTAAACGTACAATAAAACTTTCCACTTCGGTCCTCAGCTGAAATGATTCCAGCCAGAAACAACAACTAGGAACCAAGGACAACCTCCTCAACATGTGAGAAAAACAGGCAAAGGGTGAAGACGCCATGACCACAGCAGAGTGGGTTTTTCCCCCTGATTACTTTCTGTCTCTTTTTGAGACTGTACAAAGAACACACACACACACACACACACACGCACACACACACACACGCACACAAGTACAAGACGGGGAAAGGCAAGCAATACTGACCAAGTGAAAAACGTGCTCAGGCACATACAAACACAGAAATGAGGCTTCTACAGATTCCTGCAGCTAATCGTATAATTAACAAAGCAGACACCGAATCTGACTCAGCTGAATCTACCAGAGCGGGTCCAGTTCCAACAAGTTCACCGACAGGCCCCAGGCCCCGCTTCACCGCACTATCCCAGTGACCCAGGACCATGCAAAAGTCTTGAGCCCCCATTTCTTTCTGTTTTGTTAGGAAAATGTGAGACTCATTGAAATGTAGAAATGTGATATTATAGAAGATAATCGGGCAAACCCAGAGATCATGAACACTTAAAGTGCTTTAGTTTAAAGTATAGACTTTTCAGACATATTCATTAGAGGTGGGAATCACCATACATCCCACGATACGATATTATTGCAATTCTTTAAAATATTTTGCAATATTCAGATTCTGTACATAAAGGTAAACTTTATCAATATTCATTTTATCTAATATCAAAGTCTCGCACTCAGTCTTTCTCTCATTTCAGTTTTATTGTTGACAAACTGAACGGTTTGTATTACAGTCTAGTCCAACTTAACTGAATGCAACCATCTGGTACAATTATAGCTATTCTGAACTATGCAATATGAAAACTATGCAGCCCATTCAGCAACTGAAGAATTTGAAAGTAAATTAAAACAAAATATAATTTTACATTAAATAAAAAAGTTTTAAACTTCATTAAAATAAAACATGTCTTAAATTAAAATAAGTAAACTGTCATGTTTATTGCTGCCAAAAAAACAGTTAAACACATTTGGACAGTGAAGGAATGTCAGGATTCTTGCTCAGAAAAAGGATCAACGTGCTCTGAAGTCAGAGCACAAAAACTTTTTTTGTAACAAAATATCAATTTCTGCTGTCCCTGCATCGATACATTATTAGCAAACAAAATATCACGATACTACACAGTATCGATTTCTTCCCCCACCCCTAATATTCATACAGGATTAGGATGATCCTGCCCACTTCACCCACACCCACGGTAACCAGTCTAACCTGACTGATTTACAGATGTCTTTAAAGTACGGGAGGAAGCCAGAGCAGAGGTTTCCTTCATTTCTGCTTTTGTCTGTAAAAGAACTTGTAACAGCTCATCTGGACGCTTTAAACAGACCAGTGAGGGATAATAGCTGCACTGTCACTGGAGCATGATGACACCTAAAGAAATGCATTAGGCCAGATGGCGGTCTTGCCTGTTTCCTCCAAACTTGTTGTTCACTAAATATGTGATCCAAATAATATGAAAACATTGATAACTGAAATTATTTTTCCTATGACGCTTTTTTTCTTATTTTCACTGTAAAAGTCCCGACTTGCTTGCTGTTTAGTCCGACTCCAGCCGAGATGAGTAAAAGAGAGAAAGTTAATGCTCGCCTGCAGTTTGTCTCTGCATTGCTCGGGGTCACCTGGACCCCCACCGAGGGCTGTTGACTTCCCGTCGCTCGCCGTAAGCGATGAGCCCCACCCCTGTCTGCCAGCGCAGACCTGAGCTGAGAGCAATTATTAGAAATGACTATTAATAAGTGAACTGTTTTAAACCCTGTGAGGTGACGACCCTGACCCTGATGTTAATGCGACGATAGTAGAGCTCGAATCCCAGCCTGGTGGAGATCAGCTGATGGGTCTGATCCTGACTGCGGTCCTCGCCACAACAGCAACCCAAAGACCACACAGTCACCCCTGCTCCTGTTCCCCTTCTTCCTGCCCCTAAGCCCACAGTGGTAACCACCAACATACCCGAGTCTGTGTAGCATTATATTACACTGTATTATAAAAAGGGAATTAGAATACTGGTGATACTTTCCACCCAACCTCTTAACCTGGAATCCAGCCTACAGCCTGACACGCAGTGAAAACACGATCGCACAAACCGTAGTGCTGCTTCCAACATCAGCTTTAACCTAACCTGTTAACCCTGATCTACCAGAACCAAAGGCTTTTTGATACTGACCCAAGTACTTGTGATTATGGAGAAGACCAGCACGCACTGACTAAACCATCATAGAGACAAGCTCAATGTTACCACTGGAGCTGATGGAAATATCATGGCCCAGCACAGCACCAGTGCTCTATGCTGAGCCGCTCTGCATCAGAAGAATAAAGATGTGCTTAACAGCAAAAGAGTGCATGAAGCTGTTTTTAACATAGTGAAGAAGTTCCTGCCTGAAGACACCTACAGAGCAGCTGCTGGAGGAGGTGAACACACTCCTCTTTCATTCTTTCCATCCACACATTTTTTCAAACCAAGCGGAGGATTTGAGCTTCCAGCTCCACAGTGAAAAGGCCGCCAGACTTAACTCTTGGATTTAGTTTCTCAATATTCACTGCACAGAAAAAGTCCATAATTATCAAGTTGGCTAATGCCACGAGCAGCATAGGTCTGAGCGTCGCTCCACGTCCATCCAGACAGTGTTTGGATCCACACAGAGACAGGAGGATGGCTCACATACTTTCCATCTGTGGCGGAGAGCTGCTTGGATATAAAAAGGTAGCTGCGGTTTGGTTTGGACGTGGTGCACGTATGAGACTGTGTGTTTTCACATGTGATAGAGTGAGCACAGAAAAACAGTGGCTGTTCCAGGAGGACTGCGAGCCATAACACACAAAAGCTTCACTGCTTCCTGTACGGAAAACAGGCAGCATGGACACAGTCTTCAAACACACACAGCTCTGTCAGCATTTACATCAAGGCGACCAGCCAGCAAACCCCAAACACAAACCTATCTGTCCCTCTACACTCTGTGCGAGCAGCTAACACACACAATCAACACAAGCTCTTCGAGTCAGACACACAAACACACACACGTGCATCGCTGCCACACACGTGCTCTCCAACGTCTTCTGCTTCAGACATGAACGGCTACGGGACACAAACACACTACACCACTCGCTGCTGCAATGAAGAGCCTGTGAGGAGTTAACCTCAGTCTTTCTGCCTGTAATCACACCATCATCATACGTGTGTGTGTGTGTGTGTGTGTGTGTGTGTGTGTGTGTGTGTGTGTGTGTGTGTGTGTGTGTGTGTGCGAGAATGACAGGGAGGCTGGTGGAAGAGCGGTAGCGAGCTTAAACACCGCTGGTATCTAAAAGCATTGACCGCACACAAGACGAGGGCGGAGCCAGGGTGAAGTGGACGAAGACGGCTGTTAGAAAGAGTGAAAGGAAAGATTTACAAGATGGTAGTGAGACCAGCTATGATGTGTGGGAGGTCAAACCAAGACCCCTTTATGCAGCTGGATCCAGCAGGTGGTCCACTGGGTGTACTGGGGTATCCAGTGGGTCACGTAGCCCACTCCGCAGGACAGTTTGATGCGTTTCCCTCTGACAGCGGCTTCTGATCATTTTCAGTGAATAAGTGAAAACATGTTCACTGAGTTTCAAACTAAGAGCATCAGTGCTGCTCTCTCTTTGAGCCGAGCTCTAACTCTACAAACTATCTATGACGGCCCACAGCCCACTTTGTAAGTAAGTAAGTAAGTAAAATTTATTTATATAGCACATTTCACAGATAAAAATCACAAATCACTTTGATCTGGAATGGACCAGTGAAACCCTCCTTTGTTATATTTAACTGTTTGTCTACATGTTCAAAAAAACTGCTGTGACAAAGAAAGAAATCTGTCAGCTCGACTCTGGAAGAAATAAACGTATAAAGTTACAGAAGAACAGCGCCCACACTGCCCATGTTTGTGTTGTTCTTTGAACTGTAGTCATAAAAGCGTTTTTTCACAAAGGTACAGAGGTTTTATTAGAGACACAGCTCGGTGTTTTTGCCCTTCGGACATTTCTTTGGAAATGAGGCCTTCCTGTCAGAAAAGAAAGCAGCCTGGTGCGTAATAAGCAAGTGAAGAAGGCAGAAAACAGATTTTGGAAGCACACTGAGGGACAGAGCTGTGCAGGAAGTGCGATCGTGATGGAAGCAACAGCCGCACTGAGAGGGAATTCTGTTTTTCAAACATGAAGTTTTGCTCTCGTTTGCTTTTGGTTCAGCAAATTTCAGTTGGACAGTGACGAAATCTGGATTTTCAGAATCTGTGGGCTTTCCACACTCAGTGGGCACGTCCTGCACGTGGGAGCCGTGCTTGGCGTCTCCATTTTTCGGCGGAATCTATTTAGCTGCTCTTTAATCGTTTGGCGTTTTAGCTTTTTGGTGGTCGTTGAAATGGCTTCAGCGGAGATTCGGACGTTTCCATGGATACACGTCTGTATTTAAATAACAGATCCGGCGGTACATCGCGTCGAACTAGATGTTCTCCCTCTCACCCGCCGCACCGGGGGCAGTGGGGTTCACACAATCGAAATGCATCATGGTAGATGTAGTTCAGGGTCAACACTTTCAAGCAGCGCACAAGAAGCAGTGAACCTTTTCCAGTTTTCTCTGGAATCTTCTGTAATGGAATAGTCACTGTTTTGTAAATGCAACATTCTGTCCTGTTTGAACGTGAGCTTATTAAAACCTAAATTAGTGAACAAATCAGTTTAACATCCATGAAAACAGGATTTATTCAGTTTAAGTTAGAAGTTAGCAGGAAGTTAGCTCGCTAGATTCCACCTAAACATGATATAGCATGTTCTGACTGAGAGATTAAAACTGATAAACAAATGTTGGAATTTTATATATTTTATAAATACATTCAATTTAATTTTCAATTCAGTTTTATTTATTCAGCGCCAAATCACAACAACAGTCACCTCAAGGTGCTTTATATTGTAGAGTAGATACAGAGAAAAACCCAACAATCATATGACCCCCTATGAGCAAGGACTTTGGCGACAGTGGGAAGGAAAAACTCCCTTTTAACAGGAAGAAACCTCCGGCAGAACCAGGCTCAGGGAGGGGCGGGGCCATCTGCTGTGATTGGTTGGGGTGAGAGAAGGAAGACAGGATAAACACATGCTGTGGAAGAGAGACAGAGGTTAATAACAGATATGATTCAATGCAGAGAGGTGTAGAAACACCCAGTGCATCATGGGAATCCCCCAGCAGCCTACGTCTATTGCAGCATAACTAAGGGAGGATTGAGGGTCACCTGGTCCAGCCCTAACTATATGCTTTAGCAAAAAGGAAAGTTTGAAGCCTAATCTTAAAAGTAGAGATAGTGTCTGTCTCCTGAATCCAAACTGGAAGCTGGTTCCACAGAAGAGGGGCCTGAAAACTGAAGGCTCTGCCTCCCATTCTACTTTTAAATACTCTAGGAACAACAAGTAGGCCTGCAGAGCGAAGTGCTCTAATAGGGTGATATGGTACTACAAGGTCATTAAGATAAGATGGGGCCTGATTATTTAAGACCTTGTATGTGAGGAGCAGGATTTTGAATTCTGGATTTAACAGGAAGCCAAAACAGGAGAAATCTGCTCTCTCTTTCTAGTCCCTGTCAGGACTCTTGCTGCAGCATTTTGGATTAGCTGAAGGCTTTTCAGTGAGTTTTTTGGACATCCTGATAATAATGGATTACAGTCGTCCAGCCTGGAAGTAATAAATGCATGAACTCGTTTTTCAGCGTCACTCTGAGACAGGATATTTCTAACTTTAGAGATGTTGCGCATATGGAAGAAAGCAGTCTTACATATTTGTTTAATATGTGCGTTGAAGGACATGTCCTGGTCAAAAATGACTCCAAGGTTCCTCACAGTGTTACTGGAGGCCAAGGTAATGCCACCCAGAGTAAGAATCTGCTTAGATACCATAATTCTAAGATTTTCAGGGCCGAGTACAATAACCTCAGTTTGATCTGAATTAAGGAGCAGAAAGTTAGCGGCCATCCAGGTCTTTATGTCTTTAAGACATTCCTGCAGTTTAACTCATTGGTGTGTGTTATCTGGCTTGAGCCAAATTCCACTGAATTTGGAAATTTGTAAAAATAAAGCACGTACTGAGTCACTGCAGAGATTTCTGTGCTGGAAATGACTTTACAGGGAATTATTACGATGCAGGCACATGCACATGTTTACGTGCATTTAGTTAAAACTTGTTTTGTTTGCCTGCAGAAAGCACCGACTGGATTCTGAGTCCAGTCGTTTCTCAGGGTTTAACGCTGATCCTGTTTTTACTGCGTGTCGGACTCCGCCTCCTTGTGAGGGCCATGAGCATTTTCTTGAATTTGAATCTGACGTAAAGCATTTGAATGCTTCTTGCACTGTTCCCCAGGCGAGCCTTAAAAAGAAGGAAACAATGTCAGGCTCCATTCAACGCAATCAGAACGATAGTCCTGATCCCCAGCTGCACAGCCGGCCCCTGGATCTCCGCGAGGGTCGAGGGACATAGACGCACAAAGACGAGACGGAAACAGAAAGAGAGAGAGTGGCTTGGCAGAGTCGTGCAGCTCAGGGGATAAACATGGAAGGAAAAAAGAAAGAAGAAGAAATCACATTCAATTTTCCAAGAATGAGGGCTGTGCAGTAACACAGCAACAGCAGCCTGCATCTGTCTCCACATCTGTGTGGGATTAAAGAGACGCAGCGGTGCTGAACTTCAGCGTTTGCTGGAGATGACTACACACATCTGCAAACGTCACACACATCCATACCAACACTTCGTTGTCCACATGTCTCACATTATAGGACAGTACAGGACATGCTGCTGTGCTGCATTGCTGTGGGGCAACCATAGTTCAGGGGGTTGGGAAGCTCAACCAGAAGGTTGCCGGTTCGATCCCCCAGCTCTCTCTGTCCTGGTTGTTGTGTCCTTGGGCAAGACACTTTACCCTACAGCCTACTGGTGATGGTCAGAGGGGCTGATGGCGCGATATGGCAGCTTCTGTCAGTCTGCCCCAGGGCAGCTGTGGCTACACCTGCAGCTGCCTCCACCAGTGTGTGAATGTGAGAGTGAGTGAATAGTGGAACTGTAAAGCGCTTTGGGTGCCTAGAAAAGCGCTATATAAATGCAATCCAGTATTATTATTTAGAAGCCACAGCTTTATAATAAATAAGCACCGAGCTGTCAGATGCAGGGGTTGGAACCATTTAAACTCCAGTACATAAAAAAGAAAGCATTTTTGTTCTTGATGCTCGTGTTGGATTTGTTGACATCTGTGGCTGACGGCAGCAACACGGTGGATAAAGACCAGTGGAGACGGCTGTCGTTGTCACAGAAGTACTGAAACCTTTTGGAAACTCAGCTGCTGCAGCTTCACGTTCTTGCTAAGATACCTCAGACAGCTAACCATTGCTTTCCACAGCAACATGTCCTGAGCTTCCTGTGTCAGGTGTTTCATACCATTTTACTGCTCAGTTACATGTGGACATCTTTGGGTTTTACAAAAACACATTTCTAGTTGTCACATTAGAGATTGATGCAGTGTTTGAACCTTATTTGTCTTAGTTCTACTTTGATTTGTGTGAGTCTGTTTCTTCTTCAGGAGTCGGTGTTGTTCAGCCACTGAAACTATGACAGGAATGTGTCTCAGACCAACAGCAGCCTTCTCTACGGCATCCCTGACCTCTGAACCTTGAGTGGCGTGTACGTGTTTCCCTTACGCACAATCCAATAAAAACCACTGAGATTTGCTAACAAGTACAGGAAGGATCCTTGTACCAGTCTCTGATTTACCCACTGGGTGTTTTCTTTACAAAGATGTCCACTAAGGGGAGACACTGGAGACCAGAGTACTGCTACTCATCTGGATACTCCATTAATACTGTGTGTGTCTATGTGGGAGGCAGAGAAACACACACAAACAGACACACACACAGGCTGAGTCATTGCATTCAGCTGCCAGCTGCCTGTTTCAACAACACACAGTAAAAACCATTTACTTCTACCAGTGTGCGCGCACACACACACACACACACACGTGCAGCTTCATCACTGCCTTCATAAATTCATATGTTCAGTGCTTAAACACTTCATGCATAACTCGGTCGTCCAACCCTCGTCTTAAACCAGCCTCAAAGTTAACGAGCAGGAAAAACCCAGCTCTTATCAGGGGTTAACGTGGAAACCCCGTGTGTGGGTTTGAAACAATATCAACCAACATCAACAACACGCACAATCACCAGTCGGTGTGGGCGTAACATTGGGGCAGATACCATCAGTGGACTGATGTCTACTTTTAGACTTGCTGTTGACAACCAGTGGAAAACAAATAGCTGAGGAGGAAGCTGCTTCTACCAAGCTGTGACCAAGCAGACAGCATGTAGCCTCTCCGGGTGCTGACCATAATCCCGCTGTGTGCTAATGTGTGGCTGCAGGCTTCACGCTGACACAGCACCACGCACAGGTGGTGTGTAACAATACCCTGCAGCTCACTCTTTGGCCATTTATGACACGGTGTGTGCACACAAGGACATTTCCAATCAGACTTCAAACAGCTGAAATATGTGGGAAAGACGATGTCAGAGGTGCTTTAGCATGAAATCATGTCTTTGTTAAAGGTGAAACATCTGCATGTGCACCGCGACGTCTGAGGGGTGGTGTTAATGTCCACTTTAGTCCCGCTCTGAGGTTTCTAACTATGTGACCTTTGTTTTATGAACAATATCTTGGGAGTTTGGGCGACATTTTTTCCTTTTGTTACTGTCGTCAGAGCTCCGGTTGGGTTGATGACGGCCTCAGGAGTGACCCGCTGTAGTCTGGTGACAGCTTTAAGGTTAAAGAACTATTGAGCTGCTTAGGACTGCAGGTCCTAGAGCCTTCCTCGGCTGTCATAGTGGCACATCAAAGGGCTAACATCATACATAATCATATTTGCTTTTTGTTATTTCTCCTCTTTAAAGCAAAGAACTTCATGGCTGAGATCCACATAGTGCTGGGCGATATGGAAAAAATATTTATCACGATATGAATTATTTTATATCACGATAACGATATATATCACGATACACCACCTGACCTGTGGTCATCTGGAAAGTACGCAGTCCGTAAACAGCAGAAGAGGGTGCAGTCTTTGTTAATGAAACGGATGGTTATGCTCATGTAGGGCTGCGTATCTCTGCTCGTCCACAGGTCAGCAGCCAAGGCTTAATGCACGACACTGCAAACATCCTGCTCTACTTTGGCCCGGCATGCGTCATATAAGCGAGGCAACTCGACTTTACCAACTGACCGGGCATAACATACCTCGGATCAAGGACTTTGACGAGGTCACGAAAGCAGTCCTTCTCAACTACATAAACAGGGCCATGGCTTTACAAATGTAATGCGAGACGGCTCCTGTCATTTGTTTATGGCGCTGGGACGTTTTCTCATACGGCGTGCCTCGTGTGAAAGGCTGCTGTATCTTCAGCTGGTATAGTTTTTCTTTTCCCAACTTGCTCCTGTCGTTCCACAGCTTGGTTTAGCTCGGATTTTCTAGATTCTTGAGTATTCTTTTTCGTGGACCTTCTGTAGGTGATAGAAGAGATTTGTTGTGTTGCCATCGGGTGCTGGAATAGTTTTATAGCATAGCTTGCAAATGGGCGTCTTCTGCTCCGTGTTGGTGCTGTTGAACCCAAAATGTTACCAAACCGCAGACGTACCCCCTCTTTTCGGTAAAAGTGCTTCTTCTTCTTGGGCTGCCTGTGTAGCTGTCTCTGCCTGTTGCATGTCCGGGCATGAAACTGCAACCTGTCACACGCCCATCGTTTTGAGTTACCGTAAAGCATGTCGCAAATCCAGGTGCACATAAAGCAGCACCATGTCGCAAAACCACGAGATGGAGTTTCTTTGCGAAAAATATCATTTTTTTATACTTTATTTTCTCTTGCATAAAGTTAAGAGTATTTATAGTGAGAAGACAACACTAATATATTTGCCACAGGCTATTTAACCCTTTAAGACCTACCACAGAACCAAGTCCACCAGAGCTTATCTTTATATTTTTACATGCTGTGGAGCCATTTTTGGGAGCATTTCAAGTTGCTATACATCAATACAACCATTACAGCCAAAATTTTAATAATATGTATGCATTAGTCATAGTAACTACATAAATTGCAAAAAAAAAGTGCAATAAACTACAGAATAATTGAAAATCTTTTTTTTTTTTTTTTACATATATTTCTAGTTAGAGAAATTTAAAAGGCTTATCCCGCAAAACTGTAAATACAAAAAAGTTGCACAAAATAGTTTCCCACCACAGGAAATTTATTTTGAGTGTCTTCATAGTTTTGTTTTTGAGATAAGCTAATATTTATATACTGCAGGAAAAGTGAAAATAAATATTACAATGCAAATTTGCAAAAAAAACCCAAAAAAACTGCATTTGCATCAAAATAAACTATTTCCAGCAGTGCAGTTTGAGTTCTAAGCATTCCAGAAACTATACAGAAAAGCATAAAGTCAAACATAACTTTTAAAAACACCAGTATAGGCTCATAAGGCCCTGAATATTGGAATCTATATCTGGAATATTATGTTTTTGTTGCTGCAAGTGGTTTTTATGCAGTTTTTGCAAAGCTATATGTGGAAGGAAACCGTGACCGAGGACAAGCTGATGGCATAAGATGTAAGTACAACTCCTCCGGTTTCATATGCAAAAACAATTATTGTGCTAGCTTACGCGGTTCCAGTTCTACAGGGATTTAAAAATAGTTACCCAAAACGGAGTGTGCCTGCTCCGACCGGTTTTAAAGGGTTAATGGTATATTTTATTTAATAATTTATAAAATTATGTTAGAAATGATAGAAGACAAATGTCCACACGATATATATCGTCATATCGCCCAGCACTAATCCCACGTTTCCAAACGGTTCAACTTCACCACTTACAGCTGACTGCGGGATATCTCGATACATTCACAGCAGCTCGTGAAGGCAGACAGCGTGGCTGGCTGTTTGATTTTCTACACCAGTGGCAGTGGGACTGAAAACAGCTGAATTCAAAGATTCAGAGGTTTGGTCCAGTGCTTTTTGTCCCTGCAGTGTGTGAATCAAACTTATTACTCCCTTAGTCCAAGGTAAACTGTCTAAACACAAACAGTTCAATGTGCTGGAAAAGTGTCCCTGCTGATGTGCTGTGCTGCTCCGTCACACCCTCTGTCTGTCTCACCCCTGGGATGAGATGGAATTTCCTGAGAGAAGGAGGGATGACTTTTCCATACACTTCGCTAGAGAAGGACAGACATGCAAAAGAAAAACCCCAAAAACATCAGATGGTGACCTAGTTTGACCTCTCTTAGCCTCCAGTGGCAATATACTGACAAACTGCAGTAGAGCAGCTGATACAGATGCCAGAGGAAGCACACGAGGCCAAACGTCGACTCTGTGCTCGTAGGCCTCTGCGCTGCTCGGAAACGCAGATGGGCTAATTCCCATAACAGAGGTCTAAGTGCTGCTGAGCAACTAAGCAGAGCCTCGCACAGTCACTGAAAGCTCTCATCAAAATAATGATTCCAATCAAATGCACGTCCAACTGGATCAAAATGAGAACGCACAGTGGAAGCAGCAACAGATGACCGGAGAGAGCTAAAAGAAACAAACTCGTCGTCTGCGTTATTAATCGAACAGCAACCTGCTCCTTCCATTGTGTCAATACATTAGAGCAGATCCTTCTTTTATTTTGAAGGTGCGAGGGCAAAGGCCTCAAGGCAGCAGAAATAACAGGTTAACTCGATGTGTCCTCGCTTCATGCTGCAAACTTCTATTCATGGTGGAAATTTAATTTCCTCAGAACTGTCAGCGTGCGTCTAATGATGTGGCCGTGTGTTTGGAAAGCCTCGTGAATGAACTAAACTAACGTCATCTTTGTACAAACATGTTTGTTTGTAATGTGTAATTGTCCATGACATCCCAAAGCCATGCTTTGATTGACTTAAGTCTAGTGCCATTTCCTGTTTGTGCTAACGGTGCACAGCCCATCATGCTGTAAATGCATGTTACACAGTGGATACAAGTGTGGAATGGGAACAGCCAATCAAAACATAACTGTTTAGATCAGCTTTGACATCATTCGTCATCAAAACGCATACATTTATCCTCATTACATGTTAAATTATAATCTATGTACCACATCATTTTACAGTTATTATGTGTATTATAGTTTACTGTTGGGCAATTGGTGAAGATGTAAAGCAGGTACGGTGCTGTGCAAAAGTCTTCCCACATTTCTTTCGATTTTTTAGGAAAATGGGAAAAAGGTGCAGTTACTGAAACATGTGCAGACATCCATGGAAATATCAAGTATGAAACAGTTGAGCTTGACAGTCAGTATTTGGTATGACCGCCTTCATTCGTCCATACAGCCTGAACTCTAAGGCAAGCTTTCCAGTTATTGCTTAAATAGTCTTGAGAAATATTTCTCTAAGCTTTTTGAAGGGCGCTCCAACGCTCTTCTTTGGATGTCAGCTGCTTTTTGTTCTGTTAGATTGCAGAGGAGGCCAGGCCATGAATGACACAGCTGCACTTTGGTTTTTCAACCAGGGATGCCACAAACGACTATTTTGATAGTCGACTAATCAGATCATGTAAAACGTACGGCTTATTGCACCAGCAGCATCTGCTCTTATACAACTATCAGCAGAGATGGGCAGTAACGCGTTAATCCGATTACTTTTTTCAGGCAGGGTGACAGAACAATAGTAGCAAGAGTGAAAGGGGAGGTTTATCATCATTTTAAGTGGGGGAACTTGCACAATCGGTGGCTGACTAAATACTTTTTTGCCCCACTGTATATATATATATATACTTAATGCATACTGCAGTAATTATTGATTACTCTTTCCTCTTGTATTTTCTCTAATATTTTGGAAAAAGCCTGTATAAAGCCGGATAAATGAGACATGTGTAATAGATGAGTTTACTGAAGTCAGCCATCCAAGGCAACGGACAGAGCACAAGAGTGGTGAAGAGGAGAGAGCAGGCAGGGTGACAGAACAATAGTAGCAAGAGTGAAAGGGGAGGTTTACCAGATGTTAGTGAGAGCTTTGATGTATGGTTTGGAGATGGGGCATTGACAAAAGAGACAGGATACTGGACTGGAAGTGGCAGAGTTTTCAAGATTTTCACTGGGAGAGTCCAGAATGACAGGATTAGAAATGAGAACATCACAGGTTCAGGTTGAGCAGTTTGGAGAGGCGAGGCTGAGATGGTTTGGACATGTGCAGTTTGAGCACATGACAACCATCTATGTTTAATCCATGTGTGAACCTTAATGAGCTCTGCTTCTTTCAAACTTGCTCCTTTGAATTAAACACATATAAAAAAGCTCTATAACTCAAAAATATTTGCTGTTTCTGTGACTCCGTCTTTCTCTGAGTTGATGATTTATTTGAACTATTGTTCAGATTAACTGAAAATCTCATTTCTATTAAAAATGCTTTTATCATTTTAATATGGCTCATAACATTAAGTACGTAGATAAGAAAAGTAAATATTTTATTTTTAGTTAATAAAGTACGTACTCTATTTCAATCAATGTGAACATTCAGAGGCATCCATGCATGAGCTGATTGTGTGCTGCTTACTGGGTCTGTGGGGCAACAGTCTAAACATGGCTGACGAGGCTCCCGCTCTATGGCCACCTCGTCTGGTGGATTACAGTAACGCCTTACAAGTAACGCGTTACTGTAATCCAATTACTTTTTTCAAGTAACGAGTAAAGTAAGGGATTACTATTGCAAAAACGGTAATTAGATTACCGTGACTTTCCCGTAGGAACGCTGCGTTACTGCGTTACTAAAACCGTTTTTTTTGCAAGAATGTCTCATGACAGTGACGTAAGCGAGTGCGACGTTCGTGACAACAGCTGTGTGCAGATCAACAATGGATCATATATCGAGTGCAGAGAGAGTATGAGCGTGCAGCATTTAAAGCGTGGAAGTACTGACCTTACTTTGAGTTTGATTCCATAAAAAGTGACAAAAACATTAGTGTCCGTTGTGCGTGGGAAGAAAACTTCTTTTTACAGCGAAAAAACCCCTAAACTTCCAAGCAAGCACCGAGTGCGCTACGCCGTAATGGGAAACTCAGAGAAACTTGCGGATTCTTCCACTGACCGCGGCACACCTGCACCAGGGTAAACCTCCGCCTACCCCACTCCTGCTTTACAGGTGAAAATAGAGCAACAGGACCGCTGAGTCTTTGACTTTATTTATTTTCTGCTGTGTTTTACTTGCATCTATTTGAAAGAGTGAGTGTAAACACAAAAAATATTTTATTTTATGTGCTGGAATGTGCAGAAAATAGGTTTAAATGTTAAACTAATTTCTTCCAGTCACAGAATGTTGCAGATAATTAAATGTTTGCTTGATGCTTAAAGTTAAAAGATTAAAACTAATAAAACAAGTTTTAAAAAGAGACCTTTCCATTTGATTACATTTTGTATGATGGATTATGCAGAAAAAGTAGAATTGGGCTGAAAGATCTATCGCTTTATCACCTCTTCAGGTTGTAAATCGTGTTTTTAAAAAGTAACTAAGTAACTAAGTAATTAATTACTTTTGAAAATAAGTAATCAGTAAAGTAACGGGATTACGTTTTTGATGAAGTAATCAGTAATTAGTTACTGATTACTTTTTTCAAGAAACTTGACCAACACTGACTATCATTAGCTTACAGCTTGAAGTGTTTCAGGTCTGTGCTAACTAAAAATAATGAAGATGATAGTTTGCAGATTTGCAGATTGTTTCGGTGGAGTTTAATAAACTCCTTGCTATCTAAAATATAACAGGACACCGGAGTATTTTCTCCACCGTCTCACACTTCTGATAATCAGTTCTCTGCTTGACGTTTATTCAGCTGTGTAAAAACTATAACTTTAATCTCAGCCAAACCGATTTACTCAGGAACAAATAAAATACTGAAAAAAGCCAAACAACAACATTTTTAAGTTATCTAACTGACTTATGTATCATGTTTAACCTGAGTAGCCAAAGGCCGCGGGGGGTTGAAAATGATGTGCGGGGAGTCCGCTGTTCTCGCTGTGCTCTAGTGAGCCTTGAACCCCACTATCGAGCTGGTCGGTAACAGACGTCTCCGAAAACGTCGGAGCGCTCTTGCAAATATGTGATGTCTTGATAAACCGAACAGATATTTGAAGTTTACACGGCTAAGGCCACATTTGGAGGAGTCTTCGAATTTGGACAGTCTTTGTCGTGTCGCTGTAACGTAATCGGCCTACAAATGCGGGCTCAGGAGGATGCGGTTCCTGAATTTGGACACAGCTACGATACCGGACACAGCTTCTTCTTCTTCGGGGTTTGACGGCAGCTGTCATCCTTGTACATGCAGTGCTGCCATCTTCTGTTTCAGTCCATTATTACACTCTTAAATCCTACTACTTATTCCTGTATCTTTCGGGATCTCACAAAGCTTCAAACGACACATCGACTATTAAGTTAGTTGTCGACGATTTTGATAGTAATCATGGCAGCCCTATTTTCAACCCATGTATGTTTTACTGCATTGGCAGCATGTTTGAGATCGTTGGACCTCATTTACTAACATCTGTTGCAGTTTGTACCGGACTGTTTTGTTCTGACCACCATGCGTATTTATTAGTCAATCTGATTCATTCGAACCGACAGTCTAACAGGATCTCCATACAGTTTACATACCATCTGCATTCTGCCCCACACCCATTACTGTAGTGACGCTGGTGTAAAAGAGAGGCCAGCACCTCTAAACCGAACAGTAGAAATAAGTGTCTGAGGTTGTGGTCGTAAATTTTGAAGCCATCCTGATAACCTTCTCCCACCAAGGATGTGGAGATCCAACCTCTTTAGATCCAATTAAAATCAAGACACTTAAAAAGATGCTCTGGAACAGAGTTTAATACACTGAATCATATGAACAGCAGGAAAAATACATACAGACATTTAGCAAGAGAATTACATAGCAGAAAGCAAGCAAAGCCAAACCCCGGGGTGTACAGCCTTAAGCACAGACAGCAGAACAACACAGAGACGGACAGAGAGCATCAGCAGAGGGGAAACGAGTGCTGGGGGTGTCCTCTGGTCCCCTGATATATAGGGATCAGTATCCCCGCCCCCTGCTGCTGAGTAACTTTCCCACCCGTCCAAACACAGCTGCAGGGGTCAGGTACAGGTCAGGGTACGGGCAGCTCTGGCTGAGGGCCCAGCCCAAAGGGACACCCTCAGGTTAACCCTTTGCTTTGCCTTCTGACAATAGGTCACAGCATGGTCAAAGGTCACACATTAATCCTAATTACTAATATATAATCTTATAACTACATAGGTTCTTAAAACACTTCAGTGTAGTTCAAAGTGTGTGTGTGTGTGTGTGTGCGTGCGTGCGTGATTATATCGTTGTATGATATTTTATCGTGATGTGTTCAGGATCTCTGTTACAATGTTACTGTTTTGGTAACATTGTAACACTCAAAGACGTTGAGTGTGTATTGGGGAAGGTTAGTTACCGGAGAACTCTCCCCTTACATTACCTGCCCTGTTACTGTAAAACCTTAATAAACCTCGGTGAAGCAAAATGTCTTGTGCTTAAGACTCTACATGAAAGTTAAAATATATCTGTTCAGTGCACATAGATATATAGTGTATATAGTTACAGGAGGAAGAGGTGGAGTTTTCCAAAGTGTCTCCATTGGAGCATTTTTCATGGATTCAACCACAGAAATGGGAACAAAATCAAGCTAATGACACAACTGCCAAGTCTGGTACATGTAAACACAACACTAACTCATCTCTCTCTAGTTAGGTGTTTTATGCTTGGATGATACATGGGTACAAGGACTGGATTAAAAGGCAGTGCCTGTACTGCCTTGGTGAGCTGAGGTGGGTAAGGCAGCCAATGTCCCAAGAAGCCTGGCAGCTCAACACTGCTTTAAAAGACTACAGGAAATTCTGACTGGTTGGGAGCAAAATATTGAAGAGTGCCTCAACACTTTTGTGCAATGCAATACAATTATCAGTAATATTTGATCAAAATATCTGGGAAATAAAGAACATCACCTTTTCTCCCCCCAGGCTGTACTTGTACCACACATGCGCAGGTTTTCACAGCTGCTTCATTAAGCTGGGCAGACACTGTGCGATTTTTTCACCGACATGCGGTGACACCTTCACGACGGTCGTGAGGATTTCAAACAAGTTTGAAATCCTCCCGACCAAGCGATTGATGATCGGGAGCTGGTCGTGAGGTGTTAATCGCTTGTCGTTGCCCCACGTATACTACACGATGCACGACGCACGATGAAGGGCAAACTCGGGCCGATCACCAAAACGGTCGCACGACTCAAAAATCAGCTCAAAATGGGCCAAAAATCGCAGAGTGTGAGCCCAGCATTAAGTGCTTTATGCAACATGCTCCTTGCACCAAATCAGCGAAGCCTGTTCATGTTCTGGTTTGCCAAGAAAAGCAACCAGTATACTTATTAGCAGTGATGATTACTCAACAATATATTATTGTTTATAATGTTTATGCGCTTGGTAATTAGGTGAGTTTAACTGCAATGGTTAGCCAAATGATGTTCACGATATTTAAACAATTTAAACATGTAATCCACACCTTGCCAGCAATAAGCAGCAACTGGTACTGCATCAATGCTAAAACCATCAAAAATGGTGTCACGCTGTTTAAAAAGGCGCCAGGCGACTAAATCAGCATGTTAGTGAGGGCACAGTGGACAGTGTAGTCCAGGGGCTGGTCACACATAGCTGGGGAAGCCTTGAGTGGAATTAGGGCATCTGAGATTTTTATACTCCAGTTCACTCTCAGCACCACCCGGAGACACGGGATCCTGCCCCACTTTGCCGCACGCGAGCGCGTTATCGAGGCGGGACTTCTCAAAAGTGCCAGAACAATTAGACTGGAGCTCTGACGAGCCCAGTTACAGACGTTTACGCCTTTACGAGTGGTTTTAAGAACATTTGGTTGAAATGAGGCATCACACATTTGAATGAGAAACGTTTAAAGCTGTTAGTGTGGCGAAATCATTCTGAATACTTTATATATCATCACCAGTGGACGCGATTAACTCCTCAGTTAAAGAAGAGTTTGTGATCACAGTCTCATTCCCACAAAATCAGTTGTAAGTACAACTTCATGTTGCACTACATCAGTACACTTACATCAGGCTTCTGTGACTGAACACACTACACTGCTCCTGCATCTTCAGTCACACATTGGTACAAAGTGTGTGCCACAGCCCTTCCTTTTACTACAATGGTGAGTGAATGAAGCTTAGATCTTGTAGCTGTGGAGAGACTTGATGATAAAAACGTGTGCAGCTGTAGCAACAGGTCCACGGAGACACGAGCAGGAAAAACAACATGAGTCTTGTATGGAGATGCTGGAGCATCTGACCAGCAAAAACCAACATGCTTCGACACGGACCCTCTGAAACGCAAGGAGGAAGCCTGTCGAAGAACCTCAGAGACGAGCACGGCAAGTGAACGCGTCAGGATGTTCATACCTGAAATCTTCCCAGCAAAGCTCCTGGAACTATTTCCCATGTGGAGCTGCAGGTTTGCCCTTCTAGCTGTTTGCCTGTTCGGTCTGGTTTGCACTCAGGAGTTTAAGATTAACTATAACCACGTTAATCAGAGAAACTGCTCCATATTCTGCTCTCTCTCATAGACTGTATATAAAAGACAGACATGAGTAACCATTGGATACTTCAAAAGGAAGATCTTTCGTCATTGCCATCTCACTACTTTTTGAAGTGGTCATGATAAACAGACTGGTTCTTATACAGCGCTTTCTACTCTACCTGAGCACTCAGAGCACTTCATACAACACGCATTCAGCCATGCACACCAGCATGGAACATACAATTCAAATAGTAATACCAGCATGTGATAAAAAGTACTGATGATATTCTTCTTGGTTATAAAAAGAACAATGAACTAATCACAATAACTGTGGTTTGGCAGAAATATTGTGTAAGTGCCTGCATATTATATTAAAAAATAAGATAATTTTGTGTAATTTTAGCGTTATTATTAACATGGCCTGTTGGGAGCTGTATCAAATCAGCGCCTGCTAAGCCACACCTCTAATGGCTGTAACACAACTAAACCACGCCCCCATATTTAGTGTTAATAATATGGCTGGCTGTGTAGGAAAGGCTTCCAAAAGGTCGGTTGTTGACATGTGAATCTGTGTGTTGTACAGTCGTGGGTTCAGCTAACCGCCCTGCTAGCATTTCCTAATACCACTGCACATCTCTATGGACTCAAAAACAAACAACACTGCACACACCGTAACCACCAACACTGAGGCATCCAAAACCAATGGATGACATCAAAGAAATATAATGCTTATAAATATATTGTATATATATACAGTGGAATCACGTCATTTAAACACCTGACAGCTTACAGCAACACACATAAAAAATGGCTGACCACCACTTCTAACCCTGCTGGGTCCGTCAGTGTAGACGGACAGGAGTGTGAGCAGGAGGACAGACAGAGAGGAAGTTAGACCCTGACGGTGCACGGGAGGAGGACAGACAGACAGATGGCAGGCCTGCATGTCTAATGATGCTGCATTTGGAAGGACTTTTAAAGAAGCCTCGGGGCGAGCCTTCGTCAGTCTGCTTATTACACAAAACATCACGAAAATGGAAACTGATGCTCAAATCACATCAATGCGCGTAATATGTGGATGCGATTTAACCGGACAGCAGTGAGTTGTGAGGCAGCTGCGGGGGACACGCCCATATCTGTGTAACGCTATATGAAGGCCACGCCTAGCTCGCGTCAGCCCGGCATGCCTGGCCTCGGAGCTACGCCGATATTCCGCCTGGAAAGGCGATGCAAGCCGGCTGCTGTTCCCTGGCGACCCTGCGCTTACAGGCCGGGAGTGTGTGCGCAGCAGGCCCCGGCGCAGTGTGACACTACGAGCAGCGAGCCCGTGTGTGCACATGCAGACACCCCAGTGCCTTTTTTCTGTCACCCCCCCCCCCCCCCCCCCCTCACATCCTTCTCCTTTCTTTGCACACATGCAGCTTCTAACGGAATTAATTAGCTCCTATTGCAGCGGATGTTAACGAATGGAAATCGTGATGCATTTGTCACAAAACGAAAAAGCTCCGGTGTTTCAGCAGCCAGGAGAAGCCGCTTTAGTGCTTGATCCACAAAGGTTACCGAGAGAGAAAAAGGGTGAATGCGGTGTGATAAAGATGCGTTTAGGTGAGCGAGGAATCGGGCTACTTACTGTGCGGATCCAGGGAGGAAAAACCGCAGGCAGCAGCGGGAGACGGGACCGAGGAGTCCGCCGGGAGCTTCTGCGGTGTCACGGTGGACACTTCGCCGGGATTCTTGCCGGTTTTCACCGACTGCCCTTTTCCCAGATAGCCCAGATTCCACTGATTTCCCTTGCTGCCACACTGAATCCCAACACCGCTGCTGATACTGGAGGCTGGCACTCGGAGCACTTCCGGCGTGACTTTCACAATAAAACTAGAAAGATGAGCCCTTTTTATTATTATTATTATTATTATTATTATTATTATTTAATAACTGACAATAAATAATGATAACATATTTATGTCCTGTTTACATTATAATGATAACTTTGTGGTAGCGGGCTACTCTCTTGTATTTTAATTGTAGCTCATTTGCCTTAGGAAAAAAAAGCATTATTATTAGTACTGACATTTGAGAATGCCACTTCTCATGTTTATTTGGCTAGGCTACACAATATTAAACACTTTTAGGTTCTATTTTTTATTTATCTCAATTTAGATTGGATTTTTTTTTTTTTTTTTTGTCATTGTACAAGTTAAACTGAGGGAAATAATCCAGTTCCAGACTCCACACAGACCAGTGTATATTACATAAAAAAATGAAGTTTTTGTTTTTTCTCTGTATATCAAATTTTAGATTTAAGGATTGAGAATAAAGTGCATATAAGAACCATACAAATAGGAATTAAGCTTTTACTGTGAAGCCGAAAACGCCTCACTTCCGGTATTCTGCAGTTTGACTTGACGCTACACCGGATCCCAAAAAAACTTGTGGGAGCGCGTATCCTCACCCTGCGCGTTCCCGGTGGCTCATTTCCTGTCCTGCCCAACCCTTAAATCAGCCTTAACCAATCGGTGCTGATGAGTTCATTCTATTCTATTCTATTCTCATGTCATCTGTTTGAAAAGTTTATAATATAATATAATATAATATAATATAATATAATATAATGGGCCAATATGTACCACACACACACAAAATAGGCACCTGGTCCGATTTAAGAAGCTTTTTACATCCAAGTGTGACCACGTGGTCAGACTTGGATACATCACTGTGTGCATGTGTGCACGCAGTGATGTATGCACATCCACACAAGCTTCATATTTTAATTTACTAAAAGGAGACCCCGACAGGATCAAATAATAATAATATGTTATTTTCTGGTATGTCTGGTAGCTCATATTAACACAACCCAACAATTATTATTATTATTATTATTTTAAAGGGTCTAACACCTAGCACACTTTTAAAATCAATCATTATATGTACAAAAGAAAAAATATTATGCTTTCTTCAAAGCACGGTCTGCAGGAGGTACGTCAGTTAGCGGAAAACAATCATGGCTCTCTCCATAGGACAAATATGTAGAACTGAAATGAGTTTCCAGAGAGCTCCCTCTAGTGTCAGACTGTCAGACTGCGCTGACTCGTCATTCTGCGCAGCAAAATTCAAAGATCTGTGTGAAAGCAAAGAAAGGCCAGGAGTGCAGAGGGTGCTGTAACACCTGTATCACAGTGTTCAAACACACTCTACTCTTCCTTTTGACATTTCTCTGTCAATGTGTGACAGAAAGTTATTAGTTACTGTTTTTTCTGTTTGTACTGCCAAGCATCATCATCATAGTCAAACATGGTGCATTTTTCACAATGGACTATCAGCTAAGTCCCATCAGGAGCCAATATGAAAATATTACTAGTATTATTATTATTTTCTAGCTACCAGCTTGCTACAAAGAGCACAACATTCTCCATGTGTCAAATCATAGTTATGGTCCACGAGACAATGGGAGAGACTCGCACACCTGTCCCTTATGAACGCCCTCACACATGACTTGAACGTTAAATGGGCTGATTGCTTTTCTTTTCTCCCCGAGCGCACAGAGCACTTTATACAACAGGCCGCATGTTTTCCTGTGCTTAAGAGGATTCTTGCCCATTGATATTTGCATATTTGGCATGCAAACTGGAGCAGCCAGGGATCAACCCACCAGTCTTCCAGTCAGTGGATGACCCACTCTACCTCCTGAGCTTCAGCCAGGTCCAACCAGTGGACAGTGAAAATGTCCTCATTGCGCCTCACGAAGAAACCTGTGAACACAAAGTCACATCTGACTATTATCATCACTGCACCCAGATAAAGGTGCTGCCCAGCTGGTGAACATTAGAACTGGTTGGACACGACTATGCTGTGATTTCGAGCTGGGTAAAAGATGCTAAATTAGCTTCTCTCTCTCTCTCTCTCTCTCACACACACACACACACACACACACACACACACACACACACACACACACACACACACACACACACACACACAACCGAGTTTAACAATGTAGCAGCTGTATTTCATTTTCTTTGCACTCACAGAAAAAAACTTTGTCTAATCCCAAGAATCCACCTGTCAGTGTTACAATAATGGAATTAAACCATTTTAAATGGGAGAGCTGATGGCTTCAATAAGACAGTTGATTTTTTTTTTTTTTTTTTACAGCAGAACACTTGGGCCTGCTGCAGAGAGGAAGGAAGAGGAGGAGGTACAAGCTGCAGCTCTAAGCCACAGACTTGCATGCTGTGTTTGGCACTAACTAGTTGAAGAGAGCCATTGCTATAAATCTCTGATGGGGTTAACTTTTTTATTGTTGCTCAAACTTTAGAGCTCAACCCTGCACTTGTGGGGTGCAAAGAGACTGCATGCCAAATAAGAACACCAATTTTCCAAAGCCAACAAAGAGCCGCAGATTAGACAAACAGAGACAAGCAGGCAGTGGAACTTTAACCTGGTGGTGCGCTGAGCGGGAGCGGGACGTCCCCTGCTGGCTTCCTCTGTTGACTTATAATAGAAAGACAATGGAAAAAGCAATCAAAGATTTCCACCCACTTATTACATATATGTATATTTTTTAAATGTGCATTACGTATCTCAGTACTTTGACGAGCTTTCCAACTCACAGCCCACGCTGCTAATTTGAAATGTCGGGACATTTTATTTTCATCCCCTTGCACAAAGCTGTGAGCTCGTCATTGGAGGAACAAGGGAAGGTTAATGGCTGCACATGTACACACAGTGTGTGTGTGTGTGTGTTCAACCCGTCTATGAAGATGCATATTTTAAATATCAACTCAACACATGAGATGGAAGCATAACCACATTATTAACCTTTCCACAGAGCAGACGTCTTCCTCCCCACACCTGCGGGTAGTGCTTGCTCATAGGGATCAACAACAAAGCATGTTGAAGTGACTCTTGCTGTAAACTGGCACAGTGTGAATTTATGTGGCTGAACTGAATCCACATTACTTAAACATTTATGTAAATTCTGAAAAACTGAATGTTTTAACATTGCGTGTTAATTCTTCACGAGGCAACTTTGTTACACTCTTACAGACATGCCCTGTATGTTAGTACATGTACTAACATACAGGGCAACTACTCACCAAATGGATTTCACTGTTGTGGATATAACGTCTTAACTGGTTCATTGTTAATTATAAACGGACTTATCCTTTACTTGTATTTATTAGAAATATTACAGGGAGTGCAGAATTATTAGGCAAGTTGTATTTTTGAGGAATAATTTTATTATTGAACAACAACCATGTTTTCAATGAACCCAAAAAACTAATTAACATCAAAGCTGAATGTTTTTGGAAGTAGTTTTTAGTTTGTTTTTAGTTTTAGCTATTTTAGGGGGATATCTGTGTGTGCAGGTGACTATTACTGTGCATAATTATTAGGCAACTTAACAAAAAACAAATATATACCCATTTCAATTATTTATTTTTACCAGTGAAACCAATATAACATCTCCACATTCACAAATATACATTTCTGACATTCAAAAACAAAACAAAAACAAATCAGTGACCAATATAGCCACCTTTCTTTGCAAGGACACTCAAAAGCCTGCCATCCATGGATTCTGTCAGTGTTTTGATCTGTTCACCATCAACATTGCGTGCAGCAGCAACCACAGCCTCCCAGACACTGTTCAGAGAGGTGTACTGTTTTCCCTCCTTGTAAATCTCACATTTGATGATGGACCACAGGTTCTCAATGGGGTTCAGATCAGGTGAACAAGGAGGCCATGTCATTAGTTTTTCTTCTTTTATACCCTTTCTTGCCAGCCACGCTGTGGAGTACTTGGACGCGTGTGATGGAGCATTGTCCTGCATGAAAATCATGTTTTTCTTGAAGGATGCAGACTTCTTCCTGTACCACTGCTTGAAGAAGGTGTCTTCCAGAAACTGGCAGTAGGACTGGGAGTTGAGCTTGACTCCATCCTCAACCCGAAAAGGCCCCACAAGCTCATCTTTGATGATACCAGCCCAAACCAGTACTCCACCTCCACCTTGCTGGCGTCTGAGTGGGACTGGAGCTCTCTGCCCTTTACCAATCCAGCCACGGGCCCATCCATCTGGCCCATCAAGACTCACTCTCATTTCATCAGTCCATAAAACCTTAGAAAAACCAGTCTTGAGATATTTCTTGGCCCAGTCTTGACGTTTCAGCTTGTGTGTCTTGTTCAGTGGTGGTCGTCTTTCAGCCTTTCTTACCTTGGCCATGTCTCTGAGTATTGCACACCTTGTGCTTTTGGGCACTGCAGTGATGTTGCAGCTCTGAAATATGGCCAAACTGGTGGCAAGTGGCATCTTGGCAGCTGCACGCTTGACTTTTCTCAGTTCATGGGCAGTTATTTTGCGCCTTGGTTTTTCCACACACTTCTTGCGACCCTGTTGACTATTTTGAATGAAACGCTTGATTGTTCGATGATCACGCTTCAGAAGCTTTGCAATTTTGAGACTGCTGCATCCCTCTGCAAGATATCTCACTATTTTTGACTTTTCTGAGCCTGTCAAGTCCTTCTTTTGACCCATTTTGCCAAAGGAAAGGACGTTGCCTAATAATTATGCACACCTGATATAGGGTGTTGATGTCATTAGACCACACCCCTTCTCATTACAGAGATGCACATCACCTAATATGCTTAATTGGTAGTAGGCTTTCGAGCCTATACAGCTTGGAGTAAGACAACATGCATGAAGAGGATGATGTGGACAAAATACTCATTTGCCTAATAATTCTGCACTCCCTGTATTGTCACAGAGACACCAATCGCGTTGCATAAGAAATTGTTTTTCAGTGTGTATAGACATGAAAATTAGAGCAAGAACAGTTCAATCAAAAGCACAGTTGTGTACAGGACTGTGGAAGAAAGGACTTCGTTACATGAATTTAAAACATTATATATGTGCAAATTTTATATTATCAGTGTTTCCCCTGATTTGTGTTTTATGGAGCACTTGTGTGTTTTTATAGTGTGTATGTTTGTCTAGTCAGAATGTTACATTGTATATGTGTCTGTCTTATAACACATTGTTAAAATGTAATGATTTGTGAGCGCAGGAAGAACGGGGATCTTAAAAAACACAAACTGCATCTCTGGGGGAACTCACCGTGTCACACTGGCAGTATTAAGGACATCTTACAGCCACTGTGGCCAGTACACACTGCTCACACAAATGCAGACCAAAGGAAAAACTGGGAAATGTTTAGAGGGGAGTTTGTGGGTCTGTCATAGTAAGAGATGCTTCTGTTTTGTTATAAATATACCAATATCTCCTGTGCCATGAAACCTGTTAATAGCTTACTGTTTCTATAAGGATGTGTCACTGAAAGTGTGTGTGTGTGTTTGTGAGAGAGAGCACAGGGGAGATTATGCTGTGTGCAGCTGCTCAGAACTGTGGCAGATGTGGGTTGAAGCTTTCCTGAGAACTGCTCGTCCAAACAACGTGGCATGAGAAAGAACTCGTCTTTCACATGAAAACTAACGAAGAAATAAAGTCTGTAGTTATAGCAGCACAAAAGCAGAAGCACATTCTTCCAGGATAAAGTATGTGTCATTGCTGGACCAAACTTTAGCTTTTAGAGGTGTTGATTTTAGCAGTTTTAAAGATAATCAGCATATTTTTAAATGCATTGATCCATCCATATCTATCCAGAGCTAAGCTGCTGTGGCAGCAGGCTACATGGGCTATTCCAGATGCTGTGTTTTCCAGTTCCTCATAAAGGATCATGAGGGCTTCCGTGTCCAGATGAGCTACAAAATCTATTCACCAAGGTCTGGGTCAGGACTGGAACCCCTGAGCAGGGCGTGCATACCCAGTAATGGCGCCCAGACTTATGCTTCACGTGAGAGGCTGGCAGGTTGTTGATACTACTACGAGAGTAATCCCAGTGGACATAAAAAGGATGTAAGACCTATGGAGGTTTTGATACCCTGCATCTAAACCAACAGCAAAACAACTATTAATTCAGTGTCATAGGAATGTCAATGGGACTGGAGAGCTGGATGGCAACAAAGAGACAAAGATAGTCAGAACTGAGACTACCAGAAGCCAGCATTGCAGACACTGAGGGCAGCTACAAGTACCTGGGCGACCATGAAGAGTCCACAAGCAAAGCTGCAACCTCCAAATATCTGCACAGAGTAAGGAAAGTCCTGAGGAGTCAGCTGAATGGGATCTATCTATCTATCTATCTATCTATCTATCTATCTATCTATCTATCTATCTATCTATCTATCTATCTATCTATTAGGGGTGCAACGATATTCATATCGATATTGAACCATTCGATACAGTGCTTTCGGTTCGGTACGCATATGTATCGAACAA
Source organism: Simochromis diagramma (assembly GCF_900408965.1). Classification (NCBI taxonomy): domain Eukaryota; kingdom Metazoa; phylum Chordata; class Actinopteri; order Cichliformes; family Cichlidae; genus Simochromis; species Simochromis diagramma. The sequence goes on along the minus strand of NW_024387327.1, from coordinate 275,416 downwards.
TACAACATTTGTAATTTATTTTATCAACTTTCCTTCTGACGATGCTGTCTGTGTTGAGCGCTCAGTGAATCTGCGTTCGACTACTCCGCCTAGGCTGCACTGTCGAGCGCAGATCCACTGAGCGCTCAACACAGACAGCATAGTCAGAAGGAAGAGCGCAGGGCAAGCTAGCAAGACAGAAGTTAAGCTCTCCTTGCAACATGGACCTCCCCCACTCTCATTCAGATCTGGCGTTTGGAATTATTTTGGTTTTCATGTGACGTATGACCCTGAAGGTAAGCGAGTCATGGACTAAAGTAAAACAGTATGTTGGATGTGCCATGCAATGCTCAATTACATGGGTGGGAACTAGTGTGTTAGCGCAGTTAGCTCGTTAACGTGTTGGCCGTCTAGCCCCATGCACGGGGTGATCAGGGGTAGCTCGTTAACGGAGATTTGCCGTGTTGTGGCGTTAAGGTCATTTCAACGAGATTAACCTGAAAGCACTAGTGGGAACACAACGAATATGACTGCACATTTACGCCGACATCATCCTAGTGCAAAGACAAAAACAACAAGCATGCTACTAACTTTAGCCGAGTCATTTAGACAGCTGTTAGCACATGATTCTCCTTATGCTGCTGAGAATATAGCCCAGAAGAAGCGGATAGTATAGCTTTTATTTTGGAAAGAGACATTTCTCTGTAATAAACTCTCTTTTCCAAAGATGAGTGATTCCTCAATCAGATACAGGGCTCGCAATATCGCTAGCCCGACGTCCTGGGGCTAGCGATTTTTTTCAGTCGGGCTACCAAAATCTATCTCTTCCCTGCCCGTCGGGCTATTGTAGGAAGGAAAAATATATGTCAATGCTTTTGCATTCTTTCAGAAATGTATCTGGGTAATTATGTCATTGGCATCGGTGAGCCACTGTCAATATGTGACATATTGAAATCGCGTTTGAATTTGCGCTTGTTTTTTTGCTTTCACTTTGCAATCGTGCGAACTGTGTATAGAGAGCGACAGCACTGATCTGTGAGTGATGATAATTTGTGCACCAATTCCTCTGACATCGTCTTATTAATCGTTAGCTTACTATGCAAACATGACAAGTGAAATCTCCCGCAGCAAGCTTAAACATGTGAGAGGTTGATCACGCAGAGGATCGCTGAACATTATGTGAGTGCGTGTGTAAAAGCAGCAGGATATATATTTTAGTTCTGCTGAGCCAAATAAGACAGGTCAGGGTGAAGAAGTGACAGCCAAAGAAAAGCTTACCACAAAACGGAGAAGTTATGACAAATCAGACTATAAGGCAAAAAGAAAGTGCAGCTTTATGGTTTCATGGACAAAAGAATTTCTGTGGCTGCAATATGACGAGCTAAATAACCAGGGCTGCACATAAGTGGTCTGCAGGTGCGCATTCGCTGTCAAAATAAAAAACACGCACAAGGGTTAGGGTTAAATTTAAAAACTGTACCTTTGAGTTAAAATATATATTTATAATTTTAATAAATGACAAATTAAAAAGGCATGAACATTTTTTTTGTATCGAAAAAATATCGAACCGTGACACCAAAGTATCGAACCGAACCGAACCGTGAATTTGGTGTATCGTTGCACCCCTACTATCTATCTGTCTATCTATCTATCTATCTATCTTTTTAATTAATTAATTAATTAATACAGGGAGCGAGAGAGAGATAGGTTCATATGGGCCACCCTTTTCATTTGTGTCAGTTTCTTTCATTGAAGCTGGTTTTCAAAACCCACAGATTTGGTCTTTTTTCCATTTTATTTTAATTTCTTCTTTGGAAAGAATAAAAAAAATGTGTGAAAGTGAAACATGTGGACACCCTCAAAACTCTTCTTTACACACACACACACACACACACACACACACACACACACACACACACACACACACACACCCATATAAACACACCCAACAAACATATCCAGTCTGAAAGTGTACATTTGCACATACAATGGATTTTTCACACGTACACGGACACACGCGTGTGAGACAAACAAAACACACATGCAGTTAGTGGGTGAGGGAGAACTACAGACCACAGCAAGTCACACAGATGGGTGAAAGTGGATCATATCAAAAGTCTCTGTTTTGTGTTCTTTTTTGTTACTCTGCGAATAAAAGCTGACTGACGGCCAGTATCAGCTACAACAACAAAGTGCAGGTTTAGTTTCAGTGCCCACTGCTTCAAAAACAAAACAAACAAACAAAAGCAACTGTAACTGTGCATGTGTGTGTGTGTGTGTGTGGGGACACGTGGGTATTCGTTTTCTATGGTTTCATAGCTTCACACAGGAAATGTTCCTACCTGACAGTCACTCACTTCTCTTTACTGAACATGGTGTTTGTTAGCACGTGGCAAATAGCTTTCACGTAGTGAGGACTGTGATAACCCCCCTCACACCTTACAGGAAACAAAATCTGTCCTCGTCACAGACCAGCATCAAACACGGGCAGCTTAGCTTCAGAGGAGAGCAAGATGAGGCTGAGGGCTCTGTGGATGGTGGTGATGGTGTGCTTCAGTGATGGAGAAGGCACAGAATGCTTAGGTAAGACCAGTGAATTTGTGAAATAACTTCAGTTATTTGTATAAGTGAGTGTATTAATCAATGTGACGACTTTCAGAATGACAGAGCTGTCGCGTGTTGGATTCTTGTGCTTTTACTGACTTTGCAGTGGTTATAAAGCGAGTTTGTTATGGACACAAAATGTTCTTTCTTGTGTTCTGTTAGTCTGCAGTTGCGTGGTACTGCATACTGTGGGACAACAAATTAAATACTAATACATGGCTCACAAATAACTTTTAGTACACAACATGTACACTCTGAGAAACAGTAGAAAGTCAAATCTACACTGACATAAACCCTCACACGGGAAAGTTTGATAAGCTGGCTTGACTCAGAAAACTATGCAAACTGACGGGCTCAAAAAATGAGAAAAACTAAAGAGTGAGTTATTCTTTAGTGCAGCTCTTTGACTGGATACTAAATGAATCAGATGTGAGGTATATAACCTCAGAATGAATGACCTAGATGTCATATTCTGCCACACACACAATCACAGGAACGCTGGTTTTTATAGCAGTAAAACTGTGAATAACTACACTTTTACACTGTGCTGCACCACAGAAAGAACAGCCCTGAAAATGAGACAATATCTCTGGGCGGCATTGCCTTTTTAATTTGAGAGTTCAGAGGAGAATGGCCAGACATGTTCGAGCTATTTAAAGCAGAAACCTGACTGAGAAGACGAAACCATCCACAGAGCAGACATGGAGACAAAAGGTAACTAAGAAAACTACAATCAGCACAGCAGGGCGAGGGACTAAAGCACAAACAGATAAACATATGAACACAAATCCTTTCTTAAAACAAAGACAGTCCAGAATACAAAACTAGAGATACTAGCAATAAAGAAGAGTAAACCAAGAACACCATGACTGTGAATGATCCAACATTTACTTTATTGTTTCATACAGCACAAAGAAAAACTGTTGCAAAGCTCTTAGTAATAAACAGAAGATTCTTCTTTTATGGTCACAAAAGTGTGACAAATCATAAACACTTAAAAAATAATAATAACAATGATAATAGTAGTAGTAATTTAAAAGACTGTGAGTTAAAATTTCCTGAGACAGTGTTTGTTCATACACAGTGTCAGCAGCACTTAAAGAAAGAACAAATTCAGATTTGAAAACATGGATAAATCAGTGATTCTTGCACAGTTTATGCACTGATATGTATGTACACTGTAAAAATGACTCAAATGGCCTTCACAGTCACCAGGTGTCAGCCTAGTAGAGAACCTTTGCTGAAATGGGAGCTTTGTATGATAGATGCACAGCTGATAAACCTGTAGCTGCAACTGCACGATGTGATCATGGGAATATGGACCAAAATCTCCAAGGACTGTTTCCAGCAGCTTGTTGAATCAAGTCAAAAGGGTCCAACCAGTGCTAATGAAGCGTCCCTAAGAAACTGGCTGCTGAGTGATCCCAGTACAAGATTTTAAGGAGACAATCTGTGTGTGGACAAATAAAGAAAACAAACTTGGTAACAACAGGATTATACTCGTAGGTTTCAGTCAAAGAGCCTTTTCACACATTCTGACACATTTCATTCAGTGTGTTGTGTCAGTGGTGCTTCAATTTTCTGGTTTCTTACCTTCCTGGTTTTGATTGCCCTTTCCATGCTGGGCTGTCTGGTTTCTTCCAACAGTATAAAGACACTGAGGTTAACACCGTGGATAGAAGCTCCATGTGCCATCATATTTAGGTTAAAAACAGTCATGAGAGGATCAAGTCTGATGTCCAGGAACACTCACAGTTTAAAATAAAATACAGCGGTGTGAAAAAGTGTGTCAGGGGTACAGCAGCACGACCCTCTCTAGTTAACCCTGATTTTCCTAAAACGTAACCTGGATCATATTTTACTTGTTGACTGAAAAATTGTAAACTGGGGAATTCCAGGTAAGAAGCTGAAAATGTTTTGGTTCATGTTTCAGTTCTTGTTTGACAACAACTGACAGAAATCCCAGTTCGACCACAGATCAGAGCGTGCCTGCAGGGATGGGATTTGAGCCTGGAGTGGCAAACCTGAGCTGGACATCAGAGTTGTGTCAGAGCAGCATGTTCCAGCAAGTTTGCAGAACCAGTGATAATACTACAGGTTGTTTCAATAACATCAAAGAAGGGCAGGCTGAATGCTCTGTTTTGTTCATTTTCATTCTAGGAGTTTTATTTCTCCACCAGTAGGGAACAAAAACACTCCTTTAAATCTGTGAAGTGACCACTGATCTGTTACTAGTGTCAAAGTTGGGAGATAAAGCAGCCCTGACCAGGCTGCACCTTTTGGTGGATTGAAGCACTGTTGTGGCTCATCTTGAACACTGGGGTGTCTTTAAGGACACTGATGCAGCCTTATCTTTAGGCTAGGACCTCCCCTGTGTGTGTTACTATAATTCACTATACCTACATTAGTAACCTGCTGTTCTCTGGTTGTTGTTGCCAGTATACAGCTGTTTACTGGTGAATATTGAAGTAGTGGGGTGTGTACATCTGCACACAGTAGAGCTGTGTCAGTCAGAGCTGTGCCTAAAAGTGCTTCATAAATATTTTGACTGACTTACTATTTGTTTTGTGTTCATACTAACTTTGAGCAGAACATTTCATAAAAGCAGAGAAAAGTGCAACAGTTCACGTTGGCATGGGTTACAACATTGTCGGGGTTTGGTGAGAAAAATGTACTGCTTACATGTATTCAGGTTTCACAGTCTTCCAGGTCCTGGGAGCACGCACATCATGCTTGTACATTACAACGCTGAGCATTGCTGTTTGTCGATTATGACAGGTAGCCTCTGCACAACCTCATCCTTTGTTGCTTGGACTCTGTTTTTGTCCATCAGGTGGACCTGTCATCTCAGTGACCGAATCCAGTAAAGTGATGTTTCCATGTCCACATATCCAAGCCTCAGAGATGAAATATCAGCTAATCTTCAATGAGAAACCCATCAGTAAAGTCAGCCTGGATAAGGTCAGTGTGTGAGCTTGTAGCTTTCTTTAGCTGTTTCCTTACTAAGGACATTCATTAAAAAACCTTTCAGTATAGATTTTTGTATCATTCAAATATGTTGAATTTCTGTGTCATAGGCGCTGGAGTACAGTGCAGCACACCTAGCCAGTATGCACCACAGTAATGTAAACAGTTTATGTTGAAGTCATAGTATTCATTTATGTCTCAGAGAAAACTTTGATGAAATGATAGTCAGATTGCAAGAACTGCTGATCTCTGCCACACGGGAAAACCACAGTGTCTCCTCTGCACTGCACTGAGATCCCATGCAAGTTGGGGTTTCTATTTGTTCACAGTGTGCAGTATCACAATGCAGATGCACTGAATTTTGAAAGCTGTGAGCAATCAAGGCCGTGACATCGACATGTGATGGCAAGCTGACAATTAAAATTGCTGCATGGACCTCTATATCTATTTTTGTGAGGTATTACGCATCTTTGTGCAGAACATCTTTGGTCCCCGTCGTTCTTCAAAAAGACACTTTGTCATTTGGAGCTTTGATGACAGAAATCGAGAGCTCTGTCTAAGACTTCAAAATGTCCCATAGGTGTATGAGCGGGGCTGAGATCTGGGGACTGTGATGGCCTTAGCATAGGAACATCATCACAATCTTTATTGTCATTGTGTTTTAAGAACAATGACAACTGTATGCAAACCGTTCAGTGCAAGTGAAAAGAATCAAAATCAGAAATACTTTATTAATCCCGAAAGAAATGATGGAAAATGACAAACTGAGGAGGGAGAAGCTGTACCTGTGTTTGGTTACTGTTTCATGTTGAGAGTCAAAGGCTCTTGGTGACATCATATGTCAGCATATGGATGAAACAGTAATCAGTGGCTGTTGGTATAATATTCCTTTAACTAAATGTCAGGCTGACTTCTTTAGAAAGCTGTATTACAGTTTCACTGACTGTTAAACCAATTTATGTGGTTGCTTCAGATCATACCTCCCCCACAGACCCCCAAAACCACATATGAACTTCAAATTCAACTGAATGATGTAAAAATTCATGCAAAAGATCCACAACAGTATGTGCAGAAATACATTTAAGTAATGTTTTACATTAAATTAAATTTTATTTCATTAATGTAGTGTCACAATACTATATATATATATATATATAAAAAAAAAAATATATATATATATATATATATATGTATATATGTTTCATCCATATGCTCCAAGCAGCTGGATAGCGTAGTGGTTAGACTACACGCCTTTGGAGCAGAGGATCGCAAGTTCGATTCCTGCCTGGGGCGTCTGTATCCAGTAAGGGTCCTAAGGCTAGACCCCCTATGCTAAGCAAGCCTACCGCAGACATGAGCGAGACAGATAAATATGAAGGCATGCCAGCTCGGACGTCGCCCGGATCAACAAGGTCCGCGTCAGGTGTTGAGGAACCAGGGCACCCTGACGAAAAGTGGGCTACTGGAACAAGAAGGCATCGGTGGGCAAGAGACGAAAACAGGGCGTTGTTGGAATGCTACTACGCAAGTAACCCCAGCGGAAGGGGCTACATAAATAGGATGATGGACCTATGGATTCTCCGATACCCAACATCCACAATGACGGCGAAACAACTAGTAGCTCAGTGTTCCAACATTCGAAAGAAGGGACTGCTCTCACAGCTAGAGATTGACGAGGTACAACACAAATGCTACGGCAAGGAGGAGTCAAGCAAGGATATCTCCCCCCTGACGCCAGGTCAGGGGGGAGATATCATCACCCCCACCCGAGATTGGGTACATAGCCCCACGTGCGATAGGAGAAGGCTCGTTGAGTGCGAGAGGAACTGACCTGAAAAATAGGATCATGGCCAAGCTTGAAACCCGGATCCACCGTAGCCGGTTACCAAGATTACGTGAAGTACCCTCAGAAGGGCTGCTAGCTGATGTTAATGCAGCACTACGGACAATACCTACAACCACGATTACCGACACTAACAAGCTGATCTACAATACGGCAGCAGTGATCAGTGAGATGCTTGGCTACAAGTTGAACAGCCACAAGGGGCAGTACCCTCCATGGAGAAGGAGGCTAGAGGGCAAGATCAAAGTAGCACGGAGGGAGGTTAGCCAACTAACGGAGTTGCAGAAAGGTGCGACAAAGAAGGTGCATAAGAAATACAGCAAGCTATCCATACCTGAGGCCTTGGAAACTGCCAAGCAAAGACTCACAGCCTTGGCCAGCCGCTTGAGGAGGTACACCAGAGAGATCGAAGGCAGGAGAATAAACCAGCTGTTCTCCACAGAACCAGCAAAGGTGTACTCTCAGTGGCAAGGGAACAATAATAAGAGAACAGCACCACCAAGGCTGGAGACGGAGCATATGGGAGAAGGACGCAACCCATAACGGCAATGCTCAGTGGCTAGTGGATCTGAGGGCAGACCACAGCGACCTCCCTGAACAGGGTCCAGTAACCATCACAGTGGCAGATATCCAAGAAAGGGTCTCCAGTATGAAGAGTTGGACAGCACCAGGGCCCGACATGGTTCACGCCTACTGACTGCTACTACTACTACTGAAGCTGACTGCACTCCACGAGCGTCTGGCAGCACAAATGAACCAGCTGCTAGTTAACGAGAGACACCCGGAATGGCTAACCGAAGGTCGGACAGTCCTGATCCCCAAGGACCCCAAGAAGGGACCGGTCCCCTCCAACTACCGACCAATAACCTGCCTCAGTACTACATGGAAGCTCCTGTCAGGCATCATATCGGCTAAGATGAACAGGCACATGGGTCAATACATGAGTGGGACACAGAAAGGAATTGGCAAGAATACCAGAGGCGCAAAACACCAGCTACTGGTAGACAGAACAGTCAGCCGAGACTGCAAGACCAGACTGACCAACCTGTGCACTGCCTGGATTGATTACAAGAAGGCCTATGACTCAATGCCCCACAGCTGGATACTGGAATGCCTAGAATTGTACAAGATCAATGGGACCCTAAGAGCCTTCATCAGGAACTCAATGGGGATGTGGCGTACAACACTAGAGGCCAACTCCAAGCCCATAGCACAAGTCACCATCAAGTGCGGGATCTACCAAGGAGATGCTCTGTCCCCACTGCTGTTCTGCATAGGCCTGAACCCCCTCAGTGAGATCATTAACAAGACTGGCTACGGATACCGACTACGGAACGGAGCAGTTGTCAGCCACCTCCTGTACATGGATGACATCAAGCTGTATGCCAAGAGTGAACGAGACATCGATTCACTGATCCACACTACCAGGCTATACAGCAATGACATTGGAATGTCGTTCGGACTGGAGAAGTGTAGTCGGATGGTAACAAAGAGAGGGAAGGTAGTCAGAACTGAGGGGATTGAACTACCAGAAGGCAACATTGCAGACATAGAGGACAGTTACAAGTACCTGGGGATCCCGCAGGCAAATGGGAACCATGAAGAGGCCGCTAGAAAGGCTGCAACCACCAAGTACCTGCTGGGGTAATAGGCTGGCCAAAGGAGGAGATAGAAGCCACTGACATAAAGACAAGAAAGCTCCTTACCATGCATGGAGGGTTTCACCCCAAGTCCAGCACCCTGAGGCTGTACGCTAAGCGGAAGGAAGGGGGCCGGGGACTGGTGAGTGTCAGCACCACAGTCCAGGATGAGACAACGAACATCCAAGAATACATTGGGAAGATGGCCCCAACTGACCGAGTGCTCAGTGAATACCTCAGGCAGCAGAAACCCAAGAAAAAGGAGGGAGACGAGGAACCATCATGGAAGGACAGGCCCCTGCACGGTATGTACCACCAGCAGATAGAGGAGGTGGCTGATATCCAGAAATCCTACCAGTGGCTGGACAAAGCTGGACTGAAAGACAGCACAGAGGCACTAATCATGGCAGCACAAGAACAAGCTCTGAGTACAAGATCCATAGAGGCTGGGGTCTATCACACCAGGCAAGACCCCAGGTGCAGGCTGTGTAAAGATGCCCCAGAGACAATCCAGCACATAACAGCAGGATGCAAGATGCTAGCAGGCAAGGCATACATGGAACGCCATAACCAAGTGGCCGGCATAGTGTACAGGAACATCTGTGCCGAGTATAACCTGGAAGTCCCGAGGTCAAAATGGGAGATGCCCCCAAGGGTGGTGGAGAATGACCGAGCTAAGATCCTGTGGGACTTCCAGATACAGACGGACAAAATGGTGGTGGCTAACCAACCGGACATAGTGGTGGTAGACAAACAGAAGAAGACGGCCGTAGTGATCGATGTAGCGGTTCCGAATGACAGCAATATCAGGAAGAAGGAACACGAGAAGCTGGAGAAATACCAAGGGCTCAGAGAAGAGCTCGAGAGGATGTGGAGGGTGAAGGTAACGGTGGTCCCCGTGGTAATCGGAGCACTAGGTGCGGTGACTCCCAAGCTAGGCGAGTGGCTCCAGCAGATCCCGGGAATAACATCGGAGATCTCTGTCCAGGAGAGCGCAGTCCTGGGAACAGCTAAGATACTGCGCAGGACCCTCAAGCTCCCAGGCCTCTGGTAGAGGACCCGAGCTTGAAGGATAAACCGCCCGCAGGGGCGTGCTGGGTGTTTATATATATATATATATATATATATATATATTAGGGGTGCAACGATACACAAAATTCACGGTTCGGTTCGGTTCGATACTTTGGTGTCACGGTTCGATATTTTTTCGATACAAAAAATTTTTTCATGCCTTTTTAATTTGTCATTTATTAAAATTATAAATATATATTTTAACTCAAAAGTACAGTTTTTAAATTTAACCCTAACCCTTGTACGTGTTTTTTATTTTGACAGCGAATGCGCACCTGCGGACCACTTATGTGCAGCCCTGGTTATTTAGCTCGTCATATTGCAGCCACAGAAATTCTTTTGTCCATGAAACCATAAAGCTGCACTTTCTTTTTGCCTTATAGTCTGATTTGTCATAACTTCTCCGTTTTGTGGTAAGCTTTTCTTTGGCTGTCACTTCTTCACCCTGACCTGTCTTATTTGGCTCAGCAGAACTAAATATATATCCTGCTGCTTTTACACACGCACTCACATAAGCTCAGCGATTCTCTGCGTGATCAACCTCTCACATGTTTAAGCTTGCTGCGGGAGATTTCACTTGTCATGTTTGCATAGTAAGCTAACAATTAATAAGACGATGTCAGAGGAATTGGTGCACAAATTATCATCACTCACAGATCAGTGCTGTCGCTCTCTATACACAGTTCGCACGATTGCAAAGTGAAAGCAAAAAACAAGCGCAAATTCAAACGCGATTTCAATATGTCACATATTGACAGTGGCTCACCGATGCCAATGACATAATTACCCAGATACATTTCTGAAAGAATGCAAAAGCATTGACATATATTTTTCCTTCCTACAATAGCCCGACGGGCAGGGCAGAGATAGATTTTGGTAGCCCGACTGAAAAAATCGCTAGCCCCAGGACGTCGGGCTAGCGATATTGCGAGCCCTGTATCTGATTGAGGAATCGCTCATCTTTGGAAAAGAGAGTTTATTACAGAGAAATGTCTCTTTCCAAAATAAAAGCTATACTATCCGCTTCTTCTGGGCTATATTCTAGGCAGCATAAGGAGAATCATGTGCTAACAGCTGTCTAAATGACTCGGCTAAAGTTAGTAGCATGCTTGCTTGTTTTTTTTCCTGCTTCCACTTGTCTTTGCACTAGGATGATGTCGGCGTAAATGTGCAGTCATATTCGTTGTGTTCCCACTAGTGCTTTCAGGTTAATCTCGTTGAAATGACCTTAACGCCACAACACGGCAAATCTCCGTTAACGAGCTACCCCTGATCACCCCGTGCATGGGGCTAGACGGCCAACACGTTAACGAGCTAACTGCGCTAATACACTAGTTCCCACCCATGTAATTGAGCATTGCATGGCACATCCAACATACTGTTTTACTTTAGTCCATGACTCGCTTACCTTCAGGGTCATACGTCACATGAAAACCAAAATAATTCCAAACGCCAGATCTGAATGAGGGTGGGGGAGGTCCATGTTGCAAGGAGAGCTTAACTTCTGTCTCGCTAGCTTGCCCTGCGCTCTTCCTTCTGACGATGCTGTCTGTGTTGAGCGCTCAGTGAATCTGCGTTCGACAGTGCAGCCTAGGCGGAGTAGTCGAACGCAGATTCACTGAGCGCTCAACACAGACAGCATCGTCAGAAGGAAAGTTGATAAAATAAATTACAAATTTTGTATTGTTCGATACATATGCGTACCGAACCGAAAGCACTGTATCGAACGGTTCAATATCGATACGAATATCGTTGCACCCCTAATATATATATATATATATATATATATATATATATATATATATATATATATATGTATATATATACACGTGTGTCTGTGTGTGTGTGTGTGTGTGTTGTGCATAGTATTATATACATATTGTGAATACACAATGTCTTTTCAGTGTTTTCCTTTTTTTCTGAAGTATAGTTTTTATTTTTTCAGGTAACTAACATTTTAGTTTGAGTTATTTTTCTTTAGTTTTGCTGAACCATATCACCTTTCTTCTTCTGTAAGCATTATAAAGGTCAAGTATAGAAACTGCCACCCGTGATCAACAGTAAAATCCCTGTAAATAGCACTTTAAGCAACATTACTATACTTGTTGCAGTCAGTTGGTCAGTATTCATAAATCAGTGTTATGTATATTTTTAAGACATACAAATAAACACATGTAACTTATTTTTAATTTCTAAATGTAACGTCTCTCCTATAATCAGGATGTGCATGACTGGCAGCATGATTGTATCATTTCACCACACACAAAAAGATAATACTGACGTCACTGAGCTCTGTGTCACACACTTTCAGACTATATATACAGTGCGGCAAAAAAGTATTTAGTCAGCCACCGATTGTGCAAGTTCCCCCACTTAAAATGACGACAGAGGTCAGTAATTTGCACCAGAGGTACACTTCAACTGTGAGAGACAGAATGTGAAAAAAAAATCCATGAATCCACATGGTAGGATTTGTAAAGAATTTATTCGTAAATCAGGGTGGAAAATAAGTATTTGGTCAATAACAAAAATACAACTCAATACTTTGTAACATAACCTTTGTTGGCAATAACGGAGGTCAAACGTTTACTATAGGTCTTTACCAGGTTTGCACACACAGTAGCTGGTATTTTGGCCCATTCCTCCATGCAGATCTTCTCGAGAGCAGTGATGTTTTGGGGCTGTCGCCGAGCAACACGGACTTTCAACTCCCGCCACAGATTTCCTATGGGGTTGAGGTCTGGAGACTGGCTAGGCCACTCCAGGACTTTCAAATGCTTCTTACGGAGCCACTCCTTTGTTGCCCGGGCGGTGTGTTTTGGATCATTGTCATGTTGGAAGACCCAGCCTCGTTTCATCTTCAAAGTTCTCACTGATGGAAGGAGGTTTTGGCTCAAAATCTCACGATACATGGCCCCATTCATTCTGTCCTTAACACGGATCAGTCGTCCTGTCCCCTTGGCAGAAAAACAGCCCCATAGCATGATGTTTCCACCCCCATGCTTCACAGTAGGTATGGTGTTCTTGGGATGCAACTCAGTATTCTTCTTCCTCCAAACACGACGAGTTGAGTTTATACCAAAAAGTTCTACTTTGGTTTCATCTGACCACATGACATTCTCCCAATCCTCTGCTGTATCATCCATGTGCTCTCTGGCAAACTTCAGACGGGCCTGGACATGCACTGGCTTCAGCAGCGGAACACGTCTGTCACTGCGGGATTTGATTCCCTGCCGTTGTAGTGTGTTACTGATGGTGACCTTTGTTACTTTGGTCCCAGCTCTCTGCAGGTCATTCACCAGGTCCCCCCGTGTGGTTCTGGGCTCTTTGCTCACCGTTCTCATGATCATTTTGACCCCACGGGATGAGATCTTGCGTGGAGCCCCAGATCGAGGGAGATTATCAGTGGTCTTGTATGTCTTCCATTTTCTGATGATTGCTCCCACAGTTGATTTTTTCACACCAAGCTGCTTGCCTATTGTAGATTCACTCTTCCCAGTCTGGTGCAGGTCTACAATACTTTTCCTGGTGTCCTTCGAAAGCTCTTTGGTCTTGGCCATGGTGGAGTTTGGAGTCTGACTGTTTGAGGCTGTGGACAGGTGTCTTTTATACAGATGATGAGTTCAAACAGGTGCCATTCATACAGGTAACGAGTGGGGGACAGAAAAGCTTCTTACAGAAGACGTTACAGGTCTGTGAGAGCCAGAGATTTTCCTTGTTTGAGGTGACCAAATACTTATTTTCCACCCTGATTTACGAATAAATTCTTTACAAATCCTACCATGTGGATTCATGGATTTTTTTTTTTCACATTCTGTCTCTCACAGTTGAAGTGTACCTGTGGTGCAAATTACTGACCTCTGTCATCATTTTAGGTGGGGGAACTTGCACAATCGGTGGCTGACTAAATACTTTTTTGCCCCACTGTATATATATATATACTTAATGCATACTGCAGTAATTATTGATTACTCTTTCCTCTTGTATTTTCTCTAATATTTTGGAAATAGCCTGTATAAAGCCGGATAAATGAGACATGTGTAGTAGATGAGTTTACTGAAGTCAGCCATCCAAGGCAACGGACAGAGCACAAGAGTGGTGAAGAGGAGAGAGCAGGCAGGGTGACAGAACAATAGTAGCAAGAGTGAAAGGGGAGGTTTACCAGATGTTAGTGAGAGCTTTGATGTATGGTTTGGAGATGGGGCATTGACAAAAGAGACAGGATACTGGACTGGAAGTGGCAGAGTTTTCAAGATTTTCACTGGGAGAGTCCAGAATGACAGGATTAGAAATGAGAACATCACAGGTTCAGGTTGAGCAGTTTGGAGAGGCGAGGCTGAGATGGTTTGGACATGTGCAGTTTGAGCACATGACAACCATCTATGTTTAATCCATGTGTGAACCTTAATGAGCTCTGCTTCTTTCAAACTTGCTCCTTTGAATTAAACACATATAAAAAAGCTCTATAACTCAAAAATATTTGCTGTTTCTGTGACTCCGTCTTTCTCTGAGTTGATGATTTATTTGAACTATTGTTCAGATTAACTGAAAATCTCATTTCTATTAAAAATGCTTTTATCATTTTAATATGGCTCATAACATTAAGTACGTAGATAAGAAAAGTAAATATTTTATTTTTAGTTAATAAAGTACGTACTCTATTTCAATCAATGTGAACATTCAGAGGCATCCATGCATGAGCTGATTGTGTGCTGCTTACTGGGTCTGTGGGGCAACAGTCTAAACATGGCTGACGAGGCTCCCGCTCTATGGCCACCTCGTCTGGTGGATTACAGTAACGCCTTACAAGTAACGCGTTACTGTAATCCAATTACTTTTTTCAAGTAACGAGTAAAGTAAGGGATTACTATTGCAAAAACGGTAATTAGATTACCGTGACTTTCCCGTAGGAACGCTGCGTTACTGCGTTACTAAAACCGTGATTTTTTTGCAAGAATGTCTCATGACAGTGACGTAAGCGAGTGCGACATTCGTGACAACAGCTGTGTGCAGATCAACAATGGATCATATATCGAGTGCGGGAGAGAGTATGAGCGTGCAGCGTTTAAAGCGTGGAAGTACTGACCTTACTTTGAGTTTGATTCCATAAAAAGTGACAAAAACATTAGTGTCCGTTGTGCGTGGGAAGAAAACTTCTTTTTACAGCGAAAAAACCCCTAAACTTCCAAGCAAGCACCGAGTGCGCTACGCCGTAATGGGAAACTCACAGAGAAACTTGCGGATTCTTCCACTGACCGCGGCACACCTGCACCAGGGTAAACCTCCGCCTACCCCACTCCTGCTTTACAGGTGAAAATAGAGCAACAGGACCGCTGAGTCTTTGACTTTATTTATTTTCTGCTGTGTTTTACTTGCATCTATTTGAAAGAGTGAGTGTAAACACAAAAAATATTTTATTTTATGTGCTGGAATGTGCAGAAAATAGGTTTAAATGTTAAACTAATTTCTTCCAGTCACAGAATGTTGCATATAATTAAATGTTTGCTTGATGCATAAAGTTAAAAGATTAAAACTGATATAACAAGTTTTAAAAAGGGACCTTTCCATTTGATTACATTTTGTATGATGGATTATGCAGAAAAAGTAGAATTGGGCTGAAAGATCTATCGCTTTATCACCTCTTCAGGTTGTAAATCGTGTTTTTAAAAAGTAACTAAGTAACTAAGTAATTAATTACTTTTGAAAATAAGTAATCAGTAAAGTAACGGGATTACGTTTTTGACGAAGTAATCAGTAATTAGTTACTGATTACTTTTTTCAAGAAACTTGACCAACACTGACTATCATTAGCTTACAGCTTGAAGTGTTTCAGGTCTGTGCTAACTAAAAATAATGAAGATGATAGTTTGCAGATTTGCAGATTGTTTCGGTGGAGTTTAATGAACTCCTTGCTATCTAAAATATAACAGGACACCGGAGTATTTTCTCCACCGTCTCACACTTCTGATAATCAGTTCTCTGCTTGACGTTTATTCAGCTGTGTAAAAACTATAACTTTAATCTCAGCCAAACCGATTTACTCAGGAACAAATAAAATACTGAAAAAAGCCAAACAACAACATTTTTAAGTTATCTAACTGACTTATGTATCATGTTTAACCTGAGTAGCCAAAGGCCGCGGGGGGTTGAAAATGATGTGCGGGGAGTCCGCTGTTCTCGCTGTGCTCTAGTGAGCCTTGAACCCCACTATCGAGCTGGTCGGTAACAGACGTCTCCGAAAACGTCGGAGCGCTCTTGCAAATATGTGATGTCTTGATAAACCGAACAGATATTTGAAGTTTACACGGCTAAGGCCACATTTGGAGGAGTCTTCGAATTTGGACAGTCTTACTGTCGCGTTACTAAAACCGTGATTTTTTTGCGAGAATGTCTCATGACAGTGACGTAAGCGAGTGCAACGTTCATGACAACAGCTGTGTGCAGATCAACAATGGATCATATATCAAGTGCGGGAGAGAGTATGAGCGTGCAGCGTTTAAAGCGTGGAAGTACTGACCTTACTTTGAGTTTGATTCCATAAAAAGTGACAAAAACATTAGCGTCCGCTGTTCACTGCGTGGGAAGAAAACTTCTTTTTACAGCGAAAAAACTCCTAAACGCCCGAGAAAGCACCAAATACGCTGCCGCTGGAATGTGACATTCACAGAGAAACTGCCGTATCCTTCCACTGACCGCTGCGGCACACCTGCCCCAGGGCAAACCTCCGCCTGCCCCACTCCTGCTCTACAGGTGAAAATAGAGCAACAGGACCGCTGAGCCTTTAATTTTTTTATTTGTTTTCTGCTGTTTTACTTGCATCTATTTAAAAGACTGAGTGTAAACACAAAAAACTATTTTATTTTATGTGCTGGAATGTGCAGAAAATAGGTTTAAATATTAAACAAATTTCTTCCAGTCAGAGAATGTTGCATATAATTAAATCTTTGCTTGATGCATAAAGTTTTAAAGTTTAAAAAGAGACGTTTTCATTTGATTACATTTTGTATGATGGATTATGCAGAAAAAGTAGAATTGGGCTGAAAGATCCAAGACGTTATTACCTATTTAGGGGATAAATCATGTTTTAAAAAGTAACTAAGTAACTAATTACTTTTGAAAATAAGTAATCAGTAAAGAAACAGGATTACTTTTTTGGGGAAGTAATCAGTAATTAGTTACTGATTACTTTTTTCAAGTAACTTGACCAACACTGCCGGTGGGACACTGTGGTGTTCCCAAAAAATCATCTCCTGGACGTGCTTCAGGGTCTCCATGTGGTAGGACATGCCTGAGACATCTCTCCTCGGCCTGAGTGACATCCCAGCCAGATGCCGGAAACACCTGGACTCACTGCATTCAATGAATTCAGTTGAAATGTTGGTGAATGATTGCTTGTTTTCTTTATACAGAACCACACTGCACAGTTTGAAGTCACAGTGAGTGAGAGTGGGGTGTACTCCTGCATCACTGAGAAGATTTATCCTCCACCATACAAACAGAGCTGTCAGAGAATCCAAGTCAATGTGACCGGTAAAACACGTACACACAAACTCATTAAGAAAACCATTCCTTTCCATTCTGTGTGTGAGATCATGAATTGTCTGATTGTCTCTATGTTTGTATGTCTTAGTCTGTGTGTTACCCAGGTGTCTCTTCTCTGTCCTTTTACCTCATGTATGTCCAAGTCCTCAGTTTTCCTCGGTGTCGTGTGAGCGCCTGATGCTGTGCGCTCTGTTTGTTCCATGTCTAGTTTCTTATATGACCGAGTTTGCTGCGTTCGGGTGCACCTCCCACCTACCACACATGCCAAATAGTGACATTAAGTGCAAAAAACAGTAAAAATGAATCCAGCAGTTATGAACCCGGTAATTCAATAATTTATCTGTTCTGTTTATTTTCTACATACAACCGCATAGAATTATGTGAGGTAAGGCGGAATGAGGAATGCATCCAAAAACTTTTAAATTCCTCTTGCAGAGTCTCACAAAGCTTAAAACAAAAACAAGTGCTGGTGAGTTGCAGCCTCCTGGAGTCTGGTTAAGCTCTTTGCACATCACAGACTCAGATAAAGAGACTTTTCACACTCAGTCTTTGACTCCCTGCTTAATTAGGTTATTCGATCATAGTTATGCAGAGTCCCTGCAGCTGGTAGATCGCACCTAGATAGGACCACATGTCATTAGATAGGACCACATGTATGTCTGTGTGGTCAGAAGATTGAAAGTCCCTGCAAACAGTATTGAGGACAGCAGAGGGTCTTCCCCACATCCGGGTCACTGCACAGGAACACTGTCTGAGCAGAACAAATAAATTACAAAGTCTCTTCTCCCCGCTGACGAGGCTCTAAAGGTTCACAGCGGGTAAAATAAATATGAAACATGTCACCAGTTTAAAGTACATATATTTCTAAAGGTGCTAATTTAATGCTAACTTTGAATTCTGACCAGATCTCCAGTCCACACAAACAAACAAATGAAACCACAGATGCTCACAAATGAGATTATGAGGAATAATCAGAAATGACATTGAAAAAGTATTGAACACATGCAGAAAGGGGGGTGTGAAAGGCATGGGATGTCACGACAGCTGAAATCAGTCATTTGAAAGCAGCCCTGCTACTTAGCCCACTCCCCTCCCTGCTGCTCCCCACCAGTTGTTGTTGCTTCCTAAAATACTGAAGGGTCCAGTGAGCATTGTTGGGGCCATAATCTGCAAGTGGAAAGAACATAATTTCACCATAAACTGGCCACAACCAGACAGATTTCAGACAGAATGAACAGCATGATCAGGAGAGCCAAGGAGCATCTGACCTGGGATCAGCAGGTATGATCGTTTCAAAGAAAACATGAACTGAAGAAGCTTCTCGGATGAGAGGTGAAACGTCTTCAAGCAACTTAAAGAAGTCCAGACGCTTTTCTTTGCAAGCTCCTTTGAAAACAATAAGTAATGCACTCAGCCGCCCATATTCAGACTCTAATGCTGTAAAAACAAACATGTTAAAGTGAATTTAAAGTTTGCTGAACAACATTTAGACAAGCCTGTGCAATACTGGGAAATATAGTCGTGTCAGATGAGACTAAAACTGGAAAACTCTTTGGATGCCATCATGCATGCCATGTTTGGAGGTCACAAAGTACCCCAAAACACCACACCAACAGTGAGGTTTTGGTGGGGACATCAAGGAAGGATTTCAGAGGTACTTTTCCCACATGAATGTGAAATATAATATATAATGATAATAATATAAACTGTACTCTTATGGAATTTCAGATGGGAAGACTTGGACATCAATCAACGACAGCATCATACCTGTTAAGGACTGTCCATGCAATCCTCCATTAATCCCAGAGGTGGTGATGTGGGCGGGATCTTGTGCTTTATTGGTCTACAGCCTGACAATCACCTGCATAACCATTGCTATATGGGTAAGAATAAGAAGATGGATTTCATTCATTTGTCCACATAAAAGTAGCCAAAGCAGGTAAAAGGATCAAAATGGGGTAACCACGGAGATACCTTTGTACATAGACGCCTCCTGGGCCTGCTTCTCTTGTTCAGTGTTAGTGAAAGTAGAAAACATATGACACAAAATAGAAATGGAGAACATTCACTTCAGAGTCAAAGTTATATGTGACTGACAGTAGAAAACATGGTGAGGTTATCCATGTTACTGGATCAGGAATTCACTTCAGAAAGATGGTTTCTGCCTTTTTATGTCATTCTTATCACTGATCTGGGTTCAGGGGGTTACTTTCCTCATAAATTTCTTTCATATCATTAATTCAATATTTTAAAACCAAATTGCCACATCATGTCCGACAGCTTTATGTCACAGCTGGAGTCACGAGAAACTTCATAAACTGCAGACGACATTAGGGATGAAAATTAGACAGTTTACTGTCCATATGTGTCTGATTGAAAGATGAGGAGAGAGCTGTAGTGCAGTGGACTGGGCTAATGAGGGAACTGAGGCATCATCTTACTTTTCTCTGTAAGCTAAATTTGTGGTTTGTAAGCTATAATTTAACATTCTCAGCTCAGCAGTTGTGAGTTGTCTGGGGAAAGAGCATGTTCAATTTTAGAAAAATCTCAGTATACATGAATACAAATCACTCTATTGGGCTTGAATGCAAAATTCAGTGGTGTAGTACAGATATTAGTTCTTGTTAACTTGAGTGTACTTTTACTATGAGCATCATTCTGTAAGAGCCATTAGCTGAACCGTTCCTCAGCTCCTGTGCAGAGGTCAAATCCTAAAATATCTGCAAACGACATCGTGTCTCTCTGCACATGTTTGCAGGCAGTAATATTCAAAATAGCGAGCTCATCAGCTTTAACTCATCAACGGTAGAGGTAATGAAGAAGAAACCAGATGCATTACCAAGAAGACGGAAAGCTTTCTCACTGGGTTTTTAGCAGACGTAGCAGATTTTATCAGTTCAGACATTTTCAGCTGATATCAGTTTGTAGATGCTAATCCACTGAAATATGACTGAAATAGTTGAAGCTTGCAAAACAACTAAACCAAAGCAGTTTTTATGCGGTTGAGTTTTTTTGTATAGCACACTCAGTGTGAGATAACCCACCCCCATCTTCCTAGTGTAAAAACAGCACTTGAAGCCTCGATGTGAGGATTTCTGTCATTTCCATTTGGTCACAAAAAACGGTCATGATGAAACTGCACACTGATGAGACGGACAGCATGTAGCTCTAGGTGCACACCAAAGACAACCCTCCACTTTCAAACATAATATTAATAATATTTACAAGCAGACATGACCCAGATCGAGTGACTGAAGCTCAGCAGGAAAGTGTTTACAGAGGTCAGCTGTTCCTCCACAGGACTGGAAGTCTGTTTGCAACCACAGCTACGGCCACCTGGTGGCCTTCAGATAGAATGCAGCTTTAAGCCACTTCACTGACTTCATTTTTCCAAATCAGGAGCTACATCCATGTTTTATACTGTCTATGATTTCTGCTAACAGTGTGTAATTTGTGTATAATAATTAGGAGTCATGCAGTAAATAAGAGCCATTCATATCAAAGTAACCACAGAGGGTAGGTGTGTCTATACGCTTTGTAAGGTACACCTGTTAAGCTGCCTGTTGATGCAAATATCTAATAAGCCACACATGGCAGCAACTCTGTGTATAGTGTGCTGTATTCATCTAAAAACACACAACAACAATGTGTCTGTCGGTTTTGTGTTCCTTAGAAAAAGCAGAAGAAAGAAGAGATGGAAAGTGTTGTGTATGAAAACACCAGACCCAGGAAATCTCCCAAACCTTAACTGCTGCTTATGGCAATCATCCATAAATATCACGAGTATTAAACCTAGGAATGCTGCCAACACCTTTTAGTACAAGTCAGAGGACTACTGCGTAGGTATGGAAAAGATTCGCCTGTTGGGGTCTTTACCAAGTTGTTTTTTGATGTTGTATGTATGTTTTCTGATGGTTAGTCTAAACAGCGTGGACATGCACAGCACATTTAATGGTATGTCTGGATTTCAGGCATTTGTTTTATGGTTGGTGCTTCGTAGGATTAGGATTAGCACACGTGATGAGTTAGGCTTACCTAACACCATCACAAGGCTGTTTGTCTAAACCTTTAAATTTTTACAATTACCAAAAGGAAAAACAGTATAGACAGATAATTGTAGAATTATTGTTAATTATTCTTATTTAAACTTGTTGATATTAACCAGGTCACTAATGACCCATCCAGGGTAAGGGAGTAGAATCTGGGCTTAGAATCCCCATCTTTCTGTAGGACATTCATCCACCACCCAAAGGCCAAAAACTTTAATGGAAACAGCAGTAATGACATTTACTTAATCCAAGATGTAACATGTTCTGGTCCTGGAAGATTTGCCTGTTTAGCATGTACTCAAAGCAAAGTCCAACTCTGGATGACTCTGTGGGTTTCAACTGAAAATACTACATCTATACTGAGAAACCATCAGTTAGACACATTACTTATGTAGCAATGTCAACAGACTTTCAGACAAAGAATTGGGGAAATAAAATATTTCAATACACAAAACATAACACAAAAAGAAAATATAAATAAACAAATTTGTCAAACTGTTCTGACTTCAAAGCACTTTCAGCCTTTAGATCAGTTCACTGTAGCTTGAACCCTAGAAACCCTAGAAAGTCCCAGAACAGAAGAAGTGCACGCTGAAAATGTATGTAAGAGTGTAAATGTATGTGAGTGTAAATGTATGTAAGAGTGTAAATGTATGTGAGTATGATCCTTTAGCTTTGCTTTGCTTAATATGTGGCTAAGTGCAACCCTGAGTGGTTCAGCAGAGCACTGGTGGTTGTTAAAAGTTTAAATATTTAAGAACAGTTTAAAACATTTTGTTTGATCTTTACTTTTTTCTTATGTATTATTATTATTATTATTATTGTATTAATTGTTTAATTAATGATAAAGTCTGTCCCACTACTGTGAAGTATATGTACATTACATGTTGTACAATAAACACCTTTGCTATAAACATGAGATGTTTTAAAATAGAAAAAATCATGTGTATTTTTAGAACATTTTGCCATTATGTAATGACTGTGTTCACTTCTGGGACTGATGTGCTGAAAATCAATTTCCTTCTCTTGTTTGGTTGATATATGAGTAATTTTCCTTCATATTCAGCTACATTATGCTGTCGTGAGTTCAGAGATGCCTCACGCGTGTGTGGATTTACTCAGAAGTGACTGCATCTTTTTTCTTTGATGAAGATGACAAATGTCTTATTACTCAGAATAAGTGCGCTCATGGCTCTGCAGGAAACCGACACGTCTCAAGTCTCAATATAATCTTGCATATTTTTCTCGTCACTCACTAACATTTAAATGTTATTAATTCATTTATTTTTTAGTTTGTCTCTGTTGAAAATAAATGAATGAATCATTCCTATGAGCAAGACAAGATGCAGCTGGACTCTGAGCTTTAGTTAAGTGGAAGCAACAAAAAGTCTGAGAACACCAGGAAAGATTTACAGCACTTATTTTGAATTTCATAAAACATACTTTTATTATGAATGATTAAAGATGGATATGTCCAAAATACACGTCATGATGAGCTCAGAGCCTATCAGTCAGTCAGCCGGGTCATGTTTTTATGAGTTTTCACACTAGTTTCACTCGAAAGTTAGCAACAAAGGCTAACCGTGTCATAGAGATACAACAGACAGAAGTCTGAGATGTAGTTTTTAAATGTGAGGTGTTGAAAAAAACAAGACTGTGTTATATCGGCATACTTAAGTGGATGTGGGCTGACTTTGTACATTTGTTTATTTACAGATAACTTGGTTAGATGGTGTTGGCCATTAGTGACATTATGGGATGTAGTTTATCAGCCTGTGTCAATGTATCTACTGGGAATATGATCAAATTAATACTGTCATATGTTCAGAGTCTTGTTACATTTGGCTGTTAGAATAGATTCAGACAGAACTGAGAGTAAAAAAGCAGCAAATAGTCAGTCTTGAAAAAAATGGGCTAAATGAGTAATTGCAGTAAAAAACTGTATCATATTCATCAACAACATCTTGGCAGTATTACTGTATATTTTTACATCTGAGTGAGCAGACACCTGCCACAGTGGACACTGTGGACAACAAAGGAAATGGTAACATACTCTTCATCATTACACAATCAATGAGGAATTCGATAACATTCAAAAACACAGAAAACAAATGTATTTATATGTGAATGGACCAAAACATGCTCAAAGGTTTAAACAGCCATTAAAACCACAAAGGTGCCTTGCTGCTGTATATCAAGAAGGAAGCTGACATGTTGGGCAGAGCCTGTGTTCTAATTTAGAAAGCAGAATTATTTGCATACAAAACAGAGACATTTCTGACTGTGTTTCACAAAAAGTAGACGAAAACGTTTTGTTTTAGTGATTAAGTGTGCAGCGTGTCACAGTCCTGCAGGACCCTCGCCCTTTCTCTCCCTACCCCCCTCCCCTCTGTCGCTCTCATGTCATGACTGAGTTTGTGTGCCTCGGGTTTCAGAGGCGGCCTCAGAGACCTTCCTGCCACTAGCTTAGCCTCCAAGAAAGAACTGCGATCTCTGTCGCTGCACTTGTGTCCAGTCTCACGGTATTCACAGAGACACAGCACTGGCATGCTGTCGTCACTGATAGTCACCTGTTAGTCACACTGTGTCCCTCCTGAAACACAGAGTTATCCTAACACTGAAGAAAAATTGGGTCAGATGGAAAATATTTATTCTGCTCTATCAATATGTAGTAATAAATATTTGGATCTGACTGTTGTTGATTAGCAAGTATTGTTAGGAAGCTTTAGGAAAAGTCTGGGATACGTGCAGAGGGCAGCAGTCTTAAAACTAATTCTTGAATATTTGACTGATGAATAAATATACAAAGATTTAAATTCATGTACCTCACTGTGGTATACACATTATTACTGCATGATTACTAATTACCCCAAACTGTGTATTCACACAATCTAATTGCCAACTGTTATCTTTAAAACCACATGATGACTTGAAATCCCCTCTGACACTTCTTGGACTTACTCCAGGGCTCTGGATGAGCTAGAAATCCCACAAAGGCTGCAGAGAAACATCTTCATCATCTCCAAGACTTCAGAGGAAACATTCTGTAGATCAACAAGACAAAAGCTGAACATTTGGAAAGACTGTGCTTCTTGCATCTGCTGTAAAACTGACACAGCTTTTCATATGAATGTGACAGGTGAGACCTGAGCGTGGGAACTGGCCCTGGTAGGGTTCACGTCTAAAAGCCTTTCAGTGTGGCTGAATTTCAAAGACGAGTATTGCATTTACTCGAGAATCCTTGTCTAATGTTAAAATGTGTTTAATCAAACTTTCGAGGGTCGAAATCTTCACGGCACTATCGTTTATCATGGTAGACTAACTACCCGGCATAGCCTGCACTTACTGCCCAGTATAAACTTTGAATAGCATGGAACCGTCATCACTTCATTTGCTTTAAAACAATATTTAGAAACATCCAGAAACCTTAAACACACGTACAGATCCAGTATCCCATTCAAACAAAATCTAAAGTAATTATTACATTTAGGCTTTAAATATCTAACTTAGCAAAGCACCAGTTTACCGGAAGTGTTTTACAGAACAACAAAGGGACACATGGCAAACATGAAACACAGATACAGTAGACACAGGCAGACACAGACCTTCAGCCTGCATTCTTTCCAGGAGCCAGCAGGGGGCGACCTCACTGCTTTCAAAAGGGGCCCAGATTTCTTACTTCTGTATAATAAATGACCCCCGGCTTCAAGAAAACACACTCCTGATAAGGTCATGATCTCTGTCGAGTCTTAATGAATACAACAGGATGTCTGCTTTGTAAATAATAATCACAAATGTCAGAGCAGGGTTAGGCTGGGACTAGCTTGTGACTGACAAGTATGAGTGTGCAGAGTCACTCCTCACTCCATCTTCACAACCAGTTTCAAAAGGCCATCGCAGCACAAACATGCTGAGCTCAGTACTTTGAAACAGGACACAGTCATCAGTCCCACTGGGATCGATGACTGTGTCCATCTTGTATACAGTCTGCAGGGTCACTGAATAACTTACTTGTTACTCAGAGTAGCAATTAACTTAGTTCCTTTGCTCAGAGAACCGAGTGAAAGGCACAATAATCACAGTGCAGCTTAGTGTCAGCTGTTTCTAACAGGTGAACAAGTCAGTATTTTTAAATGTTTCCTATTATTCCCAGGTTTATGAGAAATCAGATGACCTGCAGGTAGCAAGCAGTCAGTAACATTAGAACATAAGAAGTGCTCTCAGAAGACTGATCTTTAAAACAACGTGTGAGACGTACAGTTCAATACAATCATAATGGATTGGTTTTATATAGCGCTTTTCAAGGCACCCAAAGCGCTTTACCACTGTGCATTCACTCTCACATTCACACACTGGTGGAGGCAGCTACCGGTGTAGCCTCAGCTGCCCTGGGACAGACTGACAGAAGCGAGGGTGCCATATCTCTGGCCATCACCAGTAGGCTGTAGGGTAAAGTGTCTTGCCCAAGGACACAACGACCAGGACAGAGAGCCCGGGGATCGAACCGGCGACCTTCCGGTTACAGATGCGATTACTATGTTGTCTCTTGCTTTTATATTTTCCTCTCCAATACAAGCTGCAATACAAGGATGCATTACACACAGACGGTTATACGAGTACTTTTTCTGTCATAAAGGAATCAAAAGTTCTAATTTCACTGAAAATAAAGCAGTTTCACATCTTTTAGATCCATTTTTAGTTTCCCAAGTTCTCATAACGTCAACTAAGAGTCGCAAAGAGAGAATCGAAAATTTGATTCATACTTCTGAAATCAGTCTTCCACAGCACGGAGGCGGCTCTAACTGGGTCACAGGCATATTGAGATGAAAAACTGTTCCTGGCCTTGTCGTAAACCACGGTTTAATTTTTATTATGTTTGGGAAAGACAGAATATATAAAAGATATAGCCACGGTGTTACGTGGTTAGATAGCTATAGCTCTGGGTTCATGTGAAATATTTGCTGAGCTGATGCTGGTTCTTGTGTTTGGTCAGTGTGTGGAGCTCTCGTGTCTTCCCTGTGTTCCTCTTCCAGTTTTATAACATTTCATTATCCACAGTGGACACACTCAGAACAGTCAAAGCTGATCACACTGCAGCTCATCCAAAAGGTAATCACAGATATCACCTCATTCACTCACCAGATCACGGACTCACCACATAGCAAGGCATATTATTATTATTATTATTATTATTATTATTATTATTGTTGTTGTTGTTATTATTATCATCAGATAATTATATTTTACATTCTCTATGAGACTCTAAAAGAACTTTACTGAGTTCTGTAAACAGGGCTGATTGGTATTTAATGGAAACCTATAAAAACATCGTCATAGTCCATGGGTCTCACCTAAAAACGTTTCTGTACAGTAATTTAGAATTTCTCTCTCTCATTGCAGACATCTATTTAAAAAGTAAAGCAACTCAATAATGCTGATGGGTTGAAGTCTAAAACACTCTTTGGCACACTCAGTAGACAAAGACAGAGCAACAACCAGCCTGAGCCTTGGAACTGGCTCGCAGACTGTCTCCATCAGAGTCACAGCTTCATTTAAGGAAAACAAATAGTACAATTAACAGCTATCCTCTTCAGGGTTGTTGTGCACCAGTGCACCACTCCCAGCACTCCTGCAACATCACCCAACAGCATTTCATCGAATGTTTCATCACACGCTCATTTATTCAGTTGCACAATACTGTCAAGAATCACCTGCACTGATAGTTAAGTTATTTATTTTTCAGGATATACAGTGGGGCAAAAAAGTATTTAGTCAGCCACCGATTGTGCAAGTTCCCCCACCTAAAATGATGACAGAGGTCAGTAATTTGCACCAGAGGTACACGTCAACTGTGAGAGACAGAATGTGAAAAAAAAATCCATGAATTCACATGGTAGGATTTGTAAAGAATTTATTCGTAAATCAGGGTGGAAAATAAGTATTTGGTCACCTCAAACAAGGAAAATCTCTGGCTCTCACAGACCTGTAACGTCTTCTGTAAGAAGCTTTTCTGTCCCCCACTCGTTACCTGTATGAATGGCACCTGTTTGAACTCATCATCTGTATAAAAGACACCTGTCCACAGCCTCAAACAGTCAGACTCCAAACTCCGCCATGGCCAAGACCAAAGAGCTTTCGAAGGACACCAGGGAAAGTATTGTAGACCTGCACCAGACTGGGAAGAGTGAATCTACAATAGGCAAGCAGCTTGGTGTGAAAAAATCAACTGTGGGAGCAATCATCAGAAAATGGAAGACATACAAGACCACTGATAATCTCCCTCGATCTGGGGCTCCACGCAAGATCTCATCCCGTGGGGTCAAAATGATCATGAGAACGGTGAGCAAAGATCCCAGAACCACACGGGGGGACCTGGTGAATGACCTGCAGAGAGCTGGGACCAAAGTAACAAAGGTCACCATCAGTAACACACTACAACGGCAGGGAATCAAATCCCGCAGTGCCAGACGTGTTCCGCTGCTGAAGCCAGTGCATGTCCAGGCCCGTCTGAAGTTTGCCAGAGAGCACATGGATGATACAGCAGAGGATTGGGAGAATGTCATGTGGTCAGATGAAACCAAAGTAGAACTTTTTGGTATAAACTCAACTCGTCGTGTTTGGAGGAAGAAGAATACTGAGTTGCATCCCAAGAACACCATACCTACTGTGAAGCATGGGGGTGGAAACATCATGCTATGGGGCTGTTTTTCTGCCAAGGGGACAGGACGACTGATCCGTGTTAAGGACAGAATGAATGGGGCCATGTATCGTGAGATTTTGAGCCAAAACCTCCTTCCATCAGTGAGAACTTTGAAGATGAAACGAGGCTGGGTCTTCCAACATGACAATGATCCAAAACACACCGCCCGGGCAACAAAGGAGTGGCTCCGTAAGAAGCATTTGAAAGTCCTGGAGTGGCCTAGCCAGTCTCCAGACCTCAACCCCATAGAAAATCTGTGGCGGGAGTTGAAAGTCCGTGTTGCTCGGCGACAGCCCCAAAACATCACTGCTCTCGAGAAGATCTGCATGGAGGAATGGGCCAAAATACCAGCTACTGTGTGTGCAAGCCTGGTAAAGACCTATAGTAAACGTTTGACCTCTGTTATTGCCAACAAAGGTTATGTTACAAAGTATTGAGTTGTATTTTTGTTATTGACCAAATACTTATTTTCCACCCTGATTTACGAATAAATTCTTTACAAATCCTACCATGTGGATTCATGGATTTTTTTTTCACATTCTGTCTCTCACAGTTGACGTGTACCTCTGGTGCAAATTACTGACCTCTGTCATCATTTTAGGTGGGGGAACTTGCACAATCGGTGGCTGACTAAATACTTTTTTGCCCCACTGTAGTTATATTGTTACTTTGTTAGAGTTATTTGATATTATATTTGTATTACTGTATATTACTGTATACTACTATTCTTATTGTATATGTTGTATATCTTATTCCTCTGCTCCTCTGTCTCTCCTGCTGCATTGAGCATGTGTACGACAAAAAAAATTCCCTCGGGATAAATAAAGTTCTTCTTATCTTATCTTACATTTAAAGCAGTTCTGCACTTTTGTATTTGGTGCAAACTGTTCTAAATCGCTCATGTGCAATCATGCAAACATATCACGGTGCAAAAAGAGCAAATATTATATCCTGTAAGTATAACTATAGCGGCAGGAATCAAAGACAAGAGGGGAGAAAGCAACTGCATACTTTGAGCTATTACATTGGTGAAAATGAACACAAGATTTAAAGCTGTGGAGAGCTGAAGGCAGAGAGGCTTGGGTACGCTTCTTTGTTTGGAACCAGTCGTCCATTAGTCGTTAACGAACTCTACAAATTCAAAAAAACTGAAACAAAACAGTCACATGTCTTAGGATGGAAGGGCAGGGATAGACCCACTTATTGACATCAGTTTTCTACTTACCTCTCAAAGCACTTAAAACAAGCTACATTACCTCCACTCTCACACCCATGATCAATTTAAACTCTCCAACAGCAACATACACACTGTACTCTGGATTCATATTGCTGTCATGATAAGCAGAGCATCACCATACCACTCAAATATGTGTTTAAGATAAAACAAAAAGTATAGTGATGGAGAAGTTTATAATCTTATCTAAAGTAGTAGAAATATATGCATGCCAGTCGAATGCACTCTGTGTTCTTTTCAAATGGCAGCTGTAGATTTTGAATAACAAAAACAGATTTCCTTTTTAGAAGCAGCACTGGAACACGTGTTTACATTTGTAATGAAAGAGAACGGTTTAACCCTTGAAGGTTGCAGTCAGAGATGCTGCAAAGTGCAAGTGTGGAGCTTCAAGCAGAACTCAACCGTGTCTCTCAGTTTTGGGCCTGAGGAGAGCTGCAGCTTTGACGGGAGGACGTCTGTTTATTATTTATATCACTGAGACGTTTGTGCATTTAACGAAAAACTGGATAAATGGAACCAAATGTGATTTTGCAGCTGTTAAACTGCTTTCGATAGTTTTGCATTTGCTTCGTGTTACAATTGCTGCATCAACACAATCTACTGAAGCTGAGCACAGAGCTGCCAATATAAATCATTACTCTCGTCTACGCGGTGTAAAGTAGTAACATCAGATGAGCACGTGCTTTTGCAACTTTGGCCTTTTTAAAGACGCTTTGCAGAACTAAACAGTGAAACCATCTCCTTTCAATAGCTTTTTGCACATGCAGGGGCTGACGGCTTCTCATTACATGCATGCGCTTCATAGTAAACCGTCCTGAAACAATGACAGCAGCAGAAATAAACCACCATTTTCCGGGTGACTGTAGTGCTGACTGTAACTTCAGTCAGCTTTGTCAAAAACGGGGTTTAACCCCACAGAGTGTTTCCAGGCAAAACACAGATGTGACGTCAGGACACCGAATGTCACAACATCAGCACTTTCACAGTGAACTATCTGAAAATGCACTTGCAAAATTAGCTGTTTTCCACTGTTTGCACCTTATCGTTGCATATTAGGTGCAGCAGGCCTGAGAGGAATGCATAAATGAAACTACAAAAATGATTGTTATATTCCAGAGAGAAATAGCAAATCAGCGATAATGTTAAAATACAACATGTGGGGAACTTGTGGGTGCTGATTGCATCATGCGCTGCATTATGCTGCAAGCAGGACTTGAATGCTGTTCTAAAAGTCTTTTAAAAGCTTTACAGGAACAAATGTGACAAATTAGTGACACAGTTTGCTTTTGCCTTGAAAGTAGTCAGAGTTATTACGTTTTGGAGTTGATCTCTGCAAGCTGCTTCAATCACAGGTTAAAAAAGTAAACTTAAACATATACTTGTGCTAACCTGGACTAGACTAAGCTGTTATTTTGGAACTGAATGGACCCGCCTAAGTAGAGAACAACGTTTGTCTGTGTTTTTGCAGAAAACCATCCTGCTGTGATGAGGCAACACAGTTTTGGAAAACAAAAACAGTTTCTACTGTACATCCCACTCACAGCTTTGTTTAGTCACTCTACTCCCCTACAAAGTTCAGTGTTCTGCTGTTTAGTTTGGGGTTAGCCTGCCTTGTTTTGTTTTTGTTTGTCTAAAAGCATATAAAGATGAATTAACCTCTTGATGCCACCAGTTCACGAGCGACTCCCCGGGGTTTTGTTTTTCAGACACTACACAATGGTCCATCTGAAGTGAAGCCCAGTAAGTTTTGATCCTCCGGTTTTGTTGTTTCAAACAGGAGATAATTGTATAAAAAGAAGTTAAACTACAACTAAAGACAATAAAACTATATGCATGTAGAATATCAAATATTCAGCAAGAATACACAAGTATTCAGGAATATTCATTAACTTGGGAAGAGTCATGGACAGAAAATCATGTTAACAATGGCTCAGTGAAAAACAACAGTAAGGGTTTGTTTTTTATGTTTTACAGATTTTGCACTGTTATCTAAAACTTGGAAGGAAAATTCAACAGTCACAGGAATTCAAACTAAATATTCACCCAGCAAAAGTTTCCACACGAACAAGTCATTTGTGCACGTTAGTTTCCACCCAAGATTCACCTGCCAAAGCCTCAATCAGCGATTGTGCCTCAGAGACGCGCTCACACGCTTCATGTAAAATCAACAAAACTCTAAAAACAATCAGATTTTGGAATTAGACACAAAAGCTTCAGTGAACAGAGCATTTAGTGTATATTTGAATAAAGCACTGAATCACTGAATTTTGCTGTATGAGCATATGCAAAAGATCTTAAATTATTCACAGAGTTGAAAGAGATGTAAAAATTCCCGAGCCAGCAGGTGTTACTTTGTTTTTAGTAGCTGTTCTGGAACATTTACATTCTTACGCTCTTCACATCCTTTAAAGAACATAAACAGCATCATGTTTATTTTTTCTGTCTTATTAATATTGAAGTTTTCTTTAGAATTTAATTGACTGCTGTCATCTTTTACCATGATTTCCTTTCTTTGTTTTTTCATGTTTTGAGCAGCTTCTTCTGTTTTCTTCAGACAGAGGATGCTGCTATACCCGGATTAAACTAGTTCATTAAAATCATAGAAAAATGAAATTCATGTTTTTCTCAGTGTTCCAGCAGAACCACAACCACGTTGCCATCTCTCTTACCGGCAAAACCTCGTCATCATTTCCTGTGCTGCTGCACAGTTTCCATGACAGCACCGTAAGGAAATATAAAGATGAGTTTCACTCATTTTCATGTATTTCTGTCAAATTTGCTCAGTGTGAGTGATCGCCAGCCTAAAGATCATTTTAAGTGCCTGTGGCTTTCTGTGTAGCAGTGTGAAATACAGTAGGATGTTCCTGACTCACTGTATGATGGGATGGATTGTGTTGACAGCTCTTAGCTTCTGCCTGCCTGTGTGGAGCGGTGAGTATAAACAGCCTTTTACTGATGATTTTTGTAACACTTTAAAAAACATTATTTTTAAGTTCATTACGAACAAGAAAATCGAATGAGACTGGAATCAGATTAAACAGCACTACAGATAAAGACAATGGTGCCACAGTCATGCAAAACCATTGAAGCTTTGTGTTCTGTGGGGCACATTGAAGAACCTGAGGGCAGTTCTGACAGGATTAGTTGGGACACCAAACATATGTTAACTAGCTGCTGGACCATGTATCACAGTGACTACATTTCCATATGAGCAGACATATAAAGTAGCTTGGAAGCTTTAATGGTGGAGCTGTGTAGACACACTTTGCTCCTACATGAGCAAGTTTAAGTCTTACTGTTGACTTAAAACGTAAAACTGGTGCCAAGCCCAGCATCAGTGATGTGAAACATGTAAGGTTTTCAGGTGTCAGGTGGAAGAGGAGAGAACCATGCGCTTGGTGTTTTCTGTATTTAAAAGAAGTCATCATTTCAGACGCGATACATGGAAAATATTAAATACATGTGAAGACTGCTGAAACCTTTAGTTTGCAGGATGTAATCACAGAACGGGCATTCATTTGACAGGTGGAGTGACCCTTGGATCCAGACGTTTTGCCACCAGAATGACAAAACTGATCATAAAGTGAATCTTCAGCAATATTTCTTTTTGATAGATGGTTCAGCTGTCCTTAGCTGAACCGTTTTGCTGCTGTGGCTCTGAAGTTTACTGCTCCTTGTGAATTCAGCTAACTGTATTATAAGGCATTGTAATGTGGTTTTAGCTTTTAAAGTGCTAGCCAGGAAAGGAGCCAAGCAAATTTAATGTATTCCAATTAATTTTCAACAAGCACATCATGAACCGTCGTGTGATGAAAAACATAAAAGAGTCATGGAATTTCTAATGTAGGATTAAACAATTCAGGTATATTAAATGTCACTGTTCAGCAGGCCTTCAGTAGGTAGGTGCTGAATTTAACGATCAGCTCGATAGACATTCAAACACAGAGTAACAGGAGGGGGTGAAGTAAAATGATGCATGTTGAGTTTGTCAATGCCAAACTTCTGAGAATCTCTGAAAGGACTCGGCTTGGAGGAAAACCAATGAAACAACAATTCAAATTTGATAACTTTTGAACTGGAGGAGTCAGAATGCCTTTCCAAACACTCATCCACACCTCAGCTCTCAGAAAGAAGAGCATCGTGTCTTAGCTCCTGTGAGGTTTTCCAAAGGTTGTGT
Organism: Simochromis diagramma; assembly: GCF_900408965.1. Lineage (NCBI taxonomy): Eukaryota > Metazoa > Chordata > Actinopteri > Cichliformes > Cichlidae > Simochromis > Simochromis diagramma. The sequence goes on along the minus strand of NW_024387327.1, from coordinate 241,610 downwards.
CCTGTCTGTTTAATCCATACAAAGCTTACAAAACCCAGAATTTGCTCCCATAATTTTATTATTTTCTTGTGTTAGCTCATTTGTCGTTATATGAAAAGATTTATATATACATTTCTTTCTTTGAGTGCTCCACTGGAACTGGACTCTGATATGTAAATGGTTTTAGGTGATAGTAATGTATTTGCTTCTTCATTGCTACTACTAATAGTCACTTATACCTTTTCTCACGCCAGCTACGAAAGTGACCCAGCCCTACAGAGTGGTCAGCACCAATAGTGTGGCACAGATTCAGTGTGTTATTCATCCACAAAGCCTGAAATACCCATACCCTGAGGAGGCCAGAGTCACTGTGCTGAAGGGCCTCCATGGCCACCAAGAACTCTGCTTCTCCATCCTCAACTTCACGGACCAGAGAGAGACACGTATGGAGCAAAAAGAACAGGTAATTATTGTTTTTGTGCTTTTTTGCCTGTTAAGGTTGAGTTTTCTTCAGGAATCTGCCACTGCAACTTGTTCTTTCCTGCTAGTGACACAACATAACACTTTATGCTTAAAAACTCAGGTGGTCGAGCAGGTCACCTACTAATTGGAAGGTTGGTGGTTCCACCTCCTTCTGTTCCAGTCAGCATGCCAAATATCGTTGGGCGAGGTACTAAACCCCATGTTGCCCTCCGATGCATCCACTGGTGTGTGAATGTTAGAAAGCAGAGAAAACAGTGCCCGTGGGAATGAAGTTATGAAAGTGCTTTCAGTGCTCAGAGTGGAAAAGCGCTATATAAACATATTTATATCATGGCTCACAACTGAAGAAGCCCACTTTCACTACACCCTTAATTTACCCTCAGTTACCAAACGAAGGTGGTTCATGTGCTCAGCAAACTGCATGCATGAGACGTCTTTAGTGAACAAGGTCTCAAACATTAAGAATCCAGATCCCGTCCTACAAATGCATATTTCTTCCTCCATAAATATTCTTTTTCTTCATTATATGATACATTAAACTGAAGATTGCACTCTTACAAATGGCATAAACATTAGACTGAAATACAAAATACAAAGTGTGAAACTTGTGCACGGAGTGTTGAGGTACAATGATGTCCTGTACATTTCAGGTGGAGTGCACTGCTGAGACCACACATGACACTGTGGAGGTGACACTCTCTGGACTGAATGCCACTGACACAGATATGTATCGCTGTGAAATACAGATCTTCTACCCACCACCGTACCTGCGGCTTATTGGCAATGGCACACTCATTCATGTCCTCGGTGAGGCGACCGCACTGCCATGTTTATCCACAGAGCTGAAATTTTGAGTGCACATCTCTTTTTCAGTCTTAAGTTTCCTGTTCTGCATTCACAGACAGCTCCAGCTGCCCCGTGCAGGAAACTCAGAGGCAAAGTCAGCACCAGGGTGAAGAAGAGGGAGATGATGATAACATGGCACCTGTCAGTGTTCCTGTGGTTGTCCTGGTGATCGCAATCATTTGTGCCTTAATCATCATCATCTACTTCCAGGTCAGAACATTATTCATTTATTTTGTCTTTATCAGGAATTTGATTAGTATTTATTTCTAATTAGTAGTATCACAGCAACCTGACTCCAACACAATTAACTGTTTCTGATGCAAAGAGTGTGACTCTGTGGTGTGAATCATCAGTCATTGGCTAACTGCCTTACAGAAGGTAACTGGTTCTAATTTTTCACGTGGAATATTGCAGTTTCACTTATGAAAGAGCAAACACGAGGCACTGAACCATGACGTTGCATGGGTTGTTTAAAAAGCAGTAAAGCAGTTTTGTGTTTTCTTTTAGCCTCAAGGCATTTATCAGCTGCGAGCCACTGATGTTTCGCTCTTCGTCCAGAACAGTTTCAGAGACATGGAAACGTTTTTCTACCATGCTATTTAGGAAAATCACTTCCTGTGTGCTCGGGCACCCCATGGGGTATTCTGCCCTCTGCACAAACAAAATTGATGTTTCTAAAATTGTTTTAAAATTTCAGCCAAAGCTACAAATTATTGCGGCTGTGCAGGCTGAGGAAACTCAGTAAATGGCCTGTATTTGTATAGCGCTTTTCTAGTCCCTAAGGACCCCAAAGCGCTTTACACAACCAGTCATCCACCCATTCACACACTGGTGATGGCAGCTACATTGAAGCCACAGCCACCCTGGGGCGCACTGACAGAGGAGAGGCTGCCGGACACTGGCGCCACTCTGACCACCACCAGTAGGCAAACATGGGGTTAGTATCTTGCCCAAGGATATTTGGGCATGCAGCCAGGAGGAAGCCTGGGATCGAACCACCGACCTTCTGATTAGTGGCTGACCTGCTCTGCCACCTGAGCTGCAGCCAGTGTTGCATGCTGCATCCTCCACGTGCCGTCCCAGCTCAGCTGCCTGGTTTCCAGAAAGTAGTTCTCTTGTTGATACTGTAACAACTGTAAAGAGAACTCTTTCACTTTGTAGGGTTTTTTTTCTCCACTTTGACAGCCTTACAGCAACCTTGCAGAAACCTTTCTTGACCTCAGTTTGCCCCACTTATTTCTTTCCAGCCACTTCTCAGTGTTTTAGCCTGTTTATCGGTTAAGGCATAAAGTAGTAGTATATTTATGCACATATTCATGGTTAACAGTCCAAGAGTACTAATGGCATGAAAGTCTTAGTGGTGTAAAGGATTATTCAAGATCAACAAGAGAAACACAATATGTCAGGCTGACAGAAATCTTTATCCTTCAAAGGTCAAATCTTTCCATAAGCCTCTCGTGTCACAGACAAATCATGTGACCTTTTCCTTCCACGTAGCTGTCAGGCTCTGCTGCATACTATCCACATACTACTTGAAAGCAATGATAATTATTCACTCCATTAACATCTGCATGCTTTCCATTTTCAGACTGTCCAATGTGAAAGGGGGAGGAGAGAAATGCTGAGGCCGTGGCCTGGCACGCTTCATAAGGTGGACGGAGCTTCAGGTCCATGTGAAAACATCGTGTGTAACATGTGAACGCTGATGGTGGAGCTATCGTGTGCAGGGCAGATTTTTCTTTGGCTTAGAAGCGTTAGAATAATATTATTGCTTCTACCTAGTGAGCGGGGTGGGGATGATCATTTTCACCTCTTTGACGACTGATGAAAAACACCAAAATAACATTTTACTTTTTAAGTGAAAAAATAATGTTTACATTCTTGTAAACTCAAATGATGGTAAAAAGCTGTAGCTTTAATTTTCCATTGAGTTTAGATGTAAAATCACTTGTATTGTGCACAGCTTAAATGCAACTTAAAATGCAATGCTTGGGATAATTAAAAGAGTACAATGATAGCTGTCTTTTACTGCAACTATTGTTATTGTTGTAATGCAAAGAAAATATTCATGTATTCATGTTGGATATTAACACAAAATAAAGTTTTTTGACTTTAAATTGTACTTTTGTTATTTGAAAAATATAAATATGTGTTGTTGCAACAGGAGACATTTTTGGAAAACACCTTTTAATAGTTTTCAGGACTTTTCTAAAAGTCCTTTAAATCAGAATAAGCCTCGTTGTGTACAAATGGGCTATTTCTTTGCTGTTATGTCAAATAACAGAGAAGCCAACAGATAAATACTGACAAGAGGACGTCCACATGGCACAGACAATAACGACACATATAGCATATTTATCATGTGTCTCACTGCATAAACTATGGCTCATCAAAGGTGTTGGAGCCCTGCTTACTGACCTGTTGTTGTTCCTAAAGTAGAATGGGAGGCAGAGCCTTCGGCGTTCAGGCTCCTTTTCCCTGGAACCAGCTCCCAGTTTGGGTTTGGGAGACAGGCACCTTCTTTACTTTTAAGGTTAGGCTTCAAACTTTTTTTGATACAGCTTAAAGTTAGGGCTTGATCAGCTGACTTAGTATGCATCATATGTATGATATATGGAGCTTTTTTCACTCATCTATTTTCATAAAAGAATCCACAATAGCATCTAAAGAACTCCAGGCCTCACCTGCCTCGGTTAAGGTCAGTGGTCATGATTCAACTGTAATAAAGAGGCTAAAGAGGGCGGCAGGTGGGGGCATGTAAGATGCAGTGGAAATGAAATGGTTGACTGACGATTTTTGCTTCCCCTGTCTCATCAGTCAGCAGTGTTCCCCAGGAACGTCCTCTCTCCCCTTTTCTGTGTATACAGTATATTGTCTGAATCATTGCAGAGCCATGGCTTCTTTTAAGATCACTTAAGTGTTTTCTTACTGCAGTAAAACTGCCTCTTTTAGTTCAGTTCATTTCCATTTTATTTATATAGCGTCAGCATCTAGTGAAGCCGTCTGAAGCACTGAAGCTTGTGTTTGTGTTGTGTTGTGTTAGTCCTCTTTGGTGCCATCTTGTGGCCAAAAGCAAAAGTTGCGTGAAGAGCAGCTTGCATCTACAACTTGAAACGACAGCTTCTGTTTAATATCATAAAAACAACACATAAGGTTATTCTATTTATTTTTTATACAGCAGAACATCCTCTCTTTCTTGCTCGCTCCATGTCTCTCAGTATATCCCACATGGGTTTACGATCTCTCACACAAAATCACCGCAACACAGCGCAAATCCCACTAAAGATTCACTTCTGTATAAACCACTGAATCAGATACTGCAGCAGCGATGTACTGATTGAAGCTTCGGACGTCACTGATCACTTGACAGCCCAACCAAGCCTGGATACACTGGGATGAAGACTGAAATATTGTTTGTCTGCTGCTGGTTCTCAAAATTATTGGTGCATAAAAACTGCATGTATAAAGTAAGTAAAAGGTTTGCTGTTTTTTTCCCTTAAACGTGGTCTTAAAATCCTTGGGTGGCCTGTCATGGTCACAGCTGAACAGAGCAGCCAAAAGAACAACAACAACAATGAAAATGAAACTTTTTGAAATAAAGGAGACTCTCTCAGTTTTGTCTCAACATCAAATGAAATGTGCAAAGCATATTTATTTCCTGCTGAAGCTACAAGCCCAGAACCTTTATTTGAGCACCTCATTACATAACTTGTTGCCACAATGGTTAAATCAGAATTATGAAAGCATTTTTGACAGAGTGTGACAGGGTAGCATGTAACACAGTGCTTTGGACTGTAGATGGTGCTAGTTAGAGCTTTAAATGATGAGAAAACATTGTGCTGCAGTTTAGAGCCACTGACAGTTGCTGAAAAGTTGCTACTGGAAGTCTTGTGCACATGTGTGTGCGACATAAACCACAGAGACATGCACGGTTCCTCTGTTTTTGTTGATAGTACAGATTAGTATCATACCATGAAAAAGTACCTGCAGCAGATCTGGATTTAACCCTGTGTAGGCTACAGACGTGTCTACCAGGACCATCTGCTAATTAGCGCTTTGAGAAAAACAATATAATAATGCTCTTTTTCAACTTGCAGTTGAGGGTTTTAGAGCACAGGTTACTCACTACTACACACGTATAAGGCTGTTGTATTAGTCTGAAGAAAAATCTGTTTGATGAGGATGCAGACTTTCAATTGCATTGAATGCCATACAACATAGATCCGATGTCCTCTAATGCATATATTAAACAAATGTGGGTTTTCTTAAATTTGTGCAGTCTGCATAAAATTAGAAATATCCTGTCTCAGAGTGATGCTGAAAAACTAGTTCATGCATTTATTACTTCCAGGCTGGACGACTGTAATTCATTATTATCAGGAAGTCCAAAAAAACCCCCCTGAAAAGCCTTCAGTTAATCCAAAATGCTGCAGCAAGAGTCCTGACAGGGACTAGAAAGAGAGAGCAGATTTCTCCTGTTTTGGCTTCCCTTCATTGGCTTCCTGTTAAATCCAGAATTCAAAATCCTGCTCCTCACATACAAGGTCTTAAATAATCAGGCCCCATCTTATCTTAATGACCTTGTAGTACCATATCACCCTATTAGAACATCCAAGGGTATTTAAAAGCAGAAGCCTTCAGCTTCTTCAAGAGAAGCCTATAGGTAATTTATAGAGCACATGGAAATGAGAGCTTTATTAAAACTGGAAACTTCTGATAAAACATGTATTTGGGCTGAATCAGGTGACCCTGAATCCTCTCTTATGCTATAATAGGTCAGTGCTGCTGGCGAGTGTTTCTTCTTCACTGACCTTTTTAGCTCACTATGTGTTTATACACCACTCTGCATTTAATCATTAGTTATTATTAATCTCTGGTTCTCTTCAGCAGCTCCTGATCCTCCCCTCACCCCAGTCACACTTTGTACACCAGATTTTTCAGTTTCTTCCTGTTACCAGGGAGTTTTTCCCTCCCACTGTCACCAAAGGTGTTATTCATGGATAATCCTGCTTTGATGACTGCTGTCAAACAGTTTCTGAATAACAGTGATAGAGTGACTGACTGGAAAATTGAAAAAACAAAACAAATCCAGAAAGTACCCCATTTAAAAAGAGCTGAATTTGGCTGGCAGAGATGGTCATATTTAACGGTCGGAATTACTTTAAAATGAATTTTATAATCTTTAAAATTACTTTCAAATAACCATCTCAATAATCAGCAACCTATTTAACATGATGGTAAATCGCTCAATCAGCTTGAGATGCAACTCGTGTAACTTGGTTTATCAACTGATAAGAGCTGCCCTACTTCTGCTGCTAATGGGACTTTCAGGTTCCTGACTCAGCGGTTTTCTCACTGAGTGTTTTAAGGCTGAAACAATGTTACAATGTGAAAAACAATTATCATCACCGTCTTTGTTGAAGGAACTAAAATAATAAGAAACCTGAAAAGCCCCCAGAAAAAAATAACAGAAGTCCATAGAATAGTTTTTTATAGCACAAATGCATTAGCATGTTGACACTCTGAGTCTCGTGTGTCTTTAGATCCTTATACACTCGGCCATAAACCAGAGGACTGCAGCTACTAATCAGGCCCAGGTTAAAGTGGGTCAGCCACTTTAACCCCTCCAGCCACTTTTTGTCGGCTGAAACCAACTGCCTCTCCTGGTGACAGATATACTTATTAATGGATCACACTGGATTAACTTCACTGTGACATATTCATGCGCAGCTGCCACCTCAGGCTCACAGTGTTTTAGCATCTAAGGAGCTAAGGTGCTGAAGAGAGGTGGCCGTAAACCAACATCACCGATTATAACCTTTTTTCTGTGACGTTGTGTTGAGTTGTTGATGAGTTGCTGAATTGTGTTTTTTTGTGAAACCTCCTGCAAAATTACTTATTTTATTTAGAGAGAAAGTATCTCTATGCCATCAGCTAGATGCATCACCAGTCTTCAGCAAATGAAACATTAGCCCTTCCTGTATTTGTATTTACATGCCTAAAAATATAATTACGGATTTGTTCTGGCAGACTCGAGCCTCTGATTGCAGTACGCTCGTTCCAGGGCAGGATATAACCTATATAAAAGTAAGCACACAGGCCAAGGTGCTCCAGGTAAAGAAAAGCATCACAGATCCTTTAGCACCACTTAGAACTTTTGAGTAAGTGTTTGTATTTCAAACTGTATGTTTACCTTGTGTGAATGAGAAATTCCCAAATCATTCCCAATTTGTACACCAGATTTTTCAGTTGAAAAGTTATTTAAAATGTAAATGTGACAATCATTGCATTAGTCATTAAAAGCCCCAGAGTATCACAGCATTCATGCCTTCGATGCATGTAAGTAAGTTACCGACCACAACTGTTATATAGTAGATCACTGGTTAGGTTTATGCACTGGAAAGAAGCTGTTGAGGCTTGGGAAAATAGAGTGGTAGGGTTTGTCTCCCCTCAACACTGTCTAGAACACTGTCTTATGGATAAACCTCTGGTCTTTGACTTTAAGCTCATGGGAGACTACTGTGTGAGGCGAGCTGCCACAGGCTCACCTTTTAAAGGCCTGCCGTTCATGTAAAAGTACAGCAAGCATTAGCAAGTAAATGAGCTTCATTGATTTAGCATCGTAACAAATAAGGCTCCTCTCCACCATGGTCAACATGTGTGATATAGTGAAGATGGAATTTAAAGAAGTCATTAATAACTCCGACCTCGATAGAGAGGGCAACAGCTTTGACCACATCCGGTCTATTAAAACATGCAAATCGAGCAGGTGCAGGTTCAGCAGCATTTTCGAATTAGCATCAATGACACTGAAATACTTTCAGACACCGTGAAATAGTTTCTGAAATATCAGGATTCATGCCTGCATCTTTGAGCTCATGAATGCCTGCCTGTCCAGCAGTTATAATCGTGTATACAGTATAACAGAATAATTATTTTCACCGATGACCTCATATGTCTATAAGCCATGGCAGACATGTTAGCAAAAAACGGAACTCGTGGTACTGACGCCAACGGCATCTGTGCGAATCGTCGACACAGGGCGAGGAGGCTCCAGAGATTCATGCATTTGATTCTGCCCTTCAGCAGCCTCAGCAGAAACACAACTTCCTCCACTGACCACAGCACAATCTTATTTCTGTTCCTGGCAGGCAAAGACGGAAACCAACATGGTTTATGAGTTTGAGCTGCTTTCCTGCTCAGCACACGTGTAATTACTGAGTTACTAAACTTTTTTTGCTGGCTCCAACAAGTCTGAGCTTTTTTATCAACAGGTTCTTTCTGGAAGCCACTTTTGTACTTTCTGTGCTTCTGAACAAAGACGTAGTAAATCTCATCTGATACCAGAAATCTTGCTGCCATCTGGGGAGTTTTTGCAAAAAGACAAAAAGAAATGCAAAAAGGCAATGTAATATCAGATTTGCAAGGGGATCATGAAATGAACACAATATTTATGAGAATCAAAATAATTGGGATTTGTGATAAATCATTGCTAAAAACACAACTGTTACTTTTGGTGTGTGATGATGGTAATGTAAAGTGTTGCTCCGACTGGTCATAAACCTTCATTCCAGTTCAGTGTTTGTAATTACTTCCCCCCTGAACTTTCAGCCTCCACCTTGTACATTTTTATGTGGCACAGGTTATTCTCAGTGTCACACTTTTGAGTTAAAAATAGAAAAACATTGTATTCCTTTGCCTTACCTGTAAAAGCAGTAACAGTGGGCTGGTAAGAAAAACCTCCCCACTGGTCAGTGTGGTGTAAGTTAAACAAATGGTTTGCTAAACAGCGTGTGCGACTGATCACTGTTGTCTGTGCTACAGTTGCGTGCATGTGTCCATGATCTTTATCAGCAAAAAGTATTTTTCTTTGAAAGAAACTGTGTTCTGTGATATGAATAATTATTCTCAGCAGTGTTAATCCACATCCTGTTGTTGACAGTTTGTGTGTCTGTAAAATCTTTGTCTGCATGAGCAAGATGATTACAACACACAGACAAAATCAGGGTTACAAATCTCCTACAGTTCTGGTTTCTGGTGTATCTGAGGTCCGTTTTTCTTTGAAACAAAACAAAAAAGCAAATTCAGCCTCCTCCAGTCTCCTTTTGTTTTTATAGCGAAGCACTTTTCTATGATTGTTGATAACTATGCCATCCAGATTGTCAAGAAATATACTCTAAAACACTTCTTCAGCAAAGACTCAGAGAAGAGAAACACACAGAACTTCTTGCTAGCAAGGGCAGTCTCCAGAACTGAGACTCGCGCTGAGAAACTGCCCTGGTCTTTATTTATACTTCAGTGGGTGCTTGTGTGTGTGTGTGTGTGTGTGTGTGTTTGTTTGTGTGTGTGTTTCAGAGTGTGACCCCATAAACGACTTCCCTTAACCTGCTGGTCTGGAAAATCCAACAGTTCATCTATATGTAAAAAAGCACTTAGACTAAAACTGACATAGCTACGTTAATCCTACCATAAAACAATAAAACAAGGTACGACCTCTCCCTGTCAGGGTCCTGGGACTGGGCGGCCCAGGCCCCCTGGGCAGTCATGGACCTGTGATATTATTATGTATTTTTGGTGTTGCTTCCCCTTCTCCGTGCGTGTACATATTTGTGTCTTTCTGTGCTGTCTTAGTCTGTGTCCCACTCATATGTTTAGGTGAGGTATTGGGTGTGTATGTCTGCGGGTATGCTTGGAGGATGGAGCTCAGCCACCTGCAGGCCTGAGGGGTGTGGCCCTGTGGACGGACTGGCCACACCCGAAGCCACACACCTGCTGCTGATCAGGCCTTGTCGGGGGAGCTACTTAGGAGAGAGTTGGAGCTCCCACCGACGCGGGATCATTTCCATGAGACTCCACGTTAGTCTTCTGCTTAGTTAAAGTCTGAGTGTATGCCTACTGGAATTAAGTGTCTTGACGGCTGCCTCTGTCATTTTCCCCTCAGGAGGAGCGTGGAACATCGGAGGGCAGCAGGCACACCCCGTGCAGTAGAGAACACGGAGCACGGACTTTCTGGGAAGACACGACACGGGAGTCACGGGAGAGCACGGGGATTTACTGTTATTGTTTCCATCACTGTAAATAAACGCACTGTTTATACACAGAGTACCGCGCCTGGGTCCTCCTTCCCCACACATCCCCACGGTCTGCCAGCCAGACCCTGACAGAATGATCCCGCCACGTATGGACCCAGCGGTCTCTGAGGAGAGGCTCAGGAGGGAGGTTATGGACAAGGTTTACCGCATATGTGAGTTGTGGTGGGAGAAGCCCGTGGAGGGGTTGCGTCGCGCCGTGGAGAGGCGGCTGCAGGAGATGCTGTTTAAATTCCCCTGGCTGGTGGACTCCCTTAATTCAGTAGTCCTGAACTTCCTGCTTTCCACCCTCCACCTCCACTCTCCTCCTCAGGCTGCTCACCGGCCCGGACAGCTGGTGGATTCACAGCCTGAGATGCCGGCCCCGACATCTACACGGAAACGACGTTCGCGCCGCCGGCGTTCCTCACCGCAGCCTAATCCACGGTCATCTCAAGAGCCGGCTGTGGTGAGTAGTACGGACAATTTTCTATTTTCCTCACCATCTGTGTTTGTGTCTGCAGTGGACGAGCTGACGGCGCAGGTAACATCACCTCGGTCAGAGGTCTCCACACCACGCGCTGCTTCACCATCTGCAGCTGTAACACCGTCGTCATCTCATCCGCATGCAGTCACCCCTCAGCCATCTTCTCCACCGGCAGCAGCCTCCATTCCACTACCCACTCCAGCAGCCTTGTCCGGAGAGAGCGACCTCACACACGTCCAACGTCTGATGGACTGGGTAACTCACACCACCAACACAAGGGCAAGAGTGGTGGGGTTAAATGCCATCGAGGCAATCCTGGAGGGAAATCCCTTCCTCGGCCAGCTTAAGGGGGTTTCCGCCTTCCTTTGCACCCTGCATAAAGCCCGGGGGGTAGTGCAAGCTCGGGAAACCACAGACTTTGTCCAGCAGCAGCGGCTCGGCGAGCGGGAGCTCTGCGAGCCAGGGCAGGGGTTCAGCGAGCCGGAAGAGCCCGCACCGCCAGCTGGGGAGCTCAGCGAGCCGGAGGAGCCCGCACCGCCAGCTGGGGAGCTCAGCGAGCCGGAGGAGCTCGTGCTGCCACAGCAGCTAGGCGTGCCGGTGGAGCTCAGCGAGCCGGAGGAGCCCGCACCACCAGCTAAGCAGCTCAGCGAGCCGGAGGAGCTCAGCGAGCCGGAGGAGCTCGCGCTGCCACAGCAGCTAGGCGTGCCGGTGGAGCTCAGCGAGCCGGAGGAGCCCGCACCACCAGCTGAGCAGCTCAGCGAGCCGGAGGAGCTCAGCGAGCCGGAGGAGCTCAGCGAGCCGGAGGAGCTCAGCGAGCCGGAGGAGCTCAGCGAGCGGGAGCCGCAGGAGGAGCTCTCGCTGCCAGCCGAGGAGGAGCTCTCGCTGCCAGCCGAGGAGGGACCTGCTCAGCCGGAGCCGGAGGTCAGCGAGCCGGAGGGACCTCCACGTCTAGCGTGGCCTCCACGCCATCCACGCCATCCACGCCATCCACGTCCAGTGCGTCCACGTCAGCGACCAGCGCGTCATAGACCATGTGCCACGCCTCGCTGTTGCTCACCGGAGCAGCGACGTTGCCATCGGACCCGGGGCAGGCCGCCGGAGGAGCAGCGCCGCCGCCGCCACCGCCACTGGACCCGTGGCAGGCCACCAGAACCGTTCCGCCGCCGCCACCGGACCCGTGGCAGGCCACCAGAACCGTTACGCCGGTGCTGCTGCGTTTCCATCAAGGGGTTAGAGGTAGGCCACCTGAATTGTTTTTGCCGCCACTGCCTAACCCGCAGCGGGTCCCGCTTGTTTTGCCGTCCTGCAGGTCGGCTGCCAGAACTGTGTTTGCTGCCACTGGACCGGGGGATTGGACTGTTGAACTGTGTTTTTTTTTTTGTTGCTTTGTGGTGGCTGTTTAGCGGAGTGGTTTTGGGGCCCTCCGTCCTGGACCCCCCGCCGCCCGCCCTGGGTTGGTTGTACTGTTGTTTTTGGTTTGTTTTTGTTTTTGGGTCGTCGGGAGCCGACCCTTAGAGGGGGGGTACTGTCAGGGTCCTGGGACTGGGCGGCCCAGGACCCCTGGGCAGTCATGGACCTGTGATATTATTATGTATTTTTGGTGTTGCTTCCCCTTCTCCGTGCGTGTACATATTTGTGTCTTTCTGTGCTGTCTTAGTCTGTGTCCCACTCATATGTTTAGGCGAGGTATTGGGTGTGTATGTCTGCGGGTATGCTTGGAAGATGGAGCTCAGCCACCTGCAGGCCTGAGGGGTGTGGCCCTGTGGACGGACTGGCCACACCCGAAGCCACACACCTGCTGCTGATCAGGCCTTGTCGGGGGAGCTACTTAGGAGAGAGTTGGAGCTCCCACCGACGCGGGATCATTTCCATGAGACTCCACGTTAGTCTTCTACTTAGTTAAAGTCTGAGTGTATGCCTACTGGAATTAAGTGTCTTGACGGCTGCCTCTGTCATTTTCCCCTCAGGAGGAGCGTGGAACATCGGAGGGCAGCAGGCACGGGGTGTGTGTGGACACACGGCAGTAGAGAACACGGAGCACGGACTTTCTGGGAAGACACGACACGGGAGTCACGGGAGAGCATGGGGATTTACTGTTATTGTTTCCATCACTGTAAATAAACGCACTGTTTATACACAGAGTACCGCGCCTGGGTCCTCCTTCCCCACACATCCCCACGGTCTGCCAGCCAGACCCTGACACTCTCATGCGCCCAGGATGTGGGGGTGAACGCTAGAACACTTTGGAATGTTACAGACCCCCTAGGATGGGACATGCTTTCAATATGCCACCAACTATATACTTCTAAACACTAATGATTACATGCAGTATTCTACCATATGCAAATTTATATCATTAAAAGATTATACTGACTACTGAGTACAATTTTCCATTGACAAAGATTATACAACTTATATGTTGGCTTTGGAAATTGACTTTAAAAATGTTGTTCTTGTCACGTCTAATGGCCAGAAGATCAGTGCGTTTATTAACCGTGCCAAAAATCTTTCCAACAATCACAAATGTGAAAAGGCTAAAAGGTGCTCTGGGGGAAGGGGTTCAAAGTGTCTCACTCTCACACTCAGAGTCAGCCTCACCACACCAGCTGAAAACCTGTGCCCAGGGAAACAGAGGGTCAATATCCACAACGGTGAAAGTAGAGCAAAAACACACGATGAAGCCAGTGTTATTGAGAACTGTGTCAGTTTAACGATCCAGCAAACATTGATCCTCAGCCAATACCTTAAGTAGCTGCTTTTACAACAAGGTGATCAAGAGCAGGTTGTGCTTCATAGCAGGTGTGCTCAATCAGGGGTTTGGACCCACAACGAGTCCTGTGCAGGAACACAGAGACAAACAAAACAAACACCAGGAGAAGGGAGGCGGGAGAGAGACAGCAGGGAAGACAGAGGGACCGCGACAGTACCCTCTGACAGACATGTGGCTGCCTTGGCCGTTCAAGAAAATTCCACTTCTTTGCTTTAATAAACTCTGTATTTACTTTCATGCAGTCTTTCTCTTTATGATAGACTTGGATATGTCCACCTCCCGGAGAGCCTTGTACACTTGGTTGGCTGTTGTGGAAACTATCAATCAATCATCAAAACTCACCCCTAGAAACAGTGGATCAGGGATGATCCCAGAATCATCTTCCAACGGTTGTTCTCATGGTCCACTGTTTCTCGGGGTGAGTTTTGATGATTGATTTTCCAATAAAAATAGATACTAGCTTGAATAACGTGATATCGATTCATCAAAATTCCGAATCAATTTTTACACATAAATCTATTTTGCCTGAAATGGCAGAATCCCAGGTTAGCCTCACAAAATTTCAACAACCACCAAACAGCTAAAAACGTAAATAAGAGCTGGTATACAGATTCTGCACAAAGGCGTAAACACGAAGCGTCGACCCGACGCAGCAGAATCAGTGAGATGTCTGCGTTCTGACCCGACGGCACGTCACAGACACGCTGTTGGGGCTGAAAGCCGATATTTCACTGATTCTTTTTTTTTTCCCGCCTGTCCCGTTTGGATCTTTTGCCATCAGAATTATTGTCTAGAGGCCAGAAAGATGCCCAACGGATTTACTTTATCAAATGGGCCATCCCGGCCTTGCCGTATTGGTCCATTTGATTGACCTTTGTTTTTATTGTTTATTTTATTTTATTTTCAGTTGTTACATACGGGACAGACATGACTGGGGGGAGGGAGAAAGAGAGAGAGGGAGGAAAAAAAACAGCGGGGAAGAGGAACGGTGATAAAGGGTTTCACTGATTTCACTAATTCTGACGCGTTGGATCCGCGCTTTGTGTTTGTCTTTTTTTGCGCTAGATTCTGAAGCTGCAGGTTTTGTCTCTTTCCAGTCAAAATTGACTGAAGCAGCAGCAAAAGAAAATCCAAACTACAATTCACATTTCACTTCACATAAACGTTGTCATGAATTCTCTCTTACTTTTGCTGTTTTGCTTCCACCACGATAAAATTACACTTCATGCATAGCTCTCTGTCTTTCTCTCTCAGTGTACTTCAAGAAGTTTCCCATCTAAAAATCTCTGTTTTCTGCATTAGTCGCTTGCTTATTCGGTCGTTAAGTCTGACGTCACTAGCCGTGTCTGGGCCTAAACTCCGCTGCAGGTCCATATATCAAACGATCACTATGGCATTACTGAGAGTTGAAAAACTGTCTAAAGTCTTTCATCTTTAATAAAATGATCAGCGTTCTGCTCTACCAGGTGTAACAATTAAGTTTAATCCAGGCATCCATGAAAACGGAATTTATGTCATTAAACGGAGTTAGAAGTTAGCAGGAAGTTAGCTCACTAGCTTCCATCTAAATACAATATAGCATGTCCTGACTGAGAGAGTTCTGAAACAATTCAAACGTACAGCTCTGCTACCACTTCCAACATAAATGAAGACAGAAAACTAAACAGCAGTGACGTTTGTAGGGTTACTGAAGTTGGGCTAGCTGGTATATAATGATGTGCTACGTGACCGCTAGCGACACAGCTATGTTAGCATAATATAAACAAGCTAACTTTTCTTCCACTCGATAAAAGTTAACGTGAGTGTTCTCGGTGGTCAGGAACAAATGTAATCGCATGGCAGGATGCTGTAAAAGGACCAAACTTCAGCCAGGAGAACAACTGAGATAATCCATTGATGAAAGATTTTTTAATTTTGTAAATTATGCTTAGTTGTAGCTTCATTAAAGAAGAGGAGTTTGTGAATTGGAGCCAACACAGAGAGAGAGAGATTGAAGCCATATGTTTAGAGGAATGTGGTGACATCCGGTTTTAAACAGACAGACTGGCGCTCCCCCTCTCTCTCTCTTCCCTTTTATGGAATGTCTGCATTTCTATACATACTACCTCCTTTGTTTCAGCTACTGACAAGCTAACGGTCTCTTTTTCCTTTTATGGAAATGTTTTTGCCACTCCTACTTCCTTGAAAACTTGTATAAATAAAGCAAGTTCTGGATGCCCTGGGCGGTCTTCCCTCTCACTCACATTTGTCCTGCACACATCTAGTGCGGGATGGATGGGGCCATGAGGGGGGGTCGTCCATGTGTGCACATGTATTAAGATATCTTGAGTCTGAGTTCCTTTGCCTTCTACAATTTCTCTTCACATCCATCCACAATACGAGGTTAGTCATTCATATACTGCTGCATGGGCTGGGCTGTAGTTACATCGGAAGGGCTTAAAAACCGAGCTTAAATAAATGATTAGCGGTAATAAAAGCTGAGAGAGGCCAACAGTGAACACTGACTGTTTTAGGGGCTTTTGGAAATTAAATAGAAGAAGATACAAAACTTTAAACATGTTAACAACACAAAAGCCATATTAAATTTACTTTGGGCCTGGAAGCAGGTCCAGGATTAATAACAGATATGGTTCAATGCAGAGAGGTCTATTAACACATAGTGAGTGAGAAAGGTGACTGGAAAGGAAAAACTCAATGCATCATGGGAATCCCCGGCAGCCTACGTCTATTGCAGCATAACTAAGGGAGGATTCAGGGTCACCTGGTCCAGCCCTAACTATATGCTTTAGCAAAAAGGAAAGTTTGAAGCCTAATCTTAAAAGTAGAGATAGTGTCTGTCTCCCGAATCCAAACTGGAAGCTGGTTCCACAGAAGAGGGGCCTGAAAACTGAAGGCTCTGCCTCCCATTCTACTTTTAAATACTCTAGGAACAACAAGTAGGCCTGCAGTGTGAGAGCGAAGCGCTCTAATAGGGTGATATGGTACTACAAGGTCATTAAGATAAGATGGGGCCTGATTATTTAAGACCTTGTATGTGAGGAGCAGGATTTTGAATTCTGGATTTAACAGGAAGCCAATGAAGGGAAGCCAATACAGGAGAAATCTGCTCTCTCTTTCTAGTCCCTGTCAGGACTCTTGCTGCAGCATTTTGGATTAGCTGAAGGCTTTTCAGGGAGTTTTTAGGACTTCCTGATAATAATGAATTACAGTCGTCCAGCCTGGAAGTAATAAATGCATGAACTAGTTTTTCAGCGTCACTCTGAGACAGGATATTTCTAACTTTAGAGATGTTGCACAAATGGAAGAAAACAGTCTTACATATTTGTTTAATATGTGCGTTGAAGGACATGTCCTGGTCAAAAATGACTCTAAGGTTCCTCACAGCGTTACTGGAGGCCAAAGTAATGCCACCCAGAGTAAGAATCTGCTTAGATACCATATTTCTAAGATTTTCAGGGCTGAGTACAATAACCTCAGTTTGATCTGAATTAAGGAGCAGAAAGTTAGCGGCCATCCAGGTCTTTATGTCTTTAAGACATTCCTGAAGTTTAACTCATTGGTGTGTGTTATCTGGCTTCATTGACAGATAGAGCTGGGTGTCATCTGCATAGCAGTGTAAATGTATGCTATGTCTTCTGATGATGCTGCCTAAGGGAAGCATGTATAATGTAAACAGAATTGGTCCTAGCACTGAACCCTGTGGAACTCGATAATTAACCTCAGTGTGTGAAGAGGACTCTCCATTTACATGCACAAACTGTCTATTAGATAGATATGATACAAACCACTGCAGCACAGTACCTGTAATACCTACAGCATGTTCTAATCGCTCTAATAGGATATTATCGTCAACAGTATCGAACGCTGCACCAGTGCTTGCTTGCTTTCTTTCTTTCTTTCTTTCTTTCTTTCTTTCTTTCTTTCTTTCTTTCTTTCTGCATTGCATGCTGGGAGTTTGGTGGTGGAGCATGTCATGAGTAGGATTGAGAGCTGTTGTTTATTTCAAACTTTTTGTCATGTTTCTATTATTACATAGTAGGACTGTTTTCTCTGCTAATTATTGCTTTGCGACTTTGAATTTGGGTTAGGATTGACAGTTTCTTGGTGGCTTAGTGTGAACTCTGTAGTTCACACCAAGTCTTTGAGACACGGAGTGAGAGTGGTACCACAGCCAGCACTTCGGTGGAGCAGGTGCTGTTGGTGGTGACTGTGGAAGAAGCTGAACAGGTTGGATTGGGGAGAAAGGCAGAGGGAGAATCTACGACACAGACTGGTTGCCATGGTGACAGTATGGCAAACATAGAGTGTTTCTCAGTTGCGGAAAGTGTTTCCCAAACTGAATTTTGTACTCTTTAGAAGAAATTAACTCATTCTTGGACGACAGTTATGGAAGATCAGTTTTGGTGACGGACTGTTTTCCTGACGTTGATAAGTTTATTCAGTCTGTGAAGACAATACAGAAAGTTGTTGGTGTGGATCTCCTGAATGAGAAGAAACGATATTGTTTAAGGAAACATGTTACTAATTTAAGAAGGGGGGAAAAGAGCAGTTAAAACTCATTTGAGGAAAAAGTAAAATCTTATTATTAATCGCAAGATGGTCAGACATCACTCTGTGTTTCTTATATACTTTTTCTTCACTGCTTTTCTTCCTTCTCTCAATATGGAACATCTAAAGGTGGCCTCTTTGAATATAAATGGGGGAGGGATGCACAGAAGAGAGCTTTGATTACAGAAATTATCAAAGAGAAGAAGCTAGATGTATTTTTTTATTTTACAAGAAACCCATAGTGACAATGTTATTGAAATAGAAAGGGGGTAAGCTGGAAGGAGCAATGCATATTTAGTCATGGAACTAACTGCTGTGCAGGGGTCGGTATTTTATTTCACCAACTCTGGACATCCAAATTTTGGCAAGTGCAGAATATATTAATGGCAGAATTTTACAAGTCAAGGCAGAAATTCAAGGTGTTGTCATTCATTTTATTAAAGTGTATGAATCAAATTATAGTCCAGAACAGAAACATCAATTTAAAATGTTGGAAGACAACTTAAGTCTTATAGATTCCAGTGAATGTATTATTTTGGGTGTAGACTGGAATTGCTGTGTTGATTATATGCTGGACAGAACAGGTCAGGAAACACATTTCGAGTCTTCCAACTTCTTGTCTCATGTTTTGACAAAGATGGACCTGATTGATGTGTGAAGAAGAAATAATTCAAGGAGTAGACAGCATACCTGGGTCAGAATAGCTGAAGGTAGATGCCGTGCAGCCAGGTTAGACAGGTTTTATCTGTCTGGATCTTATAGCACTCGTGTAATGAATTGCCACATTGTTTCTGTTGGGTTTACAGATCACGACACGATTTTAATGGAATTGGTTCCTACTTTTACAGGGACACAGAAATCTTTTTGGCATTTTAACACTGAACTGTTACTTGATTTTACTTTTTGTGAAAATTTTCTGGAGATCAAAGAAACATGATTTTCAATCCCTGATTGGGTGGTGGCAGGTAGTGGAAGTCCAAATCAGGAATTTCTGCCAGCAATATACTTATAAATCCACTGACAACATTAGGAGGGTGATTCGGCAACTGGAACAGGAAATAACAGACTTGGAGAGTGTTTCTGTTAGTCAGAATAATCAGCAGGATTTACTGTATCATAAAAGAATGGAGTTACTCTTTTTCAGGAGAGAGTTAACGACGCTCTGATTCGTGCTCGGTTTACAAAGCTTAGGGACATGGACGCACCAACAACATTCTTTTTTAATTTGGAGAAGTCAGTCGCACGGAAGAGACAGATGGTCTGCCTTCATCTGCGAAACGACCAAGTTACAACGGATCCAGCTGAGATGAGAAGACTTGTAATGGAGTTTTACTAATCTCTTTTAGAATGCAACTGTGATGAAGCAGTGATAGCAGAACTTCTTCAAGGCCTTCCTCAACTCACTTCAGAGGATCAGGAATCTTTAAACACGGACTTGACATTGGAGGAACTTACAACGGCAGTTACACAGATGGCTTCTGGGAGATCTCCAGGAATAGATGGTTTACCTGTGGACTTTTTAAACATTTCTGGAATGTATTAGGGAACGATCTTCTGGATGTGTTTAATGATTCTTTTGTTAGGGGTACACTTCCAGTTTCTTGCCAGCAGGGTGCACTCTCTCTGCTGCCTAAAAAGGGGGACCTTGCCTTGTTAAAAAACTGGAGACCAGTGACTCTTTTATGTAGACTATAAAATTATTTCAAAGGTGTTATCCAACAGGCTGAAATGTTTTATTGAACTCCTGATTCCAGTGGATCAGTCTTCCTGTGTTCCAGACAGATCTATGTTAGACAACTTATTTCTTATGAGAGATGTTTTTGCTGTCTGTGAGACATGTGACCTAAATGTGGGGATTATCTCTGTTGATCAGGAGAAGGCTTTTGACCGTGTAGATTATACTTTTCTGTTGTCGACCTTGCAAGCATTTGGTGTGGGAAATGTTTCTCTTTCTTGGGTGTCATTATTTTACGCCAATGCTAGTTGTGTAGTGAAGGTGACAGGTAGGTTGAGTAACCCTGTATTAGTTCATAGAGGTCTTAGGCAGGGTTGTCCCATTTCTGGTCAGCTATATAGTTTAGCCTCTTTTATTTGGATTGAGAAAATTAAAAGGTCTTTCCCTACCGGGAATGGGTCACCTGTCTAATGGGTTAAGGCATCTGTGTTCTTTCTTCCCGTGTCAGAGGGAGGTCAAGGACTTGTGGATATCTTGGCCAAGACCACTGCCTTCAGATTACAAACCGCTCAGAAGCTGCTTTATGGAAGTAGTTACTGTTGGCTGCCCTTGGCTCGGCTGCTTCTCCATAAAGCTGGATATCCTGGACTGGATAAGCATCTGTTTTTGCTTAAAACAGCAGAGCCTGATATGATGGGTTTAAGACCTTTTTATCATTCAGTGTTGGATGCTTGGGAAACGCTGAAGATTTTCCGTGATCCTGATCCTAGACCTGGCTGGGGATTTTTGAGGAACCATTGTTTCACAATGACTTGTTGTACGGGATTGTTTGCTGTCATCACCTACAATAAGGACCAAGTTCATTCAAGCTGGGATTGTGAAACTGGGTCACCTCGCAAAACTATTGATAGAAAGGATATGTGACCTTACTAACATCAAGTCCACCAGAATCTTAAAGAGGATCCTGGGAGAGGTCTGGGAGTCCTTACCCGTGTCACTGAAAGTATTTGCTGAAAACTGCGATCTAGCTGACCAGTGGCATAATGGATATGAGTACGTATTTCCAGTACTTTCAGCTGCACCAGCTTTTGATGGATGGCATGAGGAAAATAGACTGCTTCTCTCTTTGAGAACACCGGTGTTGGGTGTTGAGGTGGACACAGGTTCTTGGCTCAGACCTTGCCCCGAAGAGTAGATGGAGGTTCCTGTATAAGCCACCTGTTGAGAAATGGGTTGGTGACCTCCAGTGGAGGATTATTCATGGATTTATAGCTACGAACAGACACAGAACTCACTTTGACCCAACTACTAGGGGTGGATGTCTATTTTGTGAAGAACAGGAGTCGCTGGAACGCTTGTTTTTGTCCTGTCTAAGGTTAAAAAGCCTGTTTTGCAGGAATGGTTGGAAGCCCTGGGTGAGCACTTTTCTATGGCTGTTTTAGTTTTTAGTCTTAGGTACAGAGCTTTGAAAAAGAAGACTCATGTCTTAATCAATTTCCTTCTTGGTATGACTAAGTTAGCAATTTGGAAAACAAGGAAAAGTAAAATGCTTGGACAGGGTTGGCCTGATGCAGCACTTAGTTTTAAGGGCTTAGTTGCATTGAGATTGAAAGTGGATGCTTTTTATTGTGTTACTTGTAATCTACAGATGTTTACAGATTTGTGGTGTTTTCGAAATGTTTTATGTTCATTGAGGGAGGATGGTGCACTACTTTTGCATTTTTAGAGTGATATTATTATTCAGTGTATTTGTTTTGCTAACTACACATGGATCTACGTTTGTGTGGTTTTTGGGTGGTATGTGATGTTTCCTTTGACTTTGTGAGCATTTGTTTGTATTATTGAATTGTGATATGAATAAATGCGTTTGTTAAAGGTCCTTCTTTCTTGCATGCTGGGAGTGTTGGAGCGTGTGGTGAGTCTGACTGAGAGATTGAGGACTTGTTTCCAACTTTACTTTTCTGTCTGTGTGTCAAAGGAAAATTGTTTTCATATAATGTGATCAGCTTCATGAAATGTGCTTTTTATTGATCACTAAGCAATCTACATGTCTACGTGACTTTTCACCTAATAACTTTTCTGATGATGAACTTATTCAGCTACTAACCGCTTCCTCTTTCTTTAAGAACATACAGATTTAGAAAAAGGGGAACCTCAACTCTGAGCTATTTGAACACACACACACACACACACACACACACACACACACACACACACACACACACACACACACAGAAAAGTATAAATAAAGAATAGAATAGAATAGAATAGAATTCAACTTTATTGTCATTGCACATGCACGGGTACAGGGCAACGAAATGCAGTTTGCATCCATCCAGAAGTGCTTTAGTGATATAGATATATTACAATATATATTAGCAATAATATAGATATGTAAGTATATTACAGAAATGGGTTTATTATGGTATGTTATAATGTACACGGTATGAAGTATGTTATGAATATTCTGTAAGTATGTACAGGCTGTAGTGAGTACAGGCTATGAACAGGATATGAACAGGATATAAATATGAAATAAATAACTTTACAGAAATCTGAGATATACAGTTATACAGAAATGTGAACTATGCAAGTTATAAACAGTTGTAGGATTAAAAATTATCGTATGTACAGAATGATTATTTACACAGAGCTATATAGTAGTGCAGTTAAGATAAGTGAGATATGTGGATAATTTCTACAGAGGCTATATAAAGTGCTAGTGGTTGTGAGTGGTGGTTCAGTCCATGTTATTATTGTGTGTTTGAGGGTACAGTTGTCCATTGTGGGTGTGTGTATGTTCAGTCCATGAGTTAACATGGGTCAGATGTCAGGAGGCAGAGTTCAGGAGTCTGATGGCTGTGGGGAAGAAGCTGTTCCAGTACCTGGTGGTCTTAGTCCGGAGGCTCCTGTAGCGCCTCCCAGAGGGCAGGAGGGTGAAGAGTCCATGTGATGGGTGACTGGGGTCTCTGATGATTTTCCCAGCCCTTTTCAGACACCGCTTCCTGTAGATGTCCTTTATGGCAGGAAGTGGTGCTCCGGCGATGCGCTGGGCAGTTTTCACGACCCTCTGCAATGCCTTCCGGTCCGAGGCAGAGCAGTTCCCATACCAGACTGTTGTACAGTTGGTCAGGATGCTCTCAATGGTGCAGCGATAAAAGTTCACCAGGATGTCTGAGGACAGGTGGTTCTTCCTCAGAGTCCTCAAGAAGAAGAGGCGCTGGTGAGCCTTCTTGACCAGCTTGGAGCAGTTGGTCGTCCAGGTGAGATCCTCGGAGATGTGGACTCCCAGGAACTTGAAGCTGCTCACATGCTCCACAGCTGCCCCCTTAATGTGGATGGGTGGATGTGGGTCAGCATTCCTCCTGTAGTCCACGATGAGCTCCTTGGTCTTCTCGGTGTTAAGCAGCAGGTTGTTTGTGTCGCACCACTCAGCCAGACGATCCACCTCCTCCCTGTAGGCGGCCTCATCGTTGTCACTGATGAGGCCAATCACTGTGGTGTCATCTGCAAACTTAATGATGGTGTTGGAACCATCAGCAGGTCTGCAGTCGTGGGTGAAGTCTCATCACTGTCACGCAGACAGTGATGAGACGCAGGTCGTGCGTCCATGACTGCCCTCACGAGTGAAAGACAACTGCAGTGTTTGTGTTTTCTAACTCAGGTGTCTCAAGCTGAAGAACTACGGGGTGATTTAAAGAAATCCCCTGTCACTGTGTTTTTGCTATTTGTGTAAAACCAGCTTTTTGCTGGTTGGCGTGTGTATCGCCAAAATGGACCTCGCTAACCTTACGAGACAACATGGTTTTAAGATCATACCTACTTGTCCTTGCTCTGTAGAGGAGTGTAGTCTATCAGTGGGTGAAATCCTGGGTCAAAGCAGCATTAAATCTGCTGCTCAGAGAAATAGCGCAGTGGTGATCTTTGTTGACAGTATGGAGAAGACAAATAAAGTGATTGAGAAGGGTATTGTCGTGAATGAGATTTTTTTTCGGTTTGTCCTCTAAGCACACAAGCGAAAAAAGTCATGATTGCAAATATTCCTCCATTTATCAGTGATGAATGACTGGTGAGAGAAAAATTATTCTCTGATTAGAAAACTGTCATCGGCAGCAAATCCCAGCTGTTAAAGCACGTTGTCTCACAGAGGCGACAGGTTCCCATGATTCTAAATAAAAAGGATAAAGATCTAAATTTAGTGTTTAATGTGTGAGTGGATGATTTTGACTATAACTTATATGGGACTTTGGGCGTGTTGGTGCATTTTGGGTGTG
Organism: Simochromis diagramma; assembly: GCF_900408965.1. Classification (NCBI taxonomy): domain Eukaryota; kingdom Metazoa; phylum Chordata; class Actinopteri; order Cichliformes; family Cichlidae; genus Simochromis; species Simochromis diagramma. The sequence continues at coordinate 217,480 of NW_024387327.1, read as the reverse complement.
GCAATGTGGGCCATTTAGTTCGAGCGTGTCCTGGAAAATATGTCCCTTCAAATAATTTAGAACAAACTCGGGTGGAAGGAGGAGAAAAGAAGCAGAGAACAGCAGAATCCAGAGATTCGGCGAGCAATGAATTAAACGAAACAGGGAAGCAAAGTGGTGGGAAACTTTGTCAGAAACCAACTTAAGTGCAGAAAAAGGAGACTACAGAAGAAGAGAATGTAGAGCAAATTGTCCACACTTAAAGTCAAACAGTGATAGATACACAGGATAATCAGGAGAATAACACAGGTGTGGTGAACGAGAGCTCAGGGAAAAACTGCAAATGATCCTGAGGACACAGAAGGTAGTCAGATGCTGTTAGAGGAGTCCTTTAAAGACAAAATCAGGGAGTGTAGCTAGCTCTCAAACTGAGAATGATGTTACAGATAAAATGGAGTTGGGAAGCTCAGGACAGAATCGGGTAGAATCTGATAGTGATACGGAAGAAGAGGATGAAGGTGAAGAGGAAGGCTGGACTGAAGATAGTCTGGCCAGTTCAACCTATAGAGCCTCCGTTAAACAGCAGAAGAAAGGTTACAGGGTGCGAAAAGTTAAACACTTTCTCAAGGTCACAAAAATACGAAAAATGTGAAGATAGAGGAATTTTTCCAGACAAGAAGTGGCTTCTGTTGCATGTGAGATCACAGTTGAGCAATAAAGGAAAGGATTATACGGACAAAGAAGTCTACAGACTGAGAAAGATAGTTGCAAAACTTAAGCAGGAGTTTAATAATGATGAGGAGTACGATGGCATCTAAGGTTTTGTGTTTTGTGTATCCTTGTATCTTTGGTGATGAGTAACTTCAGAGTTTCTACTTTAAACCTGAATGGAGCCAGAGATATGAGGAACAGAGTCAGTGTGTATGAGTTAATGAAATTAAAGCACATGAATGTATTAATGGTCCAAGAAACGCACAGTGACTGTTTAAATGAGACAGACTGGAAGAGGGATTGGGAGGGAGAAGTGATTTTGAGTCATTTAAATAGAGCCAGTGGTGGAGTGGCTGCTTTTTTCAAAAGACTTTCTACCAGAGTCCGATGATTTTCAGGAGGTGGTAAAGGGCAGGCTGATGGTGGTGAAGGCAAAGTATGTTCCATGATTATGTTTGTGAATGTGTATGCTCCAAATACGAGGCCAGAGAGAGTTCTGTTTTTACAAAAGCTTGAGGATGTCTTACGCAAGTGTGATCCAGAAGAGTTTCTTTTTGTGGCCGGAGATTTTAACTGTACAGAAAATGATGAATTCATTTAGAACCCAGACATTTCTAAAGCGTTTGACAGAAGCACAGTCTGTAGTTGATGTTTGGAGGGAAATGCACAATAAAAAACACAATTTACATGGGCTAGGTGTAGAGGAAAATGTTTGACTGCAGCTAGATTAGACAGGATATACTGTTTTAGACATCATTTTGGAATTTTTAAAGAGTGTAACATACATCTTGTTTCTTTCTCTGATCATGCTCTGGTTTCTTGTAATGCTTTTGTTGCAAATCTTAAACACAAGTCTGCTTACTGTCATTTTAACACTGCTTTGTTACTAGATGCAAATTTCAAGACAGCGTTTAGTTTTTCTGGAGAGTGTTTAAATCTAGGAAGATGATTTTATGTGTTTGCGGCAGTGGTGGGACCAGGGAAAAGCTGAAACCAAAGACTTTTGTCATCAGTGCACTTTCAATGTCTCTTCGGACTTGGCCAAATCTATGAGAGATCTGGAGACTGAAATAGTGGAGCTGCAAATTCCACAGGAAACCGAGGTTGTTTTGAGAACCTCAATTCTAAAAAAGCTTTGTTGGCTGACTTGCTGGGCTCTAGAGCACAGGGGGCACAGATTTCAAAACCTTTCTTTGATGGATGCTCCTAGGAAGTTTTTCTTTTTGCTGGAAAAAAAAGAAAGGACAGAGCAAGTTCATACATGGTTTGAAATCATCTGCTGGGGATCTTTTGACAGCGGATGGTGACATCAGGCGGAGAGCAGCAGATTTTTACTCAGAGCTTTATCATTCTGAGTACTTAGAGATGAAGAGACTTTTAATGCCTTCTGCAGCGGTCTCCCCAGAATTTCTGAGGATTTCACCAAGGAGCTGGGGGAGCCTCTAACAGTGACTGAAATTAATACTGCCTTACAAAGCATGCAAGGAGGGAAGGCCCCTGGCATAGATGAACTTCCAGTCGAATTTGATAAAGCTTTCTGACCTTGGTATTGATGTCATGGAGGTTTTTGAAGAGAGCTTTGCTACAGGATCTTTACCTCAGAGCTGCAGGAGAGTGGTTTTAACACTGTTACCTAAAAAAGGTGATCTTCAGGATATTAAGAACTGGAGGCCTGTCTCTTTGTTATGCGCTGATTATAAAATACTGTTGAAAGTGCTGGCAAACAGACTGAAGAAGGTGATGGATCAGATTGTCCATCAAAGGTCTAGGCCAAGCAGGTCTATCGTTGATAATGTGTCACTAGTCAGAGATATTTTGGAGGTCTCCAGTTCATTGGGATGTGATATTGGTCTGATTTCTCTGGACCAAGAAAAGACTTTTGACAGAGTTGAGCACCGTTACCTCTGCAGTGTGTTGGAAAGGTTTGGTCTCGGCACTGACTTAAGATTATGGTGTTGTACAAGGACATTGAAAGTGTACTGAAAACGAACGGCTGTTTGTATAAACCTTTTAAAGTAACCAGAGGTATCAGGCTGTCTGGTATGTTATATGCTCTGTCTATTGAACCAGTGTTAAATAGGGATGACTTGTAGGTTTTAACGTGTCTTTTAACCTATCTGCATATGCTGATGTTGTTTTTGTTAGAAGTCCAAAAGATGTCAATAAGTTAGGAATGATTGTTGAAAACTTCTGCAGATTTTCAGCTGCATGAGCAAACTGGGCTAAGAGTGAGGCTCTTGCAGTAGGAGATTGGCTGGATTGGCTGGACTCTTGTAACTTCCAGGTGGTTTGAAGTATTTGGGTGAAGATGATACAGTAAACAAGAACTGGGAAAAGGTGTTGGGGACAGTTAAGGGGAAATTAGGGAACTTGAGATGGTTATTACCCCAGACGTCATATAGAGGGGGGGGGTGCTGATTATAAACAACTTAGTTGCTTCTGTAGTCTAATAATAATACATTTTATTTAAAAATAGCGCCTTTCAAAGCACCCAAGGACACTGTACAGCAAATAAAAACACAAAAACTGGAAATATACATATAAGAATAACAGACAAAAGTTAGGAGCATACAGAGGTTTAAACATAAGCAATTTTAAACAGATGAGTTTTGAGGGTGGACTTAAAAAGAGGGAATGAACTAATATTTCTGAGGTCAAGGGGTAAGGAATACCGGAGTCGAGGGGCAGAGCAACTAAAAGCCCCGCCCCCATTGTAATCAGACGAGCGGAAGGAAGAGAGAGAGAAAGAGAAGATGAAGATCTGAGGCACCGGGATGGGAAGTTCATCTGTACTAAATCAGAGAGGTATGGTGGAGAGAGAGAATGAATAGCCTTAAATGTATAGAGGATTATTTTAAAATGGATGCGAAATTTAACCGGGAGCCAGTGAAGCTGCTTCAGGATTGGGGAGATGTGGTGGGTAGAGGAAGTCCTAGTAATAATACGGGCACCAGAATTCTGGACATGTTGGAGCTTGTTAATGGATTTTTGTGTAAGGCCAAATAATAGTGAGTTACAATAATCAATTCAAGAGATAACAAGATTATGGACGAGAATGGCAGTGGCATGAGGAGTGAGGGAAGGGCGGAGGCGATTGATGTTATGGAGTTGAAAATATGCTGCACGTGTGACATTATTGACATGTGAATTAAAGGATAATGTGCTATCGAGAATGACAGCCAAGCTTTTCACAGAGGGAGAGATAGGGACCAGCGAATTATTGATGGTGAGAGAGAAATTGTTAATTCTGGATAGCAATCGTTTAGTGCCGACCAGGAGAAGTTCTGATTTATTGCTGTTGAGTTTAAGGAAGTTGGAGGAGAACCAGGAATTGAGTTCAGCTAAGCAGAGGGTGAGGGAGGGTGGAGGAAGAGTAGAATCGGGTTTGGTAGAGAGGTGAAGCTGGGTGTCATCGGCATAGCAGTGGAACTGAATGTTATATTTACGAAAAATGTGTCAGACTGGAAGAAGGTAAAGGATGAAAAGAAGGGGCCCGAGGACAGATCCCTAGGGCACCCCAGTAGATAGAGGAGAAGGCTGAGAAGTGAAGGATTTTAATTGAATGAACTGAGTGAAAGCAGGCTAATGGAGTATGAGAGAGGCCAATAGAAGCTAATCTGCTAAGGAGAATGGGATGAGAGATGGTGTCAAAGGCTGCACTCAGATCAAGAAGAATAAGGATGGAGAGGAGACCAGAATCAGCTGCCATAAGAAGATCGTTTGTTATTTTTATAAGAGCAGTTTCGGTGCTATGCAAAGGATGGAAACCGGACTGGAACTGTTCGTAAAGGTTATTATCAGTTAGGTGTAGATGGACTTGTGAAGCAACAATTTTTTCAAGAATTTTTGAGAGGAATGGTAGGTTGGAGATAGGACGGAAATTATTAAAGTTGTTTGGATCTAGACCTGTTTTTTTCAGGATTGGGTTAGAGCCTCTTATCCAAACATATCTCATATCTTCAACAGCTTAAGTAAATTCATACTTAAATTATACTGCAGTTTTCTCATCATTATAAGAATATTTACTGCATCAGTTTGTCTTCCATTTTATCTGAAACATACAAAGATCAAATCTTTTTTAGTTTATTTTGAGATATTGCCCTTAAATACAGCTAAAGCTTTCAGACAGTGAGCATTGTATATTAACCATAGAACCAAGTCTGCCAGAGCTTATATTATATTTTTACATGCTGTGCAGCCATTTTTGGGAGCATTTCAAGTTGCTATACATCAATACAACTGTTATAGCCCAAATTGTAATAATATGTCTGCATTAAGTGCATAGTAATTACATAAATTGCAACAAAGTGCAATAAACTACAAAAAAATTGAAAATCGTTTTTGTTTTTTTAACATATATTTCTAGTTAGAGAAATTTAAGAGGCTTATCCCTCAAAACTGTAAATACAAAAAAGTTGCACAAAATAGTTTCCCACCACAGGAAATTTATTTTGAGTGTCTTCATAGTTTTATTTTTGAAATACACCAATTTTTATACACTGCAGGAAAAACGAAAATAAATATTATAGTGCAAATTTGCAAAAAAGCAGCATCAAAATAAACTATTTCCAGCAGTGCAATATGAGTCCTGAGCATCCCAGAAACAAAAACTACATTTCCGCGACAATGACGTCACTTCCGGTTTCGGGCAGGTCATGGCGGACATGCGATAGTTTGCGCTGACGTCTATTCCAACGTAGGAAGTGTTACAAACAGCTGATCGGATCGGCAAAGCGTGTTTCTGGAATATTATGTTTTTGTTGCTGCAAGTGCTTTTTATGCAGTTTTTGCAAAGCTATATGTGGAAGGAAACTGTGACCCAGGACAAGCTGATGGCATAAGATGTAAGTACAACTCCTCCGGTTTCATATGCAAAAAAAATTATTGCGCTAGCTTACGTGGTTGCAGTGCTACCGGGATTTAAAAATAGTTAGGGAAAACGGAGCGTGCCCACTCCGACCGGCTTCAAAGGGTTAATATCTGTATGTCAGACAGTCACAAGTTAGAAATTATATGAAATAAAAGTAAATACCTTGAATCTGAACTGAATTGTAATATTTGAGACAGAGTTAAATTCCACCGCTGAGCTTTTTTCCCCCAAAAAAAACTTGTCAAAAAAGGTTTAAATGTCAGCACCTCCAAATCTGAGGCCATGGTTCTCAGCCGGAAAAGGGTGGAGTGCCCACTCCGGGTCGGGGATGAGTTCCTGCCCCAAGTGGAGGAGTTCAAGTATCTCGGGGTCTTGTTCGCGAGTGATGGGAGAAGGGAGCCGGAGATCGACAGACGGATTGGGGCTGCAGCTGCAGTAATGCAGACGCTGCACCGGTCCGTCGTGGTGAAGAGGGAGCTGAGTGTAAAAGCGAAGCTCTCAATTTACCGGTCGATCTACGTCCCTACCCTCACCTATGGCCACGAGCTGTGGGTAGTGACCGAAAGACCGAGATCGCGGATAGAAGCGGCAGAAATTAGCTTCCTCCGAAGGGTGGCTGGCCTCTCCCTTAGAGATAGGGTGAGAAGTTCGGCCATCCGGGATGGGCTCAGAGTAGAGCAGCTGCTGCTCCACATCGAAAGGAGCCAGCTGAGGTGGTTCGGGCATCTGACAAGGATGCCCCCTGGGCGCCTCCTGGGTGAGGTGTTCCAGGCATGTCCCACTGGGAGGAGGCCCCGGGGCAGACCCAGGACACGCTGGAGAGATTATATCTCTCGGCAGGCCTGGGAACGCCTTGGTGTTCCCCCGGATAAGCTGGAGGAGGTGGCTGGGGAGAGGGAGGTCTGGGCCTCTTTGCTTAGGCTGCTGCCCCCGCGACCCGACCTCGGATAAAGCGGATGAAGATGGATGGATGGATGGTTTGAATAGTAAACTATATATAATGTAAAATGTATTATATTTGTACTGTTACAATGAAATGAAACTAGTCTCATGAACTACTAGCTTACTAGCTAAAGGTAGGCTCATTTTTTGTTAAAGGCACTCAGTGTTCTCTCAGATATTCTCTTGATGTTCTCTTAGATACATCACATGTAGATGAAACAAAACAATTTTCCCAGAGAAAGTCAAAGAAATGACATAAAATTAAGATTTTCTGTATTTCTGTTGAACATGCACCATAGCTGTAGCTGCTGCCATCATGGTTGCTAGGCAACAGGGAATGTGCAATGTAGGCTAGCCCATCCAGTTTAACAAGCCTTGCACTTCCGGTCTTCCTGGACTTTGAAGGACCTGACCTACGTAGATTGGGTAGGCTGGGTCCTTCGAAGGATGCAGCCCCTGAATGTGGACACAGCCTTGGAGAAGGGAAGACAGACGGACCCTGACAGTTCTTTACCCACGAGGAATTTCAACAGTGTTTGACATGACAACCACGTGTGACTTTCCTTGGCCTTCATGTCTCAATACTTCAATCAGGTCATATTAACTTACTCTGTGAGGTCTAAGTCGTCATTAAGATGGCCCAGACTCTATGTTAAGAAGAAAAGCAAAAAAGACACTTTGGAAAAACCTATTTTTAAAAATATATTTTGATAAAATTAAACATAGGACTATCATGGATGATGACTTAGAGCTCAGAGGGTTAATGAACACTGAAAACAGCCATTTTTTCAGTGTTCAAGAAATTTATTAAAGTGATCACAGCATCATCAACGCCCCTACAAGGCCTGTATGCAAATTGTAGTGGATCAGTCGTTGAGATTTGTTATAGCTGCACATGGCAGGTATAATTCCTTCCTAGGTAACATTTGATAACATCAGTGTCACTGCCCAAAAGTTGATTCTATTCATCTGGATGATTTCAGTGGGAGAAATGTTTCGTCATCATCCAAGTAACTTCTTCAGTCTCAGCTGACTGCAGGTTTACCCAATCACTGGCCTGTAGGTGTGAATAGACTGCAGAGTCCTGGCTAGACGAGGTGGCTCTTCTGTGCTGTGCCATCCGCTTCGCCAGAGGTTGTTTGGTTTCCCCGATGTATAAATCCTGGCAATCCTCCTGCACTTAACAGCGTAACACTATCTTACTCCGTTTGTGTCGGGGGACACGATCCGTCGTGGTGGACCAGTTTTTGGCGCAGCGTGTTTTGGGGTTTAAAAGCCACAGAGACCCAGTGTTTAGAAAAAATGTGTCTCAGCTGCTCCGATACTCCTGACACGTACGGGATCACTGCAGGTTTTTGCTTAGGCAGCGGTTGTCCTTCTCTCCTGGATCGGCTGGAGCTTTCTTTAGGAGCCTTCCCAGCTTTGACAAAAGTCCAGCTGGGATAACCACATTTACTCAGGGCCTTCTTGATGTTCTTCTGCCTCCCTGGCTGCTGTGTCTGTGGGGATGGTGTTCGCTCTGTGTTGTAGCGTCCTGATGACACCCAGTTTGTGCTCCAGTGGATGATGAGAGTCAAACCTTAGATACTGATCCGTATGTGTAGGTTTACGGTACACGTCAGCTTTTAGATGTCCCCCATTACTGATGGAAATCTCACAGTCTAAGAAGGCTAACTATGGGCAGAACTTTGTGCCATCAGAAACTGAATTTGAATAAGTTACATTTGAATTTGAATTGCTCAACTTGAATGAAAGCTTCTAAAACGCAATTAAAATTAGCATAATTTGAAATCCAATGTATTGGTTTGAAAATGATCATCTCTAAATTGAAACTGAATTTTATATTTTGAAAATGAATTAATTTGAAACTGTCCTTCTTTAATTTTAGCTATTGAATGCTTTCAGTTTCACTTCGCACCATTCAATTTCAGTGGTACAATTCAGTTTTTGGGGTCATATATCTGGGTCATTTGTGAAAGTAATCGAGTGCTGATTAACAGAACTATGTTGTTTCATGAACTGGCTGTGTGGAGGCAGAAGAGGACCCAAACGCAAAACTCACGGAGACAGGAACTGAACTCAAAATCACTGCTTTATTGCAGGTTTCACAAAGAAACAGAACTAAACTGGGAATGCTAACAGAAGACCGAGGGAACACAGAAAGACACACAGGTTCGGGGAGGAGACATTGACGACGCGACAGCGAACTGAGGGAGACATGCACATAAATACACAGAGGGTTAACGAGGGAAGTGGAAGCACACGGGGAACACAGCTGACAGATAATCATAACGAGACAGGGCAGGAGTGAACACAACATGACGCATACTGACGAGAGACTGTCAAAGTAAAACAGGAAGTACACAGAGGTTCAGACAGGAGGAGAGAGAGCACGGGGAGAACACAGACATAACAGGCTGGGGAAAACATGGAATAAAACACAAGGAGAGATGAGGGCTCACAGATACACAGGGGCACACAGGAGGTAACCAAATAAGGAACATCTTAACTAAATAACCTAGGAACCAAGGCATAAATAGGGAACAAAATACAAAAACACACAAAAACTAAGAATACTGGGCCAACATGGCCCAGGACCATGACATGTTGTACCTGCGGAGTGTCACTGAGTGGACCTACGGCATCTTGAGCTGAGGCGGGGTACAGATTAAGCATTCAGAAGTCATTCATCTTGTTATTATCTGTTATGCTTATTGTAGCTGTTACCTAAAAACACTAATTTAGCGTAGTTTGCCCTGGGTTCAGCTTTGACAAATGAATATAATCGACTGTTTCCAGCAGAATTCCACAATTGTCATCGCGTACCCTCTCACAGCTCTGTATGCTTGCACAGTACAGTGCAAATGTGAAAATGAATGCCCAAACCATTGTATTTTAGGGTATTTTATGTCTCCCTAACTCTTTAGCTAACCTAATAACTTTAGCTAAAGTGAACAGTTAGTCTAATTCCTGAGTGCAGCATTACTGGATCACCTCTGTTAACAGACACTCAACCACACCTGTCATATTCCGTATGGTGTTCATGTAGTTTTTTACCCAACAGTTCAGCAAAAAACACATGATGATTTCAAGCATGTGATGACAAAGGCCTTCCATTATGGTCTTTGTCATCACAAGTCTGGCTGATCATGTTTAGATGGTGTCTGGCTGGCACGATCAGCCTTTTGATGCCATGACACCCCTGACCCATCAAGACAAGTCTCCACTAGCTCCCTGAAGGTGTGCTGTGTCATCTGGCAATAAGATGTTAGTATGATGTGGTGTGAAATAGATTTGTTTGTCCTGAACATCCCACAGGTGGTCAACTGGATTGAGATCTCTGAAATTTGGAGGCCAAGTTAACACCTGAAACGAATTCTTCAAACTCTTTTTGAACATTTTTGGTTCATGGCAGGGTGCATTATCCTGATGAAGGAGGCCACAGCCATCAGGGAATGCCATTTCCAATAAAGGGTATTCATGGGTGTGTTTTCATTTAAGGGGTGTACTGCAACAGTGCTAAGGTAAGTGGGATGTTTCAAAGTAGCACACACAGGACCCAAGGTAGCAGAACATTGCCCAAAACTGCACACTACCTCAGCTGGTTTGCCTTCTTCCCATAGTTCCCTGTCACTGGTGCACCACCGTTCCTTCATTGAATCACTTTTGATTGATAGTAACCACTTCAGACCAGAAACACCCCACAAGAACTGCATTTTCCAGTTTTTCTTGATGATCAGTGTCATTCATTTCACCTTTCAGTAGTCATAGTGTTAGCTAAGTGTATGTTGGCCCGGTGCAAGCAATCATTGAAATATGTTTGGAAACTCATGACAGTAAGAACTGAGGCTGATAAAAGGTGCTTGGCTTAGTGTTTATATAGTATTTATAATAAAGTGCTTGCTAAGATCTAAATGGCTTAAGATTTTAGAGTGATGAGTTAAAAAAGTCTTTTCAGTCTTTTTCCAAAGCTGCACATGAAGCATCAGTAAAGTTGTAACTCCAAATAACGTAAACAGACAGTAAGAAATGCAAAATATTTCCTGTAGTCCCGGAAACAGTGTGATGTGAACTCTTCTGGCAGTGAACAAAAAGGAAAAAATGAATGTCTGTTATCTGACGACTACAGGAAAGAGCACAGCCCACAGAAACCAAAAGGTTCAAATGACAGTTTCTAATGCAGTCTCTGTACAAAAGGAGAATCTGGTGAGAATCAGCTTAGTTTTTTTTACAACGGGGAGAAGACGATGATACTTTTCAGCTTCAAAAGCTTCTTTATTTATTATTATTTGAGCTCCTTATTCCACCCAAGCAATGGTAAGACTTTCAGTTTCACCTTCTAAACTGTAGCAGTTGAATTTTAGTAATTAATTTTTCAACTTTAGTGATTAATGAGAACTGCTGGTCCAGTGAGTTAAAAAAATGGCCACAGTAGAACACAAATATGGACTTGCATTTCTCATGGTCAGTGTGTTATGTTATTGAAAGGTACAGTAAATAAAAACATTTACCCTTAGATGTCTCTCCACATGGACTCTAATGACAGAAAGAAAAAACAGAAAGTTTTAACCTTGTTTCTGAATTTCTTTTTACCAGGTTTTGAGGTGATCCAGCCACAGGATAAGACTAATAACCCAGATACAGTTTTCATCAGCTGTAACTTTACAGCAAACACTGGGCCAATTGTAGATGTTCGACTCAACAAGGTTTTACCAGAGAAGTATGTCGAAGCATGTCTCTTGGTTTTAGTGAATTTGTGTTGTTTTTGAGATGACAAAAACGAGCTTTTCTCTTTCACTGCAGGATGTTGAGAAATTCTCGTACTACTTGTATGAACTCATGTTTGCTGACTGAAGTTCTCTTTATGTTTTTGATCAAATGTTTGTATGACAAAAAGGTGTCTGTATGAAGTCTGTAGCAGTTCTATGTTCAAAAATCTGCAGGTTTTCTTTTCCCATTTTCAAGAATTCTGCCTGCTGCAATTTTAACATTATTTCAATTAAAATAATTAGACTGGGTCATGCTAGCTGCATATCTAATATTTCTTTGTTTCCTTTCAGAAAGATGCTCTGCCAGACTGAATCTGAAGCCTGTTATAACATTATCGTACTTAAAGACGCTCCATTCAAGTATATTTTCATCTTACTCAATGCTGGGCCAGAGGCATGGACCTCAAAGTATGAATGTGAGTGGTCAGCAACAAATAAGGATGGGACGGACAAAACCGTGACAAGTGCAGCAAACAAATTAATGAAACTGCAACTACAAGGTATGTATATACAAAAAAAGATAAAAACAGAAATTGCATTTTATTTATTTATTTATTTTTTGTCTGCAGAAGTGAAAGACTGAAATGACAAATGATGCAACAGAACGTCCACATTTTAGAGCATCAAATACTGTGATTCTGTCAGATGCTGTTAGAATAGTTGAGATTACAGTCTCCCTCCAAAGAGCAGTTTTCAGTTTGGAACAAGTCACAGTTTAGCTCTGCAGACAGCTTGTTCTGTTTATCAGAGCTGTGTTTTGCACTTCATTGCATACTCATCTGCTGGCTAGTTTTTGTTACGGGGGAGGGCAAAGTTCGGTTTCAGCCTAATTGCTCACTGGTTGTGGTCTCTCTGTGCGTATTGGCCATCATTAAAAAAAACATAAAACACATTCTTTCACAAATTTTCACAAATATTAAAACAGTAAGATGAAGGAAACATGTCCGAACACGAAATCATTTTAACAAATAACCTTTTGGCAGGCTGCTGGGAACCACACGGGAAGAGTGACTTGAGCAGGTCCTAGACAACATACGCACAAGGGTGATGAGGGGAGACAGCTGTCAACGCAGCAGGGACACATAAACATAATGCACATAGACTATCAAAATAAGACAGGAAACGCGGCAAAAAGTATAAGCACAGTAAGTCCTGCTGTGCAATTCAAAGGTACAGACTAAAAGTTTTGATTTGGAGGTGGTAAAATTAGGAACTATGTGTTGTTAAAGTTGCAAATACAAACCCACGATCCTACTAAATCAAAGTTAAGACTTGAGACTTTTTTAGCAACAGAATTATAATGTCAGCAAAGACACTGTGACTCAACCTCCCTTGTGTCCAAGTTGCAAAGTCCATGTGGTCTTTTAGCCCAAACCACACAAATTTTGCGATAAAAAGCCCAGGATATCCTCTTTACTGTGCAGTAGGACTCATAGATTGCATAGGTGGTGCTTGATGTAGACGTCTCACATTTACGTCCCCCCCAAACGGGACAAAAATGCATTGCTGTGTCTTAGAAGGATATGCAGGTAAACTCTGTTAAGACTGTATCAACACAGACACCCAGAATCTTCAATCAGAATGATGAAAATGGTAAATTGACGGGTTCTTTTTCTGCTCTGAGCACTCAGAGTGATTACACAGCATGCCTCATTCACTATTTCACACAAGCATTGTTTTCTAACATTTGCACATTTTGTTGCATCTTGGGGTAAATGTCTTACCTGAGGATATTTGGCATACAGACTGCAGTAGCCAGGGTTGAACCATCAACATTCTCATTAGTAGATGGTCTGCAGTGCCTGTGTGGGTTAGGGGTGTGTGCCTCGCAATCACTGTAACACTTAAAAAAACAACAACTTGTTAAACGTTTTTTTGTTCAACCATGTCCTGGCAATCAGGGCAAAATGTAGCTCTGTTTGATATGCATTAAAAACCATTTCAGTTTAGCACATGGTTAAGGCTGTGATGAGTGTTATCGCTGAGGACAAATTAGACCTCAGAGGGTTAATTGTCCAAGAGATTGCTCCTTACAGTTACCACTTTGTAAAGAAACTATCACAGAAATACTGCAAGGCTTTGAAACCTGTTGTTGACTCTTAAAATTAAAAATAAAAAAATAATAATTTCTGTGCAGGCTAGGATTTTTTTTCACCTCAGAGATTTTAGTCTGTATCGTTTCAGTGGTTTAAGCAGACAGAATCTTTTAACAGTATCTAAATCAAAGTTTGACTTCCTTGCATTGCTGGTCAGATCTGATCAAACTACACCCACGCTACTGACGAAGCTGGCTGGATACTCTGTGCTGCTAAATGTGTAAAACAGTCTTTACAACAAAACCTAATAATGCATGTTTCTGAACGTGAAACTGGCTGCTGTTCATGTCGTTGTGTTTAGTGACGTCAGTCAAACCACTGAAGTACAAACAGGAAGTAACCACTGTTTTTATTAGGTCAACTGGAAACTACACCACAGTGTACTCCTCCCCCTTCACCTCCTCCCCCTCAGTCCCATCAGCTCATGTGGATTTTGATTGGTCTGCTGGCCCTGATGTTTGTGTACAGCTGTATCATCACCTCCTTCTACACGAGGCTTATGGTGACTATCTGTCAGAATTACTATTTTTCTGAGGCTGTAATTTACGATATATGTCTTTATATGTCTTAGTGTGTTTTTTATCAGATATTTGTTATCATCTTGCCCGGACGCAACGTTAAAAGGTCCACAAAGCAGCTGAAAGCAGCTTTTATGATGGTCAGCCAGGTAATAGATGAAGGGAGATGTTTTGGTAGAGATTTTTACACAGCCGTAGTTCATTTTCTAAATGAGAAAGAATTCAGGTTTAAACTTTTATATAAGGTCTATGATATGACCACAGCTTTCACTGTTGTTGAGGGCTTGGGGAGCTTCTTTTGATCGTTGTTATTTTGAGACTTTCTTAGTCTGAAATCATATTTGTTTGTTTTTCCAATTACAATTTAAAATGATTTTTGTTTCCAACTCAGTATAAGCTGTTTATAAGCTGCTTTGAAATTCTGCTTTTTTTTTTTAACATTCACAGCAGACGATACAAAGCCATAAAATAATTGTTCAGATCATAACAACACACAGTGGATGTTCTGTGTCAACCTCAAGAGTCCTTTGAAATGAAACATCAAAGTAAAAGCTGTATGCCCACTGACCCACACAGATTTTTATTGACATCAGACATTGTTACAGTTAGACACACACAAGTTAAATTTATAATGTTTCCTAATAAGCTGACTGTAAATATAAAATGCACAAAAGCAGGACGTCCCCAAAACCGAATGCAGTTTTAATGCATCATTTTCTGCTATGAGATTGTAAAACGCCTGCTAAGCAATAGGCTCCAGCCCTTGTAACATAACTAATGTGAAATTAGTCTATAATTAGTCTATAATTCTTACTGCTTTTCTTTGTTACATAAATTCCATCAATTTTGACAAGCGTCCCAACACCACTGTTGAAATGTGGCCCCAAACCATCACGCTGTGTTTTACAGTTGGCTGTATACACTCACTATTCCACCTCTTTCCTGACCTCCTCTCTATATCTTGATGCCAATGTGCTGCTGATTTTCACTCTACTTCTTGAAAAATTTGGCACACATCAGCCTTTTTCTCCCTGTTTTCTCTGATCCCAAAGAATCACTGTCCATGTTTGCAAATTTTGCTTCATCTGACCACAGAAGAGTTTTCCACTCGACGATGCCGACCGGAGGATTGTGACTTTGATCCTTTGTCTCTCGAGCATAAAGATTTCTCCTGATTCTTGGAAACTTTTAATGTTATGTACTGTAGAAAGTTATTCTATTTTACATTGAAGACCATTGTTCTGGAATTGTTTCACAATTTGTAGACAGTTTTTTCAAAGTGAGTTAGCAGACAGTTAATAAGATACTGAAAGACATCCATAAAAATTGTCCTGCCTTTGTGCCGTGCCTGAACACCCAGTTTTAACAGCAGTATTATTATTAAAAACATTTAACAGAATAAAGCTATCAAAAGAATGAGGCCGAAATGTCTGCATCTCCTCTGCACTTAATGTTACTAAACTAATTACTTGAAAAGAAATCCTGCTGTAGGTGATGTGTCACTTTTGTGTTTTTTTTTGTTTCAGAACAGCAGCAAAGATTGCGAAAACTCCACCTATGTTGAAATGAGGAACGTTCCAGTTCAGTTGCATCCTCACCACATTTACAATACTATGGAAAAGGCTTGAGCTGCCCCTCATTTCTTTATATCTTATTAGGAAAATGGGTAATAGGTTCAACAATGTCTTAAAACATGGAAAAATACATGGAAATACAGTATCTGCAGTAAATACAACTGTGTACACAAATGCATAAACAGAGTCTGCACAATTCTAAGGAACTTTAAATATTTCATATGACCAAACTTATTCTTCTACATAGCCTGAACTCTCATAGGCAAAATTGCTTATAATGTCTGTTAGTAGTTTTCAGGGCGGGGGGCTGCCTGCCTTTATTCCATTTTCCATGAAGTTGGTGTTGAGGCCCAGACCATGACTAACAGTTTTCTACCCAGATATGCTTTTTTTCTCAATCCATGCAACCTGTTGACACTGACTGAATAGACTGTAAAGTAGGCATTGATTAAAGTATAACTTTGAAAGAGCTTTAGAAACCTTAGAGAACTGCTCATCATGACCAGTTTAAAATGTTACAAGAAAGTTTAGTTCCTTAGAAGCAAAATATAAAGAAATGAGGGTCGCTCAAGACTTTTGCACAGTACTGTAGCTCACTCATCTGTCTGCAGTATCTTCAAAAAGAAGACGTGAACAGCTCATATTGTGCTCTCAACATTTTGTTCTTCAGTATTTGACAGTTCATTAAGTTGTATTGTGCAATAGCAGAAAACCTGTGTAGTACTGAAGTAAAGAGGGGGGTGAACTGACCTCTTAAAGGCACATGGTTTTATTGACCTATAATATTATCCATTAGTTTAATCTTTTTAAAGTCTTACTTTATTAAAAGAATGTCAGCTATTGATTTGATGTAATTCCTCAAAATAGTAAGTGTGGATTGTACATGTAGCATCGTGGTTGGATTTTGTCTCTGACATGTTGAAACCTCATGATTCTTCCCTGCTCTTAGGTCTTCAGGTCAGAGGTCACGGTTGGTCCTACGTACCAAACTTGTGGGGATCCGGCTTTTCACGCACCAAAGCTGTGGTATTCTCTTCCATTGTCTTTACGCCGTGCAGACCCCACTGACTCTTTCAAAAAGCAGCTGAAGACATTTCTATACAAACAAGTTTTTAACTAATTTTCTCATTGTTTTGTTTTATTTATATTTCTGGTTTTATTGTGAAGCACTTTGTGATTTTTATCAGTAAAAAGTGCTATAAATACATCTTACTTACTTACTTTTCTAAATCTTCAAGGAAACTTTGCCTTAATCTTGTATTCAAATTACAATATTTTATACTATGTTTTGTGTAGTTTCCACGTGCTTCAGTGTTTCTGCACACGCACACAACAATGGTACAATTTCTAATTATTGCGGTACTACATGCCTTATTGCTAATAATATTATACTTTTATAAATATACCTCAAGCTCCCCATTAGTGGCCAGTTTGGTTTCTGTCTCATCGCTTGTATCATTTTATGATATACATCGTTGAGGGTGGGGGATACCTACTTATCCTAGTTTACACATTTCAAGCTGGAGAAAGCGGTGTGCCCATAAGCAGCCACAGAATCGGTTCAATATCCTTTATTAAGGATAAATGTAATTGTAACCTCTTAGTTAATCTGAACAATAACCTGTTGTTTTGCTGGAGGGGAACAGAAAATCATTGCATTTGTCATCACATGTAGCAAATATCATACCTTGACTTTTGAATGCCTGTTGTCTTTATGTGTCTTTTATTTCAAAATAGATTTGTATGGTTTCTTTTAATCAATAAAAATTAAATCCAAAAACCTCTGCAGAGTGATCCTTCCTAACCATCACTCCATCTATTTTCTTAGATATTTTTCGAGCTAAAGTTGAATGGGACATGCACCCATTTCAGCTGACCTTCTTTCCATTCTTCACTGAAAGCTCAAATGTCTCCCATAGATGTTCAGCTCAGTTTCATCTGAGGGCTGTAAAGGCCTTACTCATACACATTATTTTCACCTTCAGTAAAAATAGGATACATACAATGTCATCCTAAAATAGGCCACTGGTATCAGGAGAGAAATGAGTGGTCCTTCCCTCTATAGAGTGAGGTGGATTCCCAGAATTTCAGGTACAAAGCATAATTTGTCAAAAGTAGTCATTTGATCCCCTATCTGCAAATCCATACTGAGAGAAAGAATGACACAAGAGGGACACTATTGCAGTCTCAAGTTCATTCATACTGATTCAAGGTCGCCACTGCCTGATCCTTTCTCACAATATGTTGGACTATTGGCAGACTTTGGCAAACTAACTATTTTATCCTACACCAGTGGTTCTCAAATTGTGGGCTCCCTCTAGTCATTAAAGATGAAATAATGTGTGCTGTATTAACAGAATGTTAGCACTTTCTTTGCAAAGCATTACTACCCTTCCTGTCGTGTTTGTGTCAAAACTGAATTATGATATCCTCCACACTATGCACTCTAACATATAAAAGTGATGAGCACCTCTTGTTACATATGTGGTTTTCTTAGTCAAAATTGACCACCATAGGAAATGAATGGGAATCCCCCCCCCACACACACACACATACTGACTGAATGACCCACTGAACTACAACAGAAAACTAAACAGCAGTGACATTTGTAGGGTTACTGAAGTTGGGCTAGCTGGTATATAATGATGTGCTACGTGATCGCTAGCAACACAGCTACGTTAGCATAGCATAAACACAGTGAAGCTGGAGGATGAACGCTAACTTTTTTCCACTCGATAAAAGTTAACGTGAAGGTTCCCGATGGTTAAGGACAAATGCAATCGCATGGCAGGATGCTGTAAACGGACCAAACTTCAAACAGGAGAACAACTGAGATAATCCATCCACAACACGAGGTTAGTCATTCATATACTGCTGCATGGGCTGTAGCTACATCGGAGGGGTTTAAAAACTGAGCTTTAAAATGAACAGAGTTAATAAAAACCGAGAGAGGCCGACAGTGGTCACTGACTGTTTTTAGGGGCTTGTTCAGATTAAATAGAACAAGATACAAAACATTAAAACATGTTTAAAACACACAGAGTAGTTTGTTCACACGTCATCACTTAAAGACCGGATATCCCACCTGCTGCGACTGTTTTAATGCAGCACAGCTGTTGTTATTATCAGTTGTCACTGTGCATCCTGTTTATGACAGTTAAATAAATAACATTCATATAAGAAAGAAAATTGTCTCTTGTAAACTGTATGTGGTTTTAAAGAGGCCTATACTACTGTACTTTAATGGAGGTCATAAGGGTGGTACTTCAAGAGCCATTTATTTTATGAGGTGGTACTCATTGTGAAAAGTTTGAGAACCACTGGCCAACACAAAACGATACTATTTTTCATGCAACTTTTTCAATGACACAAAATTATTACTTCAGTTTGGTGAGACTTTTCATAAATATTCACCCTGTAATGGATCGTGTATAGACTCAATATCCAGTAAAAAAACTAAAAAATTAATAAAATGGTAAATGGTCTGTATTTGTATAGCGCTTCACTAGTCCCTATGGACCCCAAAGCACTTTACACTACATTCAGTCATCCACCCATTCACACACATTCGCATACTGGTGATGGCAGCTACATGTAGCCACAGCCACCCTGGGGCGCACTGACAGAGGCGAGGCTGCCAGACACTGGCGCCACCGGGCCCTCTGACCACCACCAGTAGGCAACGGGTGAGTGTCTTGCCCAAGGACACAATGACCGAGACTGTCCAAACTTCCGATTACAAAATGGACTGCCAACTCTTGAGCCACGATCCATAATATAAGCAAGTAAAATTTCTAGTTTATACATTTTCGTTTTTCTCTTGTGTTTCGTCATTCTTTCATTCTTGTAAATCTCTGGAAAGTGTTTTTTCTCTGTCTTTTCCATGGAAATACAGCAACTGTACATTTAGCTACCAAAGCATAATGTGTTACAAACTGCTTAGAAGAAAAAAGACTTTATGTTTGGCAATATTTGTTTAGCTGATTGAATTTATGCACCTAAAATTACCTGCTACATAAGAAGAGATAATCTGTTTATGCTCACTCCTCCTCGGTAGCACTAGAGAGATACTTATGAACCACAAACCCAACTTCGAGATCCTCACCATGAACACATCACAGAAATGAGTACAAAAACAGGATGTGTTGAGGGTGTAAGTGGGGCTGTTGGATGTCATTGTTTTCTTATTACTGAGTATCTCCATGCTGTCACCTGGAAGCAATATTAGGCAGCATGTGTCAACCTGCCTGTCAGATTGAATTTCTTAATTGGTTTAACCTCGGCTGAAGTGTTTTCAAAGTGGACTTTTTTATCTATTCACATAGTGCATGACAATCGTGCATGACAAAACTACACCTTATGTACAAATTAGTTGTCACAAGATATTCACACCTAGTGTCGGCCTGGTATATCGTTTGTGTTACTGAGGCAGCATGCTCATGTTTCAACCTTTAATTCTTTTGGTGTCATACACTTTGAACAGGGTGAAGTCATGTATTGAACTGACTTGTGGGTCCATTATTCTATTTTGCTTTTGCTAAATAGTTGTGGAAAGTTAACGTTTCCATTGTCAGTCAGCTCCTGCTGTGCAGGTCAGTGTGGTGAAAGACTGTCTTATCACTTGTGAACAAAATTGTCACGACTGGGGGCAGCAGCCGTGTGACGTGTGGAAGGAGGACTCAAATGCAGCACTTATTAGGATGTGAGGGTGATTTATTAAGAATACCGAACATAAAGTGGGGATGGCAAAACAGAACTAAGGATGAACTAAACTGGGAGAAACTAAACCATAGAGCAGCAAACCTGAACATGAAGGGAGGACTGAAGGGAGGACTGAAGGGAGGACTGAAGGGAGGACTGAAGGGAGGACAGCAGGGAGAACACGCAGGGGATTCACGAAGTGATGTAGAGTACGCAGGGTAACACAGAGGATGAACACAGACGACGCGACGAGGAGCACAGGCAGACACCCAGTGTAAATACACACACCAGGTAATTAGGAAATGGCAGACAGGTGGGGACACAGCTGGAACTAATGGACATAACGAGACAAACCTACAAAGTAAAACAGGAAACACACAGACTGTTTTACACAACCAACTGGGGACACGAACAGAACACAGAGGGGAGGCACAGGTAGGGATGATAGAAACACACAACTCAAACCATAAGAACAAATACAAAATCAGAATAAACTAGAAAATGATAATAATAAACTGAAAGTGCTGGGTCATCGACCCAGGACCATGACAAAAATTAGTAATAGCAGAGTGCTCTAGATTCATACCGGTTATTTTTTTATCCCATTTTTTGGAAATGATCTGTAATTAAGGTGGAGGCGGCACTCCCCTGAGACCGTCCTCAATGAACGGTAGTGATGGCCAAATGAAGCTTTCTGAAGCTTGTATTGAAAAACGGTTCATTACTCGAAGCTTTTCAACACACTCCTCTCTGGTGACATCTGGTGGCCAAAAATATGAAGAGCAGCTTGAATCCACAAAATAAAACCAACTGCTTCATTATGATTGCCCACTCTACAGAGTGGAGTTCTGTCTGATATTGGGCCGCTGTTGTGTTGCTTTGAACATATATTTTTTGGTGGTTAAAAAAAATGTGGTTTATTTGGTTAATAAATAATTATGACCAGTAAATTATCAATTTATCAGACTCGTGGTCTTCGACGCTCCTATCGAAAAGCAGAGCGTCTGTGGAAGTCCACCGGTCTGACTGTCCATCGTGAGCACTTTAAAGAACTACTTTACATATATAATGAATCAGTCAAAGAGGCCAGATCCTCTTACTTCAATAATCTTATAAACCGTCATAAAAATAATTCAAGAATTCTATTTGATACCATCAACAGTATTGTTTCTCCTCCAACCCAGCATGCTCTGTTGCTTTCTGATGAAGATTGTAATACTTTCCTTAATTACTTTGTAAATAAGGTGATGGACTTGAAATCTAAAATTTCCTCAAGTGCCTCCCCTTATGAAGATACCCCTTGCTGTCCTGGATCATTTACCTCCTTTTTTCCAATCACACTAAATGACTTAATTATAGTTTTAGGTAAAATGAAATCCTCGTCATGCTCTGTAGATATATTACCTCACTCTGTCCTGTCTGGGTCTATCACCAGCATTGGTCCCACATTACTATCCATCATCAACAGTTCACTGAGGCAAGGCTGTGTTCCATCTTATTTTAAACATGCTGAGGTAACTCCTCTGTTAAAAAAACAGAATCTCGATCCTAGCTCTGCTAGTAATTACCGACCTATTTCAAAATTGCCATTTGTCAGTAAATTACTTGAAAAAATTGTTGAAAATCAGTTCAGGTCTCTATTATGTAAATTACAGATTCTTGACCCTTTTCAGTCTGGCTTTCAAAAGCAGCACTCTACAGAGACCGCTCTCTTAAGAGTCTATAATGATCTGTTAATGGCATCTGACGCAGGGAACTGTTCTGTGATCATTTTGCTTGATCTTAGTGCAGCCTTTGACACCATCGACCACAAAATCCTACTTAACAGGCTCAAGGTTTTGGCTGGTGTATCTGGCTCTGCCCTAGACTGGTTTTCTTCCTACTTATCAGACAGGACCTTCTCTGTTAGGACTGATAGGTTCTCCTCTAACACTGCTGCCCTGACCTGTGGTGTCCCACAGGGCTCAGTTTTAGGTCCATTACTATTTTCTTTTCATATGCTTCCTTTAGCTAGTATCATTCAATCTTTTAGCAACCTGTCTTATCATTTTTATGCTGATGACATTCAGCTCCATATGTCCTTTAAGCCTCATCAGCTGGATAGGCTGTCCACCCTAGTCCAGTGCTTAACCCAGGTTTCTGATTGGCTTTCAAGCAACTACCTTGTTCTAAATACTAACAAGACTGAGACCATGATCATAGCTCCTCCTGAGCTACATTCTAAAATCAGTCAGGTTCTTGCCTCTTTCTGTCCATCTGTCAAGTCAAATATTCGAAATCTTGGAGTAATATTTGACTCTTCTCTGGGCCTTGACTCTCATGTAAAATCTTTGTCTCGTTCCTGTTTCTATCATTTAAGAAACATATCTAAACTGCGACATATGGTTTCCTCAGCTGAACTGGAAAAACTCATTCATGCATTTGTGTCATCACGCTTAGATTACTGTAATTCCCTGTTTACTAGCTTGGATAAATCATCTCTCTCTCGCCTCCAGACAATACAAAACGCAGCAGCCAGATTACTAACTCGCTCTACCAAGCGTGTTCACATCACTCCCATCTTATATTCTTTACATTGGCTCCCAATAGAGTTTAGAATTCGCTTTAAAATTCTTGTTTTAACATACAGAGCACTAAATGGCTCCAGATTACTTATCCAAGCTTCTTTTAAAATACACTGCTGCTCGTCATCTCCGCTCACAGACTCAGAGTCTCTTAGTTGTTCCCCGTACATGATTGAAGACAAAAGGGGGCGGAGCCTTTCAGTCTGTTGCACCAAGGCTGTGGAACAGTTTACCACTACAATTACGTTTGCTTGACTCTGTGGATTCTTTTAAAAAACAGTTAAAAACTCTTCTGTTCAAACAAGCCTTTTGTTGATCTACATATTTTATATTTTTTTTACATTATTTACATTTGATCTTTTACATTGTATATAATGTCTATTGATTTTATTGTTTATTTTAATATTTTAATATCTGTGTACAGCGCTTTGTGATTGCCTGTCTGTGAAAAGCGCTTAATAAATAAAGTTTACTTACTTACTTACTTACTTACTTACTAAACTCTCCTTGTTTAAACATGCACCATGGTGTGGTCTTTCTTTGCTTGTGACTTCTTGATGTTGGTAAATACAATAATTGAAAAATACCACATTACATATAATATACATATAATAATGTACAACACATTATGGAGTATGCTTCTGCTCTGAGGTCCTGCCTCCATGCACTTATGCAATTAATCGCTAGACGGGTGTATTTATAAATAATATTATATTAGGGAAATTTTCCAAGACATATTCTTGACCTGGGGGTAGAATTGATTGTGAACTGGAAAGGAAAAATGCTTATGAACTTGCAAATGAAAAACATGATGCATTTAAGGTAACCCTTTTTCATTTTTATTTAAGAAGAGAATTTGTTCCACTGTGCGATGGCTGAACCTGTTCCTTTTCGTGGAGATAATTTCTCCTGCCTTAAGAGAAATCCCTTCACATGGCACAGAGGAGGCTGCAGTGCAGAGAAACTGGTAGAGATGCAGTTATACAGTCTACCTGGGCCCCACAAACTATCAGCTAAAGAGAATAAATAAATTCAATTGCTGCACATTTGGCAGACTAACATTTTCAGATTAGTTAAACAATAAAATATATATTTTTACAACATTACATGTAAAGAATCAAGTGGAAGTTTTTCTAAACTTATTTAATGATATTTATATTATGGAAGCAGATTTTTGACATTTTACCTTTTTCCCATTTTCAGATAAAATAAACGCGCACAAAACAAAAGCAAATGGCCAGAACGCAAAGCTGGAAAACCCACCCGATCGACCAAAATCAACTCAAAATGCTCCCACACAACAGAAACTCCTCTATTCCTCGCTGGCTCCAAATCTCTCAGTGGAATGATCAGTGGTTCGCTATCTGTCACCATCAAAACTCCAAAATCCCGCGAATGATTCGCTTCCTTATAAACCATTGAATCAGACACCGAAGCAGTTAGGCTCTAAATGAAGCTTCGAACGTCACTGATCATGTGACTCTGGCCAAACGAATCAAGCTTTGACACAGTGCTTCTGAAGCAGTGTGTTGATTTTTTTGACACATGCACTGAGCTTCAGCTTCAAGCGAGCCATCACTAATGAACGGTAATAAACAGGCAACATTATCATTTACACCTACTTTAATTTACACCTAATGTTTTATTTAAGGTTCACAAACACCAGACATCCTCCAGCTTCTGTCTCCTGAGGGGCACCAGACAGGGATGCCCACTCTCCCCTTCACTTTTTGCAATTTTTATCGAACCTCTAGCAGCAGCATTTAGACAGGCTACAACAATTAAGGGCATAAAATGTAAGAACATAGAACATAAAATCTGTCTCTATGCGGATGATGTGTTGCTTTTTCTGCAAAACACACAAACCAACCTCTCTGAGGTAATTACTCTAATAAACTGGTTTTCAAGAGTTTCAGATTATTCAATTAACTGGCCAAAATCTACAGTTCTCCCCATTAACTGCTCCTTCCATAATTCTTCCTCTGCCCCACTGCAATCCGGAAATATTAAATATTTAGGTATTAATGTTTCTCCTAAGCTTTCAGACTTAACTAAATTAAACCACATCCCACTTCTAAAGAAAGTAGAAGGCGATCTGACTAGATGGAAATCTTTACCCATATCACTCATGGGAAGGGTCGCCACTATAAAAATGATGATTTTGCCAAAAATAAATTACTTATTTTTGATGATCCCTAACAAACCATCACAAGATTGGTTCAGATCTCTGGATTCATATATTTCCAAATTCCTTTGGAAAGATAAACCCCCGCGTATCAGCTTAAAAACGCTACAAAGAACCAAGGATAGAGGAGGATTAGATCTGCCTAATTTTCAACAATACTTCTTAGCCAACAGGCTTCAGTTCATCTCAGAATGGTCAAAACATACCTTCTTAGATGAGCCCTGGCTAGATGTTGAACAGGCACTATGCAAGGATCTAGAGATTTCAGACCTACCATTTATTAGCTCAAACATCAAAAGACATGAATGCTTTAAAAGTATCAACATCAGCTTCTCTCTGACAGCATGGTGGGAGTTTCTAAAAATAACGGAGTCTTCATTAATCCCATGTAAACGTACACCTATCTGGAACAACCCTGACATATTACAAAACAATAATATGATTAATTTCCCAGAATGGAGTTGTAAAGGAATTAAATACTTAGAACATATATTAGAGGGAACAGAATTTATTCCATTTGACAGACTAGTTGCACAATATGGGATCAACAAGAAAAGATTTTTAGAATATCAACAAATTAAATCCATAGTAAAAAAGAAATTTAACCTCAGTCAAGTTGAATTACAAACACCACCAAGTGCGGCACATTTCCTTACTCTTAAATCCCCCAAATTATTATCTAAAATATACAGAACACTTTCTAAATTAGATGAATCAATATCCCTTCCTATTGCAAAGTGGGAAGCAGATTTATCAGTCAGCTTAGACCAAAACTTCTGGTCTCAGGTATGCTTAAAAACCTTTAAATTGATTAAAAATCCCAGTCTGCAATTAATACAATACAAAATACTACATAGAGTGCACTATACAGGTCATCGGATGTTCAAGATGGGCTTTACATCTTCCAACAACTGCTCACACTGTCAAGGCAATACACCAGACAATTACATTCACGCTCTTTGGTTCTGTCCACCAGTGCAGAAGTTTTGGCGCGAGATATGTGAAGACTTATCAAAGTGTCTGAAATGTAACATTCCAACTTCCCCCTTAGTGTGTTTGTTAGGCAGCTTAGATAATGTCACTTCAGAAAAGAATATAGCCCATATGGTTTTCACTGCCCTATGCATAGCCAAGAAAACTGTCCTCATGAACTGGAAAAATAAAAACAATCTTAATTCTAACCAATATAGAAATTATCTATTAGATTACATTAGTCTTGATACAGCCTCTGCCACCACATCAGATCAATTGCTCTGGGCTCCTTTGATCAGCTCCATCACCTAGTGGGGATGGGGGGTCATAGTTTGGTCCCGCCTTCACTGTTGTGATTGGTGTGGCGGTAGGGACAGGCTTAGGGCGTCGGGGGGTTCCCCGGAGGCATCTTCCTTGGGGGGCTCAACCCGGGGAGCGGTCATGTCCGGGTGGGGGCTCTTTTGGCTCTGTTTCCTCGTGGCTGCGTGCAGCGGGGCTAGGGGAGGGTCTGTGCTGACGGACGTGGGTTACTGACCTGGTAGCCTGTCTGCCCCTGGGTGGGTCCGCGATGGGCGTGAGGTTCTGGGGGCGCTCCGTCTCTGGGCTGGGGCCCTGACCGGGCCTCGGGGCCTTGGGTCCTGGTTTGTGTGTCGCCGGGGTTGTGGGCGGGTGGGTGCATGGGGGCCCATCCCTGGCGCAGGGGGACGCCGGTGCGTCGAGCCGCCTGGGGGGCTCTTCAACTGGTGGGGGAGATTGTCACACCTTGCAGGAGCTTTCCTCTCCTCAGGAACTCTCTGCAGGAGGGGGAGACACAGGAGAGGTGGAGGAAGATCTCAGCCTGGGCGTCTATTGTCTCATGTAGTCTGGAAGATGAATGGATGGTGGGGTGGGTGCAGTTTTCTCTGTGGTGGGGTTGGGTGGACTGTCCCAGGCTCTGTGGGGCCGGGGGGCGCTGCTGCGCTGGGCCCCGGTCTGGATGGGCCTGGGCCCCCTTTCCCTGGCGGGTCGCGGAGTATGGGAGTGCCTACTGGGGTCAGCGGGGGAGCTGGCCCCAGGGAGGGGTTACCTGCCCCTCCCTTCCTTCCCTCCCCATCTCCAGCTGCCTCCCTCTTCCCGCTCCACCACAACCACCCACACATGCAGGGCCTTGGAGTAGGGGTATGTCACCAGGGTGCAGAGGAGGCTACCCCCCCCCCCCCGTCCCCTTCTGGCTGCCTCTGCCTCAATTTTATCCCACAACTTAGACATTCACATTACTCACACTCTCATTACGCATACATATAGGATCTTGGGGGTGGGCACGATACACGGAGTCCAAATTACCATCAGGGTGTACACCCCACCCCTGGCGTCGTTGCCCACCTCTCAATTTTGAATACACGTAGACATTGAGGGCTAGCAGGAGGGACTATGCGCTTACCTGCTGCTCTCTGGCAGGTAGCTCCATGCCCTCCTGGGTTTTAATTGCACCTTAGAACACACATGCATCAACACTACAATGAGCGGGTGGAGGGAGGTTTGGAGTCTTCTCTCACCCCCGTTCTCTGCGGCCTGCTGGAGCGGGGGGGCTAGGAGGAGGAGTTGGCCGTCCGACTGCGGTCTGGAGTGTGGGGCCTCCCTGCTGCTGCGGAGTCGTGGCGGTCTGCCTCTCCCCACCGCAGGGAAAAGGGTAACACCACCTGGGTCTGGGTGCAGTTCCCCCCTCCAGGGGCAAGGGTATCTAGACCCGGTTCGTAGAGTACGCTTGGGGAGTGTGACCGTGTGTACAGCGTCTCTTTATGTCTGTCTCCACGTTGGTTGAGTGTGGAGTAAGTGCATATGAGAGCATGAGGGTGGGAATGGATGTTTGTGTCTGTGTGTGCCTGTATGTCTGTGTCTATATGTCAGGTTGGGTATCAGACGCCACCTCTCTGGGGACATCTCAGGCCCTCCAAGGTTTGGAGGCCTATCTCCACCCACCACCACTTCCCCTGCCAGTGGCGGACTCCCTCAGGTGTCGGTGCGTTGGTGGTTCTTTGTGTCTGGGGGTGGGCGTCCGGGTACACACCGGCTCACTCCTTGGCGGCCGCTTATCGGGGCCTGGAGCCTGGGGCTCGCTCGGGCCACTTCGGAGGTGGGGTGCCCCCGGCCTCTCGGCCTGGGGCTTGGTCACTCAGGCACAGCTGGCTGCCGGCGGAGCTCACGGGCGCGTCACTGCAACTCCCCCTGGCTTCTGCTCCGCGGCTGCTGAGTGAGCCCTCATCTGGGACTCTCCTCAGCTCTTACTGGGACAGTGGCGCGGCTGCCCCTCTGTTGGTCTTCCTTGGTCTCTTGTGTTCTGGGGGCCTCTGGATGTCTGGAGTTTTGATCTCCTCCATACCTGCTTCATGCCCTGGAGGACGGGGCTGTGGCTCCCCACACTCCCTAGCAGATCGTTACATGGAGAAACCTTTGGAATGCAAGCATGCTGATCCACACAGGTATGCACACAGGTGTACACACGGGTATTCACAGACGCGGACTACAGCTTTCTTGGCTGCTGCCTCAAAGCACATTGTGCGTTGTCTATCTTGCGTGCTGCACAATATTGTTTATTATTTAGTATCTACTGATATCTACTGCTAGCTAGTTTATTGTGATGGTGCCGTTTTTTTTTTTTTTATTATGTTGCTCTTTGTTGTTTGCGTTCTCTTCTGTTTTTTTTCTCCATACAGGTGACCCAGGAGTTTAGTTCTTTTTTTTTTTTTTTTTTTTTTTTTTTTTCTTTCTTCCCCCCCTTCTCACAGTCTCTTCTCCCATTTGGTTTTCTTTCTCTCCCTCTCTTTCTTTCATTCTTTCTCCCTGTCCAATCCTCCAGTCATGTCTGTCCCGTTTGTAGCAACTGAAAATAAAATAAATTCATAATTATAATAAAGGTCAATCAAATGGACCAATATGGCAAGGCCATGACGATCCACTTGGTAAAATAAATCCGCTTGGCATCTTTCTTGGCCTTAAGACAACAATTCTGATGGCTATAGATCCAAACGGGACACAAAAAGAAGAAAAAGGGAAAAAAAAAAAAAAAAAAAAAAGGATCACAAATAAAATGTATGTCTTATTTAAAATAAGTAAAACTTAAGTCTGTCCCTCCCTTGTGTTCACTTTAGTGTTCCCGGTCAAAATTAACCAGTCAGTTTTAACAGCTCTTAAATTTACATAAGAAACATTTTTCACCACCAAATTCAGTTCAGTGGGTTGGTCAATGGGTCATTCAGTGAGTCATTCAGGGGGTCAGAGGCCAAAGGGGTAGGCGGTGGATTCCCATCCATTTTCTATGGTGGTCACTTTTGACTGGGAACACCACAAATGTAACAAAGTTGATTAAAACTCTCAAAATTCAACGAAAGATGTGGTCATCACTTTTATATGTTCAAGTGCATAGTGTAGAGGATGTCATACATTTTTTTTTCCATCATAAAACAATATTTATGAGTTTTTTTAATTTGTAAATCGGTCAGATTTTGTCAGGGTCCTGGGTCGCTCACACCTAGGACCCTGCTAGGGGACTGGCCACACCCGAAGCCTGCTGCTGATCAGGGCTCGTTGGGGGAGCTACTTAGGAGAATCTTGGAGCTCCCACCGACGTGGGATCATTGTGTTAGACTCCCAAGTCAGTGTGTGGGGTTTAGTCTAGAAGGTGCAGATCGTGTGTGGCCGCAGGGGTCAGTGTCTAACGGCTGCTTCCATTGTTTCCCCACAATAGGAGCGTGGAGAGGAAGGACAGCACGCACAGGGTGTGCAGAGTCACGACAGCGGGGAGCACGAACACGGATGCCACTGGAAGACACACACGGGAGTCTTATGGAGCACGGGGATTAATTGTGCATCAGTATTTACCACACTGTAAATAAAGGCACTGTCTACACACAGAGCTCCGCGCCTGTGTCCTTCTTTCCCTCACATCCCCACGGCCTGCCAGCCAGACCGTGACAGATTTGATGAACACGACAGGAAGGGTGGTAAAGCTTTGCAAAGAAAGTGCTAGCATTCTGTTAATACAGCGCAAATTATTCCAGTAAGGCTTTACACATCTTCAATGACACCAAAATGTTTACCCATAAAATGTATATTTGCGTGTTACAATTCCAAAGGCCTGCTTTGATTCTGACTCATACGTACACAAATCAGAGTTCTCCGCAATTAGAAATGACATTTTCTAGTAATTAGCTTTACACTTGGTATCACAAGCTCCAGCTCTCTTCCACAGTGTATATTTGTCTGTCTTCTTCCCCTGCCAACCAGTCATGGCACACTGCTCCCTTAGCCTGGTTCTAACAGAGGTTTCTTCCTGTTAAAAGGGAGTTTTTCCTTCCTGCTGTTTCCAAAGTCTTTTCTCATATGGATCATATGATTGTTTTCTCTATTTTCTCATCATAAATAATCACTAACTAATAGTTTCTCTATTACTATCAATAAAATGCCGGTCTCCATTTCTTCTTCTGTGAAAAGTTTGGGTGTCATCCTTGACAGTACTCTATCCTTTAACTCTCCCATCAATAATGTCACTCGCTCTGCTTATTTTCAGTTGGGTAACATTAACCGTCTCTGTCCCTTTCTCACCCCACATGCCATTCTTATTCAAAGCCTTGTTACGGATAGATTACTGTAATTCACTTTTTTCCGTCTTACTCAAAAATCCATCAATAAGCTTCAACATGTCCAGAACTCTGCTGCCCGTATTATCACTTGGATTCCCTCTATTCACCACATCTCCCCGGTCCCGAAGCAGCTACACTGGCTTCTGGTCAAACATCGCGTCAGTTTTAAAATACTTCTGTATACATTCAAGGCTATTCATGTCCTCCCCCCTCCATATCTCTATGTTTTGGTTCAGATCACAATCCCATCTCGGTGTCTTAGATCTTCTTCTACTCTTTCTCTCACCGTTTATTCCCCTTGTCTTGTCACTATGGGGGGCAGGGACTTCAGTTGCTCTGCTCCTCAACTTTGGAATTCCCTACTTCCTGATTTGAGAACTATCACCTCATTTTCTCGACTCAAAACTCACCCGTTCAAAATAGCTTATTCCACATAACCTTTCCACTTTACTGCTTTTAATCTGTTCCTTGTATTATGTTTCTCATTATTGTGCATATTCCCTGCTTTTATGCCTACTTTTACTACTTTTCAGTGTCCTTGAGTGTTCTGAAAGGCGCTTTTAAATAAAATGTATTATTATTATTATTATTATTATTATTATTATTTGCATAGAGCCTTTTTAGAATAGAGCAGAATAACCTCTTTGTACATGTACAACAAAATTATGGGTGCTCCACACCAACTGTGCAGTGTTTGTTAACAGTACAATTGGCCCAGGAAAAGAAGCTTTTAGTGAGTCTGGAGGTGTGGGACCAGATTGACCTGAGGTGCCAACCAGAGGGCAGTGGGTCAAACAGGTGGTCGGAGGGGGTGCAAGGGGTCACCTGTGATGGCTCTGGTTTTCCTGAGACAGAAGGATCTGCTGCTGAGCTGACAGTGCACTGACAACCACCCATACACTCATTCAGTTAATGCATTATAAATGCATTGTGTACTCAAAACACAGCCCAAAGCAAAACAAACAAACAAAAAAAAAAACCCACTGGATTTTTGCTTTGGGCTGTCTGCTTTGTGCTAAACCCTAAGAGCAAGATCTTAATTGTGTCCTCATTAGGACAGGGATTTGTGTTGGTGTGAAGGAGTGTAATGTAGAGGTTTACATTGTTAACTGGTATGGTATGAGGTGATTATTTTCAGGTCATTTCAGGGAGACGTGAAAATAATGTATTGGTTCAAATTAGTGTAACAAAGTACTGTCTCCTGGGAGTAATTAAGTAACATACTGAATTACATTTCAGAAAAGTGTTTGGATGCTAATACACCAGTTGTGATGAAAGTACTGGAGAAACTTGTGATATCAGAGATTTTATTTTTTTTTTTTTTTTTTTAAATATTTTTTTTATTAGTTTTTCTGTTTTCACAAATAGTACATAATTACATAACATAATAAAGTGTACAATTCAGAACCAAAAATAAATAAATAAATAAAAACAAACAAAAAACAAAAACAAACAAACAAAACAAAAACAGACTGATAACTAAGCACAGGACACCAGCTCAGTTCCATCTAAAAAATCTTCTTCCTCCTAGCGTTTTTCCCGCTCGGTTGCAGGGTCCGCTTTTCTGCAAAGTCGTCTCCACTTGGGTCGGTCAAGGGCGTCGGTCAGATCGGCTTCGATCTTCTTCACGTCGTCCTTGATTCGGTCCATCCATCTCCGCTTTGGTCTGCCTCTAGGTCGACGTCCTTGGGGGCTGAGCCGCAGTGCTGTTCTCACCACTGAGTTCTCATCGCTCCGTACCACATGTCCGTACCACCGCAGCCTCGCTTCTTGCATCTTATCTGTGATTGGCGCGATTCCCATCCTCTTTCTAACGTCGGTGTTCATGACGTGGTCCCATCATGTCAGGCCTAGGCACCATCGCAGCATCCGCATTTCCATCGTGTGAAGGGCTTGTTCGTGCTTTGCGGTGGCTGGCCAGCACTCGGATCCATAGAGGGCGACGGGGCGCACTACACTCTTGTAGATCTTTGACTTGAGGCGATTGGGCATTCTTTGGTCACACAGGACGCCGGTGACTTGGCGCCATTTCATCCACGCTGCGTTGATCCTGGCTCGTACATCTAGTAGGATATCGCCGTCATTGCTGATCATCGATCCGAGGTATTTGAAATGAGGTACTTTCGCCAGATCTTCTCCATCGACGCTGATCGTGCTGTCGGTCTGGGGGCCAGCCTCTAAGTATTCGGTCTTGTTGGTGTTGAGCCTCAGGCCGAAGTCAGCTAGGCGAGTCTTCCACTGCTGCGTTTGGTATTGCAGTTCTATTCGCGATTCATCGGCCAGGAAGACATCGTCGGCGTAGAGAAGTGTCCAGGGATGGGGTGACTGGAGATCCGCCGTCGCAGTGTCCATGCAAAGGATGAAGAGCAGCGGGGAGAGTGCCGAGCCTTGGTGGACGCCCACACTGATGTTAAAGGGCGGCGATGTTCCCACTGGGCTTCTGACCACGTTGGTGACTTGTCGGTAGAGGAGCTTTGTCCAGTTGACGTAGGCTTCAGGAACTCCATGTGATCGCAGGGAGTGCCAGATGAGGTCGTGTGGGACACGGTCAAACGCCTTTTCCAAGTCGAGGAAGGCCATGTGGATGGTCTTGGACTTCTCTCGGTGCTTCTCCAAAAGCAGGCGGGCAGCATGGATGGCGTCCGTCGTGCCACGCCCCCTGATGAAGCCACATTGGTTGGGCGTTAAGTTGACGATTTCTCGCATCCTGGCGTCGATGATCCGTTCGAAAGGTTCCATCTAAAAAATAAATAAATAAATAAAGAGAGAATACAATACAGTACAATACCTGTGGTCCCAGTATTACGTTGCAGTTTGAAGAGAATCAAGAGAATCCTTGTAACATAATATTAGAAACATCAGGTTCCACATAGTTCAAGTATGGTTCCCACACCTTAAAGAATTTATCTGTTTTTGAGTGCAGTACACATGTAAGATATTCCAATGGCACTAGATCCAACACTACTCTTTGCCAACCTTTAATAGTTGGTGCTTTTTCATAAATCCATTGGAGTAGTATATTCTTCCTTGCCGCATAGGTGAGAACACAGTACAATCTCCTATTATTCTTGGATATTAATCGCCGGCTGGGGAGGCCCAGTATGAGAGACAGAGGGTCCATCTCCAATTCACAACCGAAAATCTTCTCCATTTCAGATAACACATTAGACCAATATTCTTGCAATTTCAAACATGACCAGAAGCTGTGAGTTAGGGTACCAATTGCTGTCTTACATTTGAGGCACATGGGTGAAAGGGTAGGATTATATTGATGTCTGCGAAATATGGATATATGCATTCTGTGTATGATTTTTAACTGTATTGCTTTGGTACGATTACAAACTGAGATTGATTTGGCATAACTCCAGACATCTTTCCACTCTTCATCATCAATTGCTATACCTAACTCCTTTTCCCATGTGCCTTTGAGCCTCTGTGACATCACTGAAAGTACAGAATATAAAGCCTTATAAAATATCTTCACAGGTACCTCTTTGTCTGTTAAAAATACAGATACCTGTTACACCACTGGTGTAGTGTAACAGGTGGAGGTAAGTGACGGAAGTGACGGACAAGGTAAGCGACTCATGTTGTAACTGACGTCAGACGCCGGAGATTTTGGCGGAAAATTAAAGCAAATGGTAGTTTAGATTTGAACAAATTCATTTAAGCTTCAGTATTACCAAATACACTTATCAATTGTCTTATAACTAACAATATTTGTCTAAATAATCTCCAACACCCTGGAGAACAACGGGGAGAGTTTAGAGACTCTCCAAGATTATATTGATCAGTGCTTTCAGGATCTCGTGATGAAGAAGGCCCAGTGTGCAGCTTCCCCGGCCAAACCTGAGACGCCGTCGTCGAAAAGACAACGCCCAGCAGATTCCCCCGGCTCAACATCGCCAGCCGGCAAAGATATTGCTGACATACTGGAGTCAATCGACAAGCGATTGTCCAGTTTCGACGCAAGGCTGTCCTTGGTGGAGATTCTTCACCGAGAATTTAAATGCTTGCGAGAATCCCTGGAGTTCAGCCAGCAGCAGGTGGAAACGCTTGCTGCTGAAAATGCCACGCTAAGAGAGTCGGTGAAATGTCTCACAGAAAATGTTACCCAGCTCAATAGAGAAAATAAAAATACAAAAGAAACAGTTATTGATCTACAAGCTCGTAGCATGCGTGATAATCTTGTATTTTCTGGTATTCCAGAAGCCGCTGGAGTAGACGTGGAGACTACGGTAAAAAGCTTCATCAAAACCCACCTGAAGGTGCCGGAGGACACGGTGAAGAACATCTTCTTTGATAGACTGCATCGCCTCGGCCCCATTCGGGCTACGGCCGGGAGACCACGTCCTATCGTGGCCAAATTCGGCCACTTCAAACAAAAGCAACATGTGAAAAGCCGCGGCAGGGAATTAAAAGGAAAGGACTTCAGCGTGAACGACCAGTTCCCCAAAGAGATCTTGGAACGACGCAGGGTCCTCTTCCCAATCCGACGCGGCTTCATCCAGAAGGGCTCCCGCGCTGTCATCGCTGGGGACCGGCTGTGCGTGGACGGACAGCTCCACCGAGACCCCAACATCACTCTGTGGCTGTATTAACCTCACACCAGATAAGAATCAGCTACACCCTTTCCCTATCCACTCACACTAACTTGCATTAACATCTGTTTAACTTACCGGTATCAAACCGCATCTTAAAGTGTGATTTCATAGCAGAATTAACACCGTCACTCTCCGTCAGTGATTTAATTGGAATGTTTACGTTTTGTTTTTTTGTTTTTTTTCTTCTCGTTTTTTTTCCCTCTCTTTTCCCCCTCTTGGTTTTATGCTGCTCACCCCTGTCCTTGGTTTCTTTCTTTATTCCTTTCACTGCCTCGATCACCTGCTTCGACACTCATCCACAAACAACATCCTTTATTTCGACACATACGCACCATGCGCTCAACGGCAGCACATTTACTTCAGTCAGACAGCGCACACAGTCGTTTAGGATACACACACTTAAGCCAAGCCTACTCATATTAGTAAATATGCAAACACATAGTCAGACTCAGGGAGCATCTCGCCACACATTTTTTCTCTCTCTCCTTCTCTTTATTTATGAACAAGTGACGTATTCTCTCCACCTGTCTAAGCGACGCACACAGCATACATCCCTAGTTATACACAAACATCTATGGGTACACTGAGGTTCATTACATGGAATATAAATGGAGCTGGCTCCAGAGAAAAGAGGTTAAAAATATTTAACCAACTCAAAAAACTACAGGCAGATGTTGTCCTTTTACAAGAGAGCCACAGACCTCTTAGAGGTTCGAATGAACTTAAAACACCTGAGTTTTCTAATGTGTTCTCAGCTTGTTATAATTCTAGACAAAGGGGAGTAGCAATTTTAATACATAAAAATATTAATTTCACAGTACTCGATACAGTTATAGATCCAGAGGGCAGATTCTTAATCATTAAACTATCTATACTTGATAAAAAGCTATGTATTGCAAGTGTATATGGTCCAAATGTTGATGATCCCTCATTCTTTCACGGTTTTTTCAGTGCACTCTCTGAACACTTAGATGGCACACTTGTTCTTGGAGGCGACCTCAACCTGGGACTAAATGAAGACATGGATAGGCTCAATACAGCGGGAACTCAGCGTAATTGGCAGTCCACAAATATAATCAAACAGTATATGAGCGACTTTGGTCTTTGCGATGCATGGCGCTCCCTTCACCCCACCAGTAAGGAATATACTTTTTTCTCACATGTCCATCACTCTTACTCTCGTCTGGATTATTTTTTTGTCACTGTCTGGCGAGGGCAGACTGTATGAATTGAGAAAAGGACCCAAAACGCAGACTCCAAGGAACAGGGAACAGAACTTGAAATGTTAACAAAAGGCGAGCCGTTTAATATGGCTGGTAGAAAAGGTACAAACAAAGGGCAAGGCAAACTGAAGCAAAATTAACACAAACCTAAACTGGGGAATCTAAACAAACAATAAGAAAAACCTAGACAAGAAACTTGGAAGCATGGCATGGCATAGGAAACATGGTGTGGACAACAGACGACCTGACAATCACACACTGAAAACAGAGGACTTAAATACACAGGAGGTGATTAGGGGGAGTGGAGACACATGAGGAAACAGCTGACTAGGATAAACATAATGATGCACAGGCAAGAGTAAAACTAACCGCATGAGCACAGAACACAAGACCCCTTTTCAAAATAAAACAGGAAACATGCAGACTTAGACACGACAACCAGAACTTGACAACGTAAGACACAGACATGAAACGCATGAAGAGCAGGGGAGATTTAACATGGTTGGAAACGGAGGGGGAAATAATAAGAACTAGAAACACTTAGGCATGATAATACAAACTTGATAACATAAGACACGCAGCATGAAACACGAAGGGTGAGGGGAAGCTTAAATACAGGGGAAGAAAACACAAGGAGTCTAATAACCAAATGAACTTAGATAACCTAATGAACAAAATAAACTCAAACTTAAAACGCTGGGTCAAAAGACCCAGGACCATGACATTTTTGGTCAGCAGCTCCCTGATGAGCGACATTTCAGACACTGAGATTCACCCTATAGCTGTCAGCGATCATGGTCCTGTATCTTTAACACTAATGCACAAGAATAATACTACGCCAAGAAAAAACTGGAGATTTAATATATCACTACTTAAAGATGAAGACTTTATTAAATATTTTAAAAAAGAGTGGACTTCATATTTAGACTATAATGACACTCCCGAAACATCAGCTGAATAGGAAAGTTCGTCCATTAGTCGAACCATGGATACAGGAGGAACCCTGCTTTTTTCATCCTGTTTGGAGCGCATTATCTCTTCAAGGATATTTGAGAGTGTTTGTGAATTTGCCCAACAAGTCTACATGTGTTTTGTGAACTTGAACAGAGCATTTCACAACGTCCCTTGTAGTGTGAGGGGTGCTCACACTACTCAATCCCACCCTTTGATTCTTAAATCAAGGGGTGGAACTAGTTCATGCATTTATTACTTCCAGGCTGGACTACTGTAATTCATTATTATCAGGATGTCCAAAAAACTCACTGAAAAGCCTTCAGCTAATCCAAAATGCTGCAGCAAGAGTAAGGACAGGGACTAGAAAGAGAGAACAGATTTCTCCTGTTTTGGCTTCCATTCATTGGCTTCCTGTTAAATCCAGAATTCAAAATCCTGTTCCTCACATACAAGGTCTTAAATAATCAGGCCCCATCTTATCTTAATGACCTTGTAGTACCATATCACCCTATTAGAGCACTTCGCTCTCACACTGCAGGCCTACTTGTTGTTCCTAGAGTATTTAAAAGTAGAATGGGAGGGAGGCAGAGCCTTCAGTTTTCAGGCCCCTCTTCTGTGGAACCAGCTTCCAGTTTGGATTCGGGAGACAGACACTATCTTTACTTTCAAGATTAGGCTTGAAACTTTCCTTTTTGCTAAAGCATATAGTTAGGGCCGGACCAGGTGACCCTGGATCCTCCCTTAGTTATGCTGCAATAGACGTAGGCTGCCAGGGGATTCCCATGATGCACTGAGTTTTTCCTTTCCAGTCACCTTTCTCACTCACTATGTATTAATAGACCTCTCTGCACTGAATCATATCTGTTATTAACCTCTGTCTCTCTTCCACAGCATGTGTTTATCCTGTCTTCCTTCTCTCACCCCAACCGGTCGCAGCAGATGGCCGCCCCTCCCTGAGCCTGGTTCTGCCGGAGGTTTCTTCCTGTTAAAAGGGAGTTTTTCCTTCCCACTGTCGCCAAAGTGCTTGCTCATAGGGGGTCATATGATTGTTGGGTTTTTCTCTGTATCTATGAAGCCCCTTGAGGCGACTTTTGTTGTGATTTGGCGCTATATAAATAAAATTGAATTGAATTGAAATTGAACTTTTTTGGGGAAGTAATCTGTAATTAGTTACTGATTACTTTTTTCAAGTAACTTGACCAACACTGATGGAAGCAGGGAAAGCTGTGTTGAGAGGTAAAATAATTTCTTTCTCATCACACAAAAATAAAGAAGAAAACAAAAATATTAAGGAATTAGAAAAAAACCATCAAATCCCTAGAAGAAGCCTACGCGTCCCACCAAGATCAGGAAACATTGAACAAAATACGCAAAACAAACTAGAATTAAATGAGATAATTGATAAAAAAAACAAAATTCTTAGCACAAAGACTACGCTTACAAAATTATGAACATAAATCCGGTCAATTTCTAGCAAACCAGCTAAAAATAAATAAAGAAAAAACAACTATAGGTGCTGTTCAAGATTCATCTGGGAACACAGTATATGACCCGAAACAAATAAACAACATTTTCAGGGATTTCTATAAAACGTATTCACCACAAATAAACCCGTCTAAAAAGGAAATTGATCAGTTTTTGGACAACATAACTCTTCCAAAATTATTAGACACTCAAGCAATGACACTAGATTCACCACTGACATCAGGTGAACTCCAGGAAGCCCTGATAAGTATGCCCAATAATAAGGCTCCAGGTCCAGACGGCTTTCCTGCAGAATTCTACAAAGAATTCTGAACGATTCTAGCACCAGTTTTCTACAGAACGTTGTTGGAAATCAAAGAAAAGGGCAGACTTCCATCAAATATGAATTCTGCAATCATTAATCTCCTGCTAAAACCAGGCAAAGACCCTGTATATCCCTCAAGCTATCGTCCAATATCTCTTATAAATGTAGACCTTAAAATAATCTGCAAAGCTCTCTCAAAGAGACTGGAGAAAATAACCCCCCTCTTAATTCACCCTGACCAAACTGGTTTCATAAAAGGTAGGCACTCATCAACAAATACACGTAGATTACTTAATT
This sequence comes from Simochromis diagramma, assembly GCF_900408965.1. Taxonomy (NCBI): domain Eukaryota; kingdom Metazoa; phylum Chordata; class Actinopteri; order Cichliformes; family Cichlidae; genus Simochromis; species Simochromis diagramma. Next base: position 178,113 of record NW_024387327.1, on the reverse strand, counting down.
TGATAGACTACTCATACAGTAAAAACCTAGAAACTACAATATTCTCTTTAGATGCAGAAAAAGCATTTGACAGAGTTTACTGGAAATTTCTATTTGCAACTTTACACAAATTTGGTTTTGGATCCTCTTTCATAAACTGGTTAAAAATATTATATAATTTCCCAACAGCTTGTGTCAGAACAAATGACCAGACATCCTCCAGCTTCTGTCTCTTGAGGGGCACCAGGCAGGGATGCCCACTCTCCCCTTCACTGTTTGCAATTTTTATTGAACCACTAGCAGCAGCAATTAGACAGAATTCAGTAATTAAGGGCATAAAATGCAAGAACGCGGAACATAAAATCAGCCTTTATGCGGATGATGTGTTACTCTTTCTCCAAAATTCACAAACCAATATCTCTGGGGTGATTGAATTGATAAACTCTTTTGCAAGAATATCAGATTACTCAATTAACTGGTCAAAATCTACAGTCCTACCGATTAATTGCTCCCTCCATAATTCCTCTTCTACACCACTGCAATCGGGAAATATAAAATATTTAGGTATTAATGTTTCTCCCAAGCTTGCAGATCTAACTAAATTAAACCATATCCCACTTTTGAAGAAGGTAGAAGATGATCTGGCTAGGTGGAAATGTCTACCCATATCACTCATGGGAAGGGTTGCCGCTATAAAAATGATGGTCTTACCAAAAATAAATTATTTATTCTCAATGATCCCAACTAAACCGCCACAAGATTGGTTCAGATCTCTAGATTCATGTATGTCCAAATTCCTTTGGAAAAATAAACCCCCACGTATAAGCTTAAAAACACTACAAAAGACCAAGGATAGAGGAGGATTAGAACTGCCTAACTTTCAGCACTACTTCTTAGCCAACAGGCTTCAGTTTATCTCAGGATGGCTAAAACATACCCTCTTAGATGAACCTTGGCTAGATGTAGAACAAGCACTTTGCAATAATCTAGAGATCTCAGACCTACCATTTATCAGCTCAAACATCCAACGACATGAATGCTTTAAAAGCATCAACATCAGCTCTTCTCTGACAGCATGGTGGGAGTTTCTAAAATTGACGGAGTCTTCATTAATCCCATGCAAACGTACACCTATCTGGAACAACCCTGACATATTACAAAACAATAATATGATAAACTTTTCAGATTGAAGTGGTAAAGGAATCAAATATTTAGAACATATACTAGAAGGAACAGAATTTATTTCATTTGACGGACTAGTTACACAATATGGGATCAACAAGAAAAGATTTTTAGAATATCAACAAATTAAATCCATAGTAAAAAAGAAATTTAAACCGGGTCAAGTTGAACTACAAACACCACCAAGTGTGGTTCAATTTCTTACTCTTAAAACCCCCAAATTACTATCCAAAATATACAGAATGCTTTCTAAAACAGATGAATCAATATCACTTCCTATTGCAAAATGGGAAGCGGATTTATCAGTTAACTTAGACCTAAACTTCTGGTCTCAGATTTGCTTAAAAACCTTTCATCTAATTAGAAATCCCAGTCTTCAATTAATTCAATACAAAATACTACATAGAGTGCACTATACAGGTCATCGGATGTTCAAGATGAGCTTTACGTCTACCAACAACTGCTCACACTGCCAAACCAATTCACCGGACAATTATATCCACGCTCTTTGGTTCTGTCCACCAGTTCAGAAGTTTTGGCGCGAGATATGTGAAGACTTATCAAAGTGTCTGAAATGTAACATTCCAACTTCCCCCTTAGTGTGTTTGTTAGGCAGCTTAGATAATGTCACTTCAGAAAAGAATATAGCCCATATGGTTTTCACTGCCCTATGCATAGCCAAGAAAACTGTCCTCATGAACTGGAAAAATAAAAATAATCTTAATTCTAACCAATATAGAAATTATCTATTAGATTACATTAGTCTTGATACAGCCTCTGCCACCACATCAGATCAATTGCTCTGGGCTCCTTTGATCAGCTCCATCACCCAGTGGGGGTGGGGAGTCATAGTTTGGTCCCGCCTTCACTGTTGTGATTGGTGTGGGGGTAGGGACAGGCTTAGGGCGTCGGGGGGTTCCCCGGAGGCATCTTCCTTGGGGGGCTCAACCTGGGGTAGCGGTCATGTCCAATTAGGGGCTCTTTTGGCTCTCAGGTGACGGTTTCCTCGTGGCTGCGTGCAGCGAGGCTAGGGGAGGGTCTGTGCTGATGGACGTGGGTTACTGACCTGGTAGCCTGGCTGCCCCTGGGTGGGTCCGGGATGGGCGTGAGGTTCTGGGGGTGCTCCGTCTCTGGGCTGGGGCCCTGGCCGGGCCTCGGGAGCTTGGGTCCTGGTTGGTGTGTTGCCAGGGTTGTGGGCGGGTGGGTGCATGGGGGCCCAGCCCTGGCACAGGGTGCCGCCGGTGCGTCGAGCCACCTGGGGGGCTCTTCAACTGGTGAGGGAGGTTGTCACATCTTGCAGGAGCTTTCCTCTCTTCAGGAACTCTCTCTGCAGGAGGGGGAGATACAGGAGAGGTGGAGGAAGATCTCAGCCTGGGCGTCTATTGTCTTATGTAGTCTGGAAGATGAGTGGATGGTGGGGTGGGTGCAGTTTTCTCTGTGGTGGGGTTGGGTGGACTGTCCCGGGCTCTGTGGGGCCAGGCGGCGCTGCTTCACTGGGCCCCGGTCTGGATGGGCCTGGGCCCCCTTTCCCTGGCGGGTCGTGGAGTATGGAGGTGCCTACTGGGGTCAGCGGGGGAGCTGGCCCCAGGGAGGGGTCACCTGCCCCTCCCTTCCTTCCCTCCCCATCTCCAGCTGCCTCCCTCTTCCCGCTCCACCACAACCACCCACACATGCAGGGCCTTGGAGTAGGGGTGTGTCACCAGGGTGCAGAGGAGGCTACCCCCCCCCCCCCTGTCCCCTCTGTGCCCTTCTGGCTGCCCGTTCCTCAATTTTATCTCACAACTTAGACATTCACATTACTCACACTCTCATTACACATACATATAGGATCTTGGGGGTGGGCACGCTACACGGATTCCAAAAGACCATCAGGGTGTACACCTCACCCCTGGCGTCGTTGCTCACCTCTCAATTTTAAATACACGTAGTGTCGCGCTGACCTAGTAGGTGTGGCTGTTATTCCTCTCTTCCTCCTCCTGCCCACTACCTCTTCGGTGCTGCTGTTTGTGCATGGCCGCTGATTAGACCTTGGGTGCAATCAACAACTAAGCACGGCCTGGTGTGCGCCACCCTGCCAGGTGAGCAACATTAGAGCAATCAAGGGTGGGCGTGCCTAGTAGACCTTAAAATGCATGCAGCAGTCATTTGACCCGTGAGCAACACACTGAGAGGACGGCAAACAAAGCACTTTTCCACTGTGAGGAAGACTTTGAACAAGACGGGCTATCGGTAAGCTCTTGAGCTCACATTTGCTGCACATATATTCGGAACTATGGAAGCTCAGTTGTGCAAATGTTTTACGCTTAGGGAAATAGTTGCTGCATTTAAGTTTAAAAAATTATATTGACAAAAAAGAATGTTTAAGTTTGAATAAATTGTTTGTGCAGTTAGTGTTTCCACATATTTATGTTAATTAATATTAAAAATAGTTACCCCCCAAATCCTTGGGTGGATCGTAAAACTAGTGAATAAATGTTTGGTTTTGATTTAAAGAAAATAATTCTTTGTAAAGAAAATCCTTAGTTAAAGTCTTTATTAAAATGTTTGTGAACTCTAAAATGTATACTTTAAAATACAATTGTTTATAAAAAAAGTGTTAATGCAAAGAAGACACATTTTGTATATTTAAGAACCACAGTTAAATTAACACAGTTAACCACATGGTAAATGGCTTTACTGAAGTGTATTTTGTTATTTCATCTGTCTTCTGTGTAATGCATGTAATTTATCTGAATGGTTAATGAAATGTTCTTTATTTTTGTGTTGAAAGGTTTTTTACCTGCTGCTGCTACCTACCAGCTATCAAACTAGTTGGTCTAAATAAAGTTGAGTGAAATTCAAAGTCTGGTCTTTTTCAAGTGTGGACACCTCACAGTCAGAGAACACTTGACACGTAGACATTGAGGGCTAGCAGGAGGGACTATGCACTTACCTACTGCTCTCTGGCAGGTAGCTCCATGCCCTCCTGGGTTTTAAATGCACCTTAGAACACACATGCAGCAACACTACAATGAGCGGGTGGAGGGAGGTTTGGAGTCTTCTCTCACCCCCGTTCTCTGCGGCCTGCTGGAGCGGGGGGGCTAGAAAGAGGGGTGGGCCGGTCCGACTGCGGTCTGGAGTGTGGGGCCTCCCTGCTGCTGCGGAGTCGGGGCGGTCTGCCTCTCCCCACCGCAGGGAAAAGGGTAACACCACCTGGGTCTGGGTGCAGTTCCCCCCTCCAGGGGCAAGGGTACCTAGACCCGGTTCGTAGAGTATGCTTGGGGAGTGTGATCGTGTGTACAGCGTCTCTTTATGTCTGTCTCCACGTTGGTTGAGTGTGGAGTAAGTGCATATGAGAGCATGAGGGTGGGAATGGATGTTTGTATCTGTATGTGCCTGTATGTCTGTGTCTATATGTCAGGTTGGGTATCACACGCCACCTCTCTGGGGACATCTCAGGCCCTCCAAGGTTTGGAGGCCTATCTCCCCCCACCACCACTTCCCCTGCCAGTGGCGGACTCCCTCAGACATCGGTGCATTGGTGGTTCTTTGTGTCTGGGGATGGGCGTCCAGGTACACACCGGCTCACTCCTTGGCGGCCGCTTATCGGGGCCTGGAGCCTGGGGCTCGCTCGGGCCACTTCGGAGGTGGGGTGCCCCCGGCCTCTCGGCCTGGGGCTCGGTCACTCAGGCACAGCTGGCTGCCGGCGGAGCTCACGGGCGCGTCACTCTGGCTTCTGCTCCGCGGCTGCTGAGTGAGCCCTCATCTGGGACTCTCCTCAGCTCTTACTGGGACAGTGGCGCGGCTGCCTCTCTGTTGGTCTTCCTTGGTCTCTTGTGTTCTGGGGGCCTCTGGATGTCTGGAGTTTTGATCTCCTCCATACCTGCTTCATGCCCTGGAGGACGGGGCTGTGGCCCCCCCACACCCTCTAGCAGATCATTACATGAAGGAACCTTTTAAAAAAACAAACAAGCGCGTCCATGCTCACAGGTGTACACACGGGTGATCACACCCACAAACTACACCCTTTTTGGCTCCTACCTCAAAGCACACTGTGTTCTGTTGATCTTATGTTCTGCACAATAATGTTTAATATTTAGTATTTACTGTCATATTCCCACATATCATTGTGATGTTGTTTATTCTATTACTCTTGTTCTCTTCTGCTTGTTTTCTTTTTTCTTTCTCAACAGGTGATCCAGGTGATCGATAGATGCATTTTTTTTCTTTTTTTTTTTCTGCCCATTCTGTTGGTTTTTGTTTTTTGCCCTTCTCCCCCGTCCCTCTTCTCAGCTGTTTCTCTTTCCCTCTTTCTTTCTCCCCCTTCTTTCCCCCAGTCAAGTCTGTCCCGTATTCAGCAAGTGAAAATAAAATAAACAATAAAAAGGTGAATCAAATGGACCATTAAAAAAATAATAAAAAAATAAAAAAATAATAATTTTTCAACAGGAGAGACTTCATGACTCTCACTAAAGTTAGTACTATGTAAAATATAATACCTTATCTGTAAGTAACGGAAAAAGTCATGTTTGGGGAGAGAATATTTCTCAACCATTTGGTCAAATGGCATAACTACATTGTCGGAGAATAAGTCCCTCAGTCTCTGAATTCCTTTGTTCTTCCATTCCTTAAAACCTATATCGAACATCCCCGGTTGAAAGTCAAGATTATTCACAGTAGGGGTAAACACAGATGTTAACTTCAACCTTCCCTCAATTCGACATACTGACCGCCAGGCCTTAAGTGTATTAAGTGTGACTGGATTATCACAGCTCAATCTAATATCTTTAAAGTTCTTAAAGAACAGTAAGTCCCTTAATGGATACTTTGAAAGAGAGGTTTCAATCCCCAACCAGATAGAGTGTGAATTATTTGTGACCCAGTCATGAATATAGCTCATGTGAGTACTCAATTGATATGTTCTAATATTTGGTAAATCTAGACCTCCTACTGAACCTGGGAGCTGCAGTGTAGCCATCTTAAGTTTTGGTCTGCGTTTGCTCCATATAAAAGAGCTTAGCCAGCCATTCAGATCCTTCATCACTTCATTTGAAAATATAACTGGAATCATTTGGACAGGATATAACAGTCGAGGCAAAATATTCATCTTAATCAAAGCTATACGTCCTTGCCAGGAAACGGGTAGGGAATTCCATCTCTCCAAATCCTGCTTTACCTTCTCGAACAGAGGGACAAAATTTGCTTTATACATTTCTTTAAATTCTGGAGTTATAAATATCCCTAAGTATACAAAACCTGTGGGGTTTGGCACTGAATTACTGATATCAGAGATTTTAAAGCAAACCCCACCTTGCTGAACACGATTGTTAAACAATGGAAGGAAAACGTTCTCATATTCGATTAAAGTTTGTTGAAGGTGTTTCCGGCTAGACCATGAGAGGGTGAGGACGCGCTTACCAGCAGCTCCCGCACTTGATTTTAGGAAATTACGACAATTATCAAAGTAATACATCTTCCTCCCGCAAAGTAATACAGGGATTCTGAAGAGTGCACTCCTTTCTAAATGCCTCCAAAAAAGCTAAACCCGAAGTTAGCGGCGACAGAAACGATTGAATTTGATGTGGCCCCGACTGAAAATGACGGTGCCAAAGCTGGAACGCCAGCCAACCCCGCACTTCAGGAATATACACAAGGTAACAAACAAGTACTCTCTGCGATCGCTTCCTTGGATACTAAGATAACTCAAATGAAAGCAGACATTTGCGACACCCTACGCGGGGAAATTGCAACGTTGAGGGCTGAAAATGACGAGGCCATTACAGCTTTAAAAACGGTAATGGAAAACCATAATGCACAGCTGAAAGATCTATCAGAATCAGCGACAACCACCTCAAACTCCGTGGCGAAACTAGAAGAAAAAGTTAAACAACTCTCTAACAAAGTGGAACAACTGTCCGAAAAATGCACTGATCTGGAAGGGCGCTCAAAGAGGAAAAATATAAGGATAGCCGGAGTACCCAAAGCTAGAGAAAATGGTCAACGTCTCAGAGATTTTGCGGCAAGGCTACTACGAGATCTACTAGACCTGGACGAAACTCCGCTGGTGGATCGTGCACACAGAGCCCTGCGAGTGACCCCAGAAGAAGATGCCCCGCCACGACATTTGATCGTGAGGATACATTATTGCCACACCATGGAAGAAATACTACGAAGAAGTGCCACCAGGAAAAATTTGAAGCTCGGAGATATCCGCGTTCAGATTTTCCGCGACTTACCCCAGGCGGTGGTAAAACGACGTGCAGCGTTTACTCCAGCAAGAAACCTGCTTCGAGACCAACCCGGAGTCAAATATGGACTTCTATACCCTGCCAAACTTAAGGTGACACACAATGGTACGGAGCTGGTTTTCATAGATCCCAATGAAGCACTCCGCTACGCACAAGAAAAATTCGGATCTAAATAAGGACGACATAAGATAGACAAACCAGAGCTTCACACCTGATCCAGGGACATGTATTTACTTTGATATAAAAAATTATTACTTGCCCAGGAGCTATGTTGGACAAAGGAAGTTTTGAGATAGAGTATTTTGGTAAGCTTAGTTTTTGTTATAGCATCCCTTTAGATTTTTCTTTTTTTCTTTTTTTTCTTTTTGGGATACACGGAAGAGGATGCATTGCTTACGTCTTTGTTTTTGTCTTCTTTTTTGTACGGTTTCACATGGGTAGAGGGGTGGGGGGTGAGGGTTGGGACCCGTATCTCGACTGCATAAAGATGGAAAACACGAGAATTAAGCCGCCTTAAATTATACAAATGCAAGATAATGGAAAGGTAAAAAATGCGGACTTAACTTTTTGTACCTGGAATGTGAAAGGTGTAAATGAACCTGTTAAAAGAGGTAAAGTGTTATCATACTTGAAATCTCTCAACGTGAATATTATTTTTTTACAAGAAACTCATTTGAAAAATGTGGCTCACAATAAACTTAAATGTAGATGGATAAATCAGGTATACCACTCTACACTTTCAGCCAAAATCAGAGGGGTAGCTATATTAATTAAGAAAGATACCCCGTTCAAGCATAACACCACTATAGCTGATAAGAATGGGAGATATGTATTAGTGACTGGGGAGCTGTATACTACTCCGATCACTCTACTAAATATATATGGGCCTAATCAAGATGATCCAGAATTCTATAGAAAGGTCTTCAGCCTAATTCCGGATATACCCAATAGTAATTTAATAATTGGAGGGGATTTTAACCTAGTATTAGACCCATACTTGGATAAATCCCTGTCTAAAAAAACTATACCGTGTAAAGGTAGTAAATTTATTAAAACATACATGAGGAATATGAATATCTGTGATGCGTGGAGAACCTTAAATCCATCAGGTAGAGAGTATTCTTTCCATTCCCACGTACACAACAGTTATTCAAGGATTGATTATTTTTTGGTGGATGGAAAAATGCTCCCCTTAATTCGAAATGCAACCTACCATAATATTATTATTTCTGACCACTGTCCCGTTACTTGCTCCTTCGTATTTAATAATCCCACTAAAACATACAGAAACTGGAGATTTGACCCACAACTACTGAATGACTTAAAATTCAAACAATATATAAACTCTCAGATGTCCTTATTCTTTGATACAAACGATAATGCCGAGACCTCTCCAGATATACTATGGGAAACGTTTAAAGCCTATATTAGGGGGTCTATAATTTCATATCAAGCGTCACGGAACAAAAGGAATAAACTAGAACAACTAAATTTAGAAAAAAGAATCCACGACCTGGACGTCAACAATGCAATGGCTCCCTCTTTAGATAAGTATAACACCATCTGTGCATTAAAATATAAATTAAATCAAATATTAACCAGCAATATTAATAGAACTCTCACTTTTGTGAGACAGAACTATTTTGAATTTGGGGATAAACCTCATAAGCTGCTAGCCAGACAATTAAAGAAATTAGAAAATGACAGAGCGATTCATAAAATTAGAACAAGTAACGGAAATCTGGTTACATCACACAAAGATATTAACGACAACTTTAGACAGTTCTATGATTCCCTCTATACTTCTCATCCCACTGCAGGGCCTAATGATATGCAGGAGTTCTTAGATAAATGTGATCTTCCTGTGTTAGACCAGACAAATGCCAATATTTTGAATGCTAAGATCACAATTGAAGAAATCGCTAAATCTATCGGATTACTAAAAAATAACAAGAGCCCAGGCCCAGATGGGTTAGGGAACGAGTTTTATAAATACCTTAAGATTAAATTAAGTCCATACCTACTTAAATTATATAACCACGCATACAAAATGAGCACTTTACCTCCAACATTGAATGAAGCAACTATTATAGTACTTCCAAAAAAAGGCAAAGCATTGGAGGAAGTGGGATCATATAGACCTATTTCTTTACTAAACACAGATCAAAAAATTCTGGCTAAAATACTAGCGAGCAGACTTAATACAGTAATAGATAAACTGGTGCACCCAGACCAAACAGGTTTTATACCAAACAGGAGTTCTTTTAATAACCTCCGACGTCTATTTAATATAATCTATTCCCCCAAGGTGCAACAGGACCTACTTATACTTAGCTTGGACGCCGAAAAGGCATTTGATCATGTGGAATGGCCCTACCTTTTCGCAGTCCTAGAAAAATTTCAACTGGGACAAGATTTCATTTCTTGGATAAAACTACTTTATAAAAACCCTACAGCCAGAATTCTTACAAATCAGACATTATCAACTCAGTTTAAACTCAGCAGAGGCACAAGACAAGGATGTGCTCTTAGCCCACTACTATTTGCTCTGGCTCTGGAACCCTTAGCACAGACAATCCGCACCCATATGGATATACACGGTTATGACACAACATACACTTCGAATACTATATCGCTCTATGCTGATGACATATTATTATACATAACAAAACCATTAACATCTCTCCCAGCAATTCTCTCCGTTATTGACAAATTCAGTACTTTTGCAGGCTACAAGATCAACTGGGGAAAAAGCGAAATACTGCCCATTAAACTAGAAAATAAACAATGGCTTACATCTCTCCCATTTAAAATAACTTATGAAAAAATTACTTACTTGGGCATCACAATAACAAAAAGATACAGTTCTCTAATGAAAGAGAACTTTTTCCCCTACTGGAGAAACTTAAAAATAACATCCAGTACTGGAGGACACTCCCTATTTCCCTAATAGGGAGAGTGAATTCAATAAGAATGGTATTCCTCCCGCAATATTTGTATCTGGTCCAAAACATCCCAATCTTCTTGCCCAAATCTTTTTTTTAAAAAATGGACGCCATCATTATGCCATTTATATGGAATTATAAAACACATAGAATAAAAAAAGACCACCTATGCAAACATAGATTACTCGGTGGACTGACACTACCTAACTTTATGTATTATTATTGGGCATCAAATTTAAGAACAATTTCCCTCCTACTGGATGAGACAGCAATACTTCCTAATGGCCTACAGATGGAGCGGGAGGATTGCCTTCCTTACTGTGTTGGTGGAATATTACTCTCTCCTATCCTTTTGACAAACTCATATTACAATTCGAATCCAGTGATTCATAACACCGTACAAATTTGGAGACAAACAATTAAGCATTTCAAATTGAAAAAACTATCAATATGTATACCCATTACAGCTAATCCCTCCTTCCGTCCATCATGTGTAGACGGAGCTTTCAATATATGGCAGGAATTAGGAATTTGTAAACTAAAAGATTTATACTTAAATGACACCTTCATGTCATTTCAACAACTAAAAGATAGATTTGGATTGCCTCATAGTCATTTTTTCAGATACCTTCAACTAAGAAACTATATCCGTACACATCTGCCACAATTCGAAAACATAACGTCCGACCCTTTGGACAGATGCCTTAGTGATGGAAGGGGGTTTGAACAGAGAATTTCACTATTTTATAACTCATTACAGGAGATGAGTATACCTTCAACTACCTCAATCAAAGAGGAGTGGGAAAAGGATTTAGGGACCCTCCTATCAGAAGATTTCTGGCAAGAGGCCTTACGTAATGTAAATACGCCTTTTACTAATTCCCGTCACTGCCTAATTCAGTACAAAATTATACATAGATTACACTATTCAAGGGAAAAACTTCACAAAATATACCCAGATTGTTCACCCTTTGTGAAAAATGTAAGATACATCATGGAAATCTGTTACACTGTTTTGCAACATGTCCAAGGCTTCAGGGTTTTTGGTATGACATTTTTACCTATATGTCTAACATCTTTAAAAGTAAGATTGAACCAAATCCGATAGTAATCATCTTTGGGATTTCCAAAGAAACACAAAATTTACAAGACTCTCAAAAAAGGTTTATGTCATATGCACTGATCATTGCAAAGAAACTGATCCTGCAGCTTTGGAAAGGCAACGAGATCCCTGTATTAAAAATGTGGCTTACAGAACTTATAAACATTCTTCACCTTGAAAAAATAAGATATAGTATGAATGATAATGTAAAAGATTTTGAATTAATTTGGCATCCTTTACTTACATACCTTGGGAAAATATAAAGTTCTGTCTCCTTTTTCTTTCTCTTTCTTTTGTTGGCAGCCGGGGGATCGGGACCCATTACGGGTGACTGCGGGTTTTTTTTTTTTTTTTTTTTTTTTTTCTTTCTTTTACTGTTTGCTTGTTTTGTTGTTGTTGTTGTTGTTTATTACTTGCCTTATTAGTTTAGAGAAAAAAAAGGAGCATAAGTTATGTTATGTGAATTTACAATATCTATAATTATACTTGCTCTCAATAAAAGATATTTGAAACAAAGTTTGTTGAAGGTTTGTTTTTGTCATGGTCTTCACCTCTCTCTCTCTCACTGTCTGTGTTTGTGTGTGCAGTTACCACAACCTGTATTAAGGGTTAGAGGCGGGTCTTCCTCCAGCTCCCACCTATCAGCACCTGGGCTGTTTACATAACTGTGGTTGACTGTGTGATCACGTGTTCATTACTTAAGCTGGTGGCCATCCATTCGATGTTAGATTGTTAACAAAGAACTGTTAGTGGAAATTGCTGTCCAATAATTTTTTTAAAGTCTCCTTAGGAGACTGAAATGAATTTAATTAGGTTTATCTCATTTATAAAGTGATATTTCAGTGTGAATTTATCGTTTTGTTTTATGCTAACACCATGAATAAGCCTTATAGAAAGACACTGATCTGAAACGGCAAATTGCGTGTATTTAAGAAGCAGGTTTTGTTGGGTTAGTTTTTAACTCGTTGAGCCGAATTGGCGACTTTCCAACACGTGCTGCAGTGTCTTTGATGTACCATATTTTTAAGAACTTAAGGGGCACCGGATTATAAGGCGTACTGTAGCTCTCTTCGCGGAAACACAGACACAGGTCGGTCTTTGATACGGGCGTGTATTACTTGGGCTTTCTCTCCTCAGCTTCATCATCACCAGTACGCCCATGTGCCACTACGCCATGAGAACTGGTCATGAGTGAACATTACAACCCAATTAGCAACTTTGCAGTACACATGTTAAGTCCAAACAAATAAAAACATTTCTCAAACGACAAATGGCTCGTTGACTGCTTGTCCTTGTGTTGCTTTTTCTTTTAGTAAACCTTTAGCGTAACACGCTTCATGAGAGACATCTGCTCCCTCGCAGTCCATGAAAAGTCTTGTGTACTCTCGTTAAGGGTATTCTCACGATACGCTAGCTCTTACACTTTACATATGTACATTTCAAATAAAGACATTTTAACCCAAACTATATATATATATTTATGAAATTATGTAACTTGTTATAAATCAGTCATACACATCATGAAATCTACACAGAACATTTTTAACAGCATTTACACGCACTGTCCATAAACCGGTCTTTTTTCATACATAAGGCGCACTGGATTATAAGGCTCATTAAGTGTAACAAAATCAGATGAGTCAGACTTCACTCAACTCATTCTTCTTGCTTCCTCCACTTCTGTACCATTGATTCATTAAAGTTGAATCCTCTGGCAGCTGCTCTATTCCCATGTTGTTGCAGTGTATTTATGACCTCGTATTGTGGATGGATTATCTCAGCTGTTCTCCTGACTGAAGTTTGCTCCCTTTACAGCATCCTGCCATGCTATTTCATTTGTCCCTAACCATCAGGAATCCTCACGTTAACTTTTATCGAGGGGAAAAAAGTTAGCGTTCATCCTCCAGGTTCACTGTGTTTATGTGTTATGCTAATGTAGCAGTCTAAAAAAAGTTGGTTCTGTTTATCTGGACGCAGTTTTTTCAGTCGGAGAAATGTTTTATCACTCATACAAGTTTCAGTCTCAACTGACTGGAGGTTTCCCCAACCTTATAAACAGGACATTTGTATGGAAGCCCGTTTCCGCCACAAAAAAAAAAGATCCTTAACTCGAAATTTTGTTAGGACCTTAGGACCAAGTAAAGAGCTATACAAATACAGACCATTTACCATTTTACCATCTTTCTCGAAATTTCGACGTAGTAATTCGAAATTTCGATTTAGCTCTGCCAATCAGTAATCTACGTGCATGACGTCATTTCCTTGTTACTCGGAAGCTGAAGCCCTCAGCTACTGTGAAGAGAAATTGTAGAAGGCAAAGGAACTCAGACTCAAGATATCTCATACATGTGCACACATGGACGATCCCCCCCTCATCGCCCGATCCATCCTGCAGCAGATGTGTGCAGGACAAATGTGAGAGAGAGGAAAGACCGCCCAGGGCTTTCAGAACTCTCTTTATTTATACTTAAACAAGTTTCCACAGCAGTAGGAGTGGCAAAAACATTTCCATAAAAGGAGAGACTGTTCGCTTGTCAACTGAAACAGGAGATAACTTTGTATGTATAGATTCCCATATAAGGGGAGAGAGACCGTTAGCCTGCCTGTTAACAAAGGAGGTACTATGTATGTCACAGCATTCCTCTGCACATATGGCTTCAATCTCTCTTCCTGTGTTGGCTCCAATTCACAAGCTCTTCTTCCTTTAAATGAAGCTACAACTAAGCATAATCACAAAATTAAAAATCTTATATCAGCTACAAACGCTACAGATATGCTAACAGCATTACAGATACGGATCATGAATTCACAAATTGCTGAGTATTTTAAGCGTGGCTTCACAAATGAGGAGATTCTTAGCTGAATCACATGGCATTACTATCAGCGTCACTCTGAGACAGGATATTTCTAACTTTAGAGATGTTGCACAAATGGAAGAAAGCAGTCTTACATATTTGTTTAATATCTGCGTTGAAGGACATGTCCTGGTCAAAAATGACTCCAAGGTTCCTCACAGCGTTACTGGAGGCCAAGGTAATGCCACCCAGAGTAAGAATCTGGTTAGATACCATATTTCTAAGATTTTCAGGGCCGAGTACAATAACCTCAGTTTGATCTGAATTAAGAAGCAGAAAGTTAGCGGCCATCCAGGTCTTTATGTCTTTAAGACATTCCTGCAGTTTAACTCATTGGTGTGTGTTATCTGGCTTCATGGACAGATAGAGCTGGGTGTCATCTGCATAGCAGTGTAAATGTATGCTATGTCTTCTAATGATGCCGCTTAAGGGAAGCATGTATAATGTAAACAGAATTGGTCCTAGCACTGAACCCTGTGGAACTGGGAGCCTCATCAGCTGGCGGGGAGGTTGCTACCATCCCTTGCAGGGGTTCTCTGCTCTCAAGGACCCCACTGAGGTGTGTGTGTGTGGGGGGGGGGGGGGGGGGTGATCTCAGCCTGGCTGTCTATTGTCTTTATTGTCTTATGTAGTCTGGGAGTTGACTGAATGTTAGGTTGCTTGTAGTTTTTCCCCTGCGGCAAAGTCAGGTGGGTGTCCTGGGCTCTGTGGAGCTTTGTGGTGCTGCTGCTGGATGGGCTGGTCTGGATGGACCTGGGCCCCCCTGCCCTTGATGGATTCCTTGGTGGAACTGGGGTACCAGTATGGACCAGTATGGAAGAGCTGATCCATTTGGGAAAGTAAATCTATTGGGAATTTTTCTTGGCTTTCAGACAATAATTCTGATTGCTACAGTGTCGGACAGCACACACTGACAGAAAAATATATCCATCCATCCATTCGCTTCTGCTTATCTTTTTTCAGGGTCGTGGAGGGTGCTGGAGCCTATCCCAACTGTCACAGGGCGAGAGGCGGGGCGATCGTGGCTTCGGGACGATCGTGGCTCAAGAGGTGGGAGTAAATAAAACATTAGGTGTAAATTAAAGTCGGTGTAAATGATAATGTTGCCTGTTTATTACCCTTCATTGAGGACTGTCTCAGGGGAGTGCCGCCTCCACCTGAGTTACAGATCATTTTCAAAAAATGGGATAAAAAACAACCGGTATGTATCTAGAGCGCTCTGCTATTACTAATTTTGTTCACAAGTGATAAGACAGTCTTTCACCACACTGACCTGCACAGCAGGAGCTGACTGACAATGGAAACGTTAACTTTCCACAACTATTTAGCAAAAGCAAAATAGAATAATGGACCCACAAGTCAGTTCAATACATGACTTCACCCTGTTCAAAGTGTATGACACCAAAAGAATTAAAGGTTGAAACATGAGCATGCTGCCTCAGTAACACAAACGATATACCAGGCCGACACTAGGTGTGAATATCTTGTGACAACTAATTTGTACATAAGGTGTAGTTTTGTCATGCACTATGTGAATAGATAAAAAAGTCCACTTTGAAAACACTTCAGCCGAGGTTAACTCTTTAAGACCTACCATAGAACCAAGTCCGCCAGAGCTTATATTATATTTTTACATGCTGTGGAGCCATTTTTGGGAGCATTTCAAGTTGCTATACATCAATACAACCATTATAGCCCAGATTTTAATAATATGTATTCATTAAGTGCATAGTAATTACATAAATTGCAAAAAAGTGCAATAAACTACAAAAAAATTGAAAATCGTTTTTGCTTTTTTAAGATATATTTCTAGTTAGAGAAATTTAAGAGGCTTATCCCTCAAAACTGTAAATACAAAAAAGTTGCACAAAATAGTTTCCCACCACAGGAAATTTATTTTGAGTGTCTTCATAGTTTTATTTTTGAAATACACCAATTTTTATACACTGCAGGAAAAACGAAAATAAATATTATACTGCAAATTTGCAAAAAAGCAGCATATGCATCAAAATAAACTATTTCCAGCAGTGCAATATGAGTCCTAAGCATCCCAGAAACGACACAGAAAGTCATAAAGTCAAAGATAACTTTTAAAAAGACCAGTATAGGCCCTGAGGCCCTGATGGTAAAAAAGACTACATTTCCGCGAAAATGACGTCACTTCCGGTTTCGGGCAGGTAATGGCGGAAATGCAAAAGTTTGCGCTGACGTCTATTCCAACGTAGGAAGTGTTATGAACAGCTGATCGGACCGGCAAAGCGTGTTTCTAGAATATTATGTTTTTGTTCCTGCAAGCGCTTTTTATGCAGTTTTTGCAAAGCTTTATGTGGAAGGAAACCGTGACCTAGGACAAGCTGATGGCATACGATGTAAGTACAACTCCTCCGGTTTCATATGCAAAAAAAATTTTTGCGCTAGCTTACGTGGTTGCAGTGCTACTGGGATTTAAAAATAGTTACGCAAAATGGAGCGTGTCCGCTCCGACCGGCTCTAAAGGGTTAAACCAATTAAGAAATTCAATCTGACAGGCAGGTTGACACATGCTGCCTAATATTGCTTCCAGGTGACAGCATGGAGATACTCAGTAATAAGAAAACAATGACATCCAACAGCCCCACTTACACCCTCAACACATCCTGTTTTTGTACTCATTTCTGTGATGTGTTCATGGTGAGGATCTCGAAGTTGGGTTTGTGGTTCATAAGTATCTCTCTAGTGCTACCGAGGAGGAGTGAGCATAAACAGATTATCTCTTCTTATGTAGCAGGTAATTTTAGGTGCATAAATTCAATCAGCTAAACAAATATTGCCAAACATAAAGTCTTTTTTCTTCTAAGCAGTTTGTAACTGTCACGGTCCTGGGCCTGTGGCCCAGTGTTTTGATTCTATATTATTGTTTATTGGTCTGTTTTCCTTTTGGTTCTTGGATTATGACTACAGGTGTTTGGTTTCTGTTCTATATTTCTTAGCTTGTCTATTCCTTTGCCCCTGATGTCACTCTGACCCCTGTACTGTGTTCTTCCTGTTCTTGGTCAGAGTTATCTGTGTTCAGTCTGTGGATTTCCTGTTTTATTTTGAAAGTTCATATCTTATGTCAGTGTTTCTAGTTTCGCTTCCTCTGTCTCGTTTAGTCTAATTTCGTTTAGTCTGTGTTCCCACCTGTTCCTCGTTCCCTCATGTTCCTGCCCGGGTATTTCTAGTGTGTGTCCTCCAGTGTTCTGCGTCGCGTCGTTAACGTCAGTTCACCCTCAACTAGCTGTGTGTTTTGCCTCTGTGTTTCCAGTCTTTTGTCTCCGGGCTCCAAGTGTTTCTTAGTAGTTTTGGGTTCTCAGTTTAGGGTTGTGGTTTTGAGTTATGTTTGGAGTTTCTGCCACAGCGCAATAAAGCTGCCTTTTCTGTGTACCGAGTCCAGCGTTTGGGTCCTCTTCTCCTGCCCTCACAGAGCACACCATGACAGTAACACATATTTGCATTTTTCTGGAGAAAGTTTTAACTCAAATTCTTTCAAGCGATTCAACACTCTCAGGAAACGGTCTTCATGCTCCTCAAGGGTGTTGGAGAACATGATCAAATCATCCAAAAACTCCAGGACCTCTTTCAAGTGCAAGTCTCCCATGCACTTCTCCATGAGTGTTTGGAACGTTGAAGGTGCATTAGTAACTCCTTGAGGCATTCGGTTGAACTCCCAAAACCCAATTGGCGTTACAAAAGCGGTTTTGGCTTTATCAGCTTCATCCATCTCTATCTGATAATAACCAGATTTGAGATCAAGCACAGAGAACCATTTCGATCCAGTGAGTGCTGTAAACGATTCCTCCAAGTTAGGCAATGCATACGCATCCTTAATCGTTTGCAGGTTGAGTTTGCGGCAGTCAATACATAGTCGAATGTCTCCATTTTTCTTCTTGACAACCACAATTGGTGATGAAAATGATGACTCCGACTCCCTGATAACACCAGCATCTAGAAGCTCTCGAAGATGTTTACAAACAGCTTCTATGTCCTGGGGATGAATAGGTCTTGCTTTGTGTTTAAAAGGGGTATTGTCATGGAGCTTGATGTGATGCTTCACTTCTTTAGTGCAACCAAATTCCAAGTCATGATGTGAAAAAACTTCAGACATGGCATTCAGTTTTGTTGTGATCCATTCTCTCCATTCTGCTGGTATTGGTGACTCACCAAAATTGAAAGTGAGGGGTGTTGACAACATCTCCCGATCTGGGGGGTTGGTCACACTGTGCTCAGATGCTCCCAGCTCTGCAATGACACTCAAAGCTGGTATGTAGATGTCTTGCGCTGTTCCGTTTGACACAACAACTGGAACCTGAGTGTGTGTACCAGCTTTAAGAGCGACTAGACAATTACTGACACACAAACCACCCGGTAGGCCTGAACCCGGGTGCTGAATGACAACACATTGACTAGATGGGCTGAGAAGCTTGGCAGAACCCTCGACCACAACTGTGCAGCCAGCTGAAATTAGCACAGGAGATTTACTAAGGGTGGTCACAACACCAAGATGATCATTACAATTCTGTTGGCACGTCACTTGGAGAGTTTGCAGAACTGCTCTGTACCCGTAAGAGGTAGGCTGGAATGATGAACAGTTACTAGAAGAGAATTGTTCATAAAGAATTTCAAGTGTATTCATGCCAATAAGTACTGAGGTTGGAAAATCAGGTCTCACATCAGGAACAACAAGTGCAAGGGTTTGAACTGGGAAGTCACTCCCAAGAAAGTCTTTTGGAAATGTCATGGCAACTTCAACATACCCAAGGTATGGAACACACTGACCAGCAGCCCCCTCCACATGAAGAAGCTCATTCAATGGGTGGACTGGCTGATCGGAGAGATGCTCATTATAAAATGAAACTGGAATTGTGGTAACCGGGGAACCAGTATCCAGTAGACACGGGCAGTTGCAACCTGCAATGTTGACTTCTGCTGTACATCTGGATCCAACTAATCCTGGTGGTAATCTAGTGTGGATCATTGTCTTTGTCTGCAATTTTGCACACTTGGCATGCTTTTTGTTCTCAGCGGGACAAGGTTGGTCCAGCTCAGCTCCTGTTTGCCCCTCCACAGGAACCGGAACTAGTTTAAATCCTCAGAAGCAGTGGACTTTTGCTTCTGCCACTTTTGTTTGTTGTCAAATTGTTTCCGCTTAGCACTTACCAATGCTGAATTTGGTGCATTTTCACATTGTGGCTTAATGTGACCATCTTCTCCACAGCGGAAGCAAAACCCTGGTTTAGGGCTGGAGACGCTAGGTTTTGGATTCTTACCAACCTTCTTCGGCCCATAGGGCTTTGGAGCTGGGCAGGCAGCAACCGGTGGTTTGACATTACACTGCTGTGCTGTCAAAGCTGCAAGCTGCTGTTGTATAGCTGCCATCTGTTGTGAGAGCTGTTTAGTCAGAGTGGTTAGCGCAGTACAGAGGTTAGTTTCTTCCCCATTATTGGCAAACTGGGCATTAGTGGTGGCTTTCTGTTTTGTCGGTCCCAAATGCTTTTTCATCCTTAATGTCTTTGCTGCCTCTCTGTCCTCTTCAGTTCGAAGGAGTAATAGAAGTTCAGTAAATTTGGGGGGTTGTGTTTCTTTTGTTTAAGTTGGAGTTCCGATATTAAATTGTTATCCCAACATCCCCTGCAGAATTGATTCAACAGTCGTTTGTCCATGTCTTTCTCTAAAACACCTCCTCTTTTTGCTGCATGCTGTAATACCACCTGCAGATGTTGCAAATAGGCCGAAGGCTTTTCTCCACTGTCCAGGAAGGTGTCCATGAACTTGGCATATAACTCTTCTCCATCTTGCACAGTGCCATAGGCTGAGTCAAGTTGTTTCATATAGACTTCTGGTGGTGTGTCAAGGCTGAGATATTTTACCATATTACAGGCAGGAGGCAGTAGACTGTCACGAATCAGTCTGGTGCGCTGCAGATCAGATATAGATGGATCTTTCAGGGCTAATTCAACACCTGACCGCCATATATCATAATCTGTCTCTTGAATTGGCCTGGGCACTTTACCAGAAAACGCTCTCAGTCGATGGAATGCATGCAGCGAGCTGTTCCCACTCCGAACAACGTGTTCCACAACATAGCATTGTACTTCAGGAGGGTTGAGATCAGCCGCTGGAATGGAGGCAGAATGCCTCTCTCTACCTTGTGCTTCAGCACCACTGGCAACAGAAGGGGACTTAGATGGAAGAGAGGCTGGTCGTGAGGGAGGAAAGACTGAATTGGGAGGTTTTGAATCTTCTGGTTCTGGTTTTGCAACCACTGGAGTCTCTGGGTTGAGCTCTGCAAGGGACTGGCGTATCTTGGTCATCCCCTCACTGAGGACTTCTCCATAATCCCTCCCAGATAATTTGGCTATTCTTTTTAAGTCTGCCAAGTAAGTATTTGTCTTGGAACCACTAACTTTTGATGCATAAATTTCAGATAGACTTTCAATGTGGAGTTTGTCACCTGAATCTGAAATAGATGTGTGCGGTAACAACTGAGACAAATGCGTTAAAGATAAACCCAAAGCGTACTCAGCGACAAGCATGTTATTAAATTCAGATTCTGGTGAATCTATAGTAACCTTGCGGCCTATGTCACCATACTGTTCAAGGAAATGTATAACTTCATCAACCGAGTGCTCAGTTACTCCGTCAATTAAAACTGCATTTGGGATCTTAATGGCAAGTGTCTCAAAAACTTCCATTATGGGGAAAAATAAATTGGTGAGTTTGAATATATATTAATTACTAACCAAATCAGTTCCTGGCTTGCTCGCCAAGAAATGTAACACTGATGAAGCGCTAATGAATTAATACAGACTAGGTATTGAGCGAAATATTATGGTTATTATTAATCAGAATATTTAGGAATGCTACTGGAGCTGATGGGCAGTAATTAATAAATACACACAACACAAAATGCTTTTGCAGATACCACGTATTTAACCAAACCCCAGAGAAAAATAACAAGAAAAGAAAAGGAAAACTTAAATAATCACTCCTGCTGCAGCTATTCAATTATTCAAAAACCCAGAGGGGGTGCACAAAGACAACTAAGCAAATTCTTCTGGCTTATGGCTTATACCAAGCAATATACAGGGTGGGCCATTTATATGGATACACTGTAATAACATGGGAATGGTTGGTGATATTAAAGTCCTGTTTGTGGCACATTAGTATATGTGAGGGGGCAAACTCCTCAAGATGGGTGGTGACCATGGTGGCTATTTAGAAGTCGGCCATCTTGGATACAACTTTTGTTTTTTCAATAGGAAGAGGGCCATGTGACACATCAAGCTTATTGGTAATGTCACAAGAAAAACAATGGTGTGCTTGGTTTCAACGTAACTTTATTCTTTCATGAGTTATTTACAAGTTTCTGACCACTTATAAAATGTGTTCAATGTGCTGCCCATTGTGTTGGATTGTCAATGCAACCCTCTTCTTCCACTCTTCACACACTGATAGCAACACCACAGGAGAAATGCCAGCACAGGCATCCAGTATCCGTAGTTTCAGGTGCTGCACATCTCGTATCTTCACACCATAGACAATTGCTTTCAGATGACCCCAAAGATAAAAGTCTAAGGGGGTCAGATCGGGAGACCTTGGGGGCCATTCAACTGGCCCATGACGACCAATCCACTTTCCAGAAACTGTTCATCTAGGAATGCTCGGACCTGGCACCCATAATGTGGTGGTGCACCATCTTGCTGGAAAAACTCAGGGAACGTGCCAGCTTCAGTGCATAAAGAGGGAAACACATCATCATGTAGCAATTTCAAATATCCAGTGGCCTTGAAGTTTCCATTGATGAAGAATGGACCCACTATCGTTGTACCCCATATACCACACCAAACCATCACTTTTGTTGTTCCAACAGTCTTGTAGGGATCCATCCAATGTGGGTTAGTGTCAGACCAATAGCGGTGGTTTTGTTTGTTAACTTCACCAATCACATAAAAGTTTGCCTCATCACTGAACAAAATTTTCTGCGTGAACTGAGGGTCCTGTTCCAATTTTTGTTTTGCCCATTCTGCAAATTCTGTGCACCGATCTGGGTCATCCTTGTTGAGATGCTGCAGTAGCTGGAGTTTGTAAGGGTGCCATTTGTGAGTAGCTAATATCCGCCAAAGGGATGTTCGACTAATGCCACTCTCCAGTGACATGCGGCGAGTGCTACGCTGTGGGCTCTTGCTGAATGAAGCTAGGACAGCCACTGATGTTTCTTCATTAGTGACAGTTTTCTTGCGTCCACATTTTGGCAAATCCAACACTGAACCACTTTCACGAAACTTAGCAAGCATTTTGCTGACTGTAGCATGGGAGATGGGTGGTCTCGTAGGGTGTCTTGCATTGAAATCTGCTGCAATGACCCGGTTACTGCGTTCACCAGATATCAACACAATTTTGATCCGCTCCTCACATGTTAACCTCTTCGACATGTCAATGGCTGTGAACAAAGAGAAACTTGTAAATAACTCATGAAAGAATAAAGTTACGTTGAAACCAAGCACACCATTGTTTTTCTTGTGGCATTACCAATAAGTTTGATGTGTCACATGGCCCTCTTCCTATTGAAAAAACAAAAGTTGTATCCAAGATGGCCGACTTCTAAATAGCCACCATGGTCACCACCCATCTTGAGGAGTTTGCCCCCTCACATATACTAATGTGCCACAAACAGGACTTTAATATCACCAACCATTCCCATGTTATTACGGTGTATCCATATAAATGGCCCACCCTGTACATTTATGTATAGACAAGAGAACATCTAATTTTATTTAAGGTTTCACAAATATAATATCAATAATATTACAGTTTATCTACACTCTTTTAAGGGCAAGTTTGCATGTTCTCCCTTGCAAGTATAGATGACTAACCTGAAGACTTAAGCCTAATTCATGTAGACATACATTCCTCTGCACAATTAGCACTAATAATAAAAGTAATCCTAACTCAAGTAGAAGCAATGGCTGGAGTGAAGGGTGTGTGTTCTGTGTATCTGTAACTTCCAAACACAGTTCAGGCCATACAAACACACTGCAAGACAAGAAAACAAGATTTATTAATCCTGCTTTACATATGTCATTATACTGTATGTGAAGCAAATAGTATTTGTCAAATAGTTTACACACCCAGTAGAGCATGGCTTTTTACAGACTTTTACAATACTTATATATATTTTAAGTATAATGTATATCATTTCCAATTTTGTTGTACTATTGTACTAGATATGACTGTGCAATGACAATAAAGGGTGATCTTATCTTATGTACAATATGCAATTACATCTTTAAGATGAGCAAACATTGCTGTTAAAATCTGACGGTTGCTTTTCACTATCATTGGAGCCACACTCTGAACTTTAGACTAATATGAAAAACATTGCAGGTTGCATCATGTTGTTTTTTTGTCTCCTTGTAGAGTATATCTCATGGGGTTTCCATTTGTGTGCTTACTTTGGAACATTCATGTTTTTATCAACACCTTTGATGAGAATGACCCTCCTGAGATGGGAGTTTACAGCTATCTGGTGATAATGTGAGAAGGTGTGAATATGTGATGACAGTGATTCAGACCAATTAACTATAGGCTATGTATGTGGATGCTTTGTTTTTGTGAAGCACTTGACATGAATCCATTTGTGTGTGTGTGTGTGTGTGTGTGTGTGTGTGTGTGTGTGTGTGTGTGTGTGTGTGTGTGTGTGTTGAAAGAGAAAGAAATAGACATGCACCTGCACATGAACTTTCTACTAACTCTAAGAGGTCAAGGATTCATGTCCTTATCGATCTACTTTTTTAGTAGTTTGTTCCATATAATTGTTTCCTGGAAAATGTCCGTTTTTGTCAGTAAATTATAGTAATTGTGATAATGTCTTTCCCTTTCTGACAGAGAAGTCTGAGAGAATATGCAGCTTTATACGCAAAGCTCAGCAGAAGCAAAGATCAGTTAGGTTTAGAACCAAAACAAGCAAAAACAATAAATAACAAACCGTCCCAGGTCACAGTCCCAAAGTCAGACCGCGCATCCCGCAGCGGCGCAAAAAAAAACAGGAAAAACGCCACAAAACAGCCTCAGGCGGCCCATCACTACAACAAAAGAGTCCAGGTGGCCCACCTCGGGTCCCGTGACGGCAGTAGGACGCTGTAGGTGGCCGACCTCGAGTCCAGTGGGGGCAGCGTTGCAGCTCCGGCAGGGCAACCATGGGTCCAGCAGCAGCAGCAAAACGGTTCTGGGGGCCTGCCACTGATCCAGTGGTGGCGGAGCTGCAGCACCGGTGGCTTGCCACGTGTCCAGAGGTGGCGGCGGCGCTGCTCCTCCGGCGGCTTGCCCCGGATCCAGTGGCGGTGGCGGCACTGCTCCGGTGAGCAACAGCGAGGTGTGGTACATGGCCGATGACGCGCTGGTCGCTGACGTGGACGCGCTGGACGTAGCTGGCGTGGAGGGCGCGCCAGACGTGGAGGTCCCCCTGACTCGCTGACCTCCAGTTCTGGCTGAGCGGGTCCCTCCGGACCTCCGAGCTCCTCCGGTGGCAGCGTGGGCTCCACAGGCTCGCTGAGCTCCTCCAGCTCGCCGATCTCCAGCTCCGGCTCGCCGAGCTCCTCTGCTGGCAACGCCGGTCGCTCCGGCTCATTGAGGTCCTCCAGCAGCGGCGCTGGCTCCTCAGCTGGTGGCTCGCTGAGCTCCACCGGCTCCACCGGCTCGCTGAGCTCCTCCGGCTCGCTGAGCTCCACCGGCTGTGTCGCGGGCTCCTCCCGCTCGCTGAGCTCCTCACCAGGCGGTGATGACAGTGACACAGCAGCAGCAGGCGGTGGATGTGGAGGTAGAGCAGTGGATGCGGACGATGGAGCGGATGACAGTTGAGCGACTAGCTGGGCGGCAGACAGAATAGAGGGCGAAATGTCTAACATGATGGGTGGAGAGGAGAACAATGTTACCGCTGGCTCAGTAATTTCCAGGGGGCCAGAGGCAACTGAGGCCTCCAGTTCAGCCTCTGGGGAAGCCCTGGGGAGAATCCCAGCCTCCCGATTGTCTGTAGCGGCAGGCTCATGTTCTAGCACCGGGTCCTTTAACAAATCAACAGCCACAAAAACAGTTTCAACATGCGTATTAGCACAGTGCAGTGACTCAGAATTAACGGCTTCTGTCCAGTTAGCTGCCACACCAGCCCCTTCAGCGTTCACCATCTCAGAGCTAACTGGCTCAGAAATTAAGGCTCCGCATCCAGCACCCGAAAAACAATCATCACTACTCCTCTCATTAATAAACAGTGTTGGGACTAACGCGTTATTAATTAAACTCCCAGAGACCAGCCATTTGGCTTTTCTACCTATAAAACCCGGAGAGCTGCCAAATGGCTGGTAGGCTTTTAGCTAAGCTTTAGCTTCAGCCAAGTGGAAGCTAAATTGGCTAGTCATTCATATGTATATTAGGTTGTTACCTGGGAATTCTGGAGGGAGGGGAGTGGGGGTGTGTGATTGAGGGCGTGGGGGAGCTGCTAAAAGCTGTGCACTTCCTTTTGTGTTTCATCTTGATGCATTCTGTCAGAATATTTTTGTTTTTAAAGGTTTTATTATTCATATAATAATCAGCTAAGAGTGTTTATATTTCTGTTCTGTACTCAACCAGCTGCATATTTTAATTGCTGGCTCCGTACTCTATAACAGAAACTGTTTGCCTTCACATTATCAGTCTTTGCCTTCACATTGTCACTGTTTGCCTTCACACTAGCAGGAAACCGCCACCCACGAGTAAGAAACAACCTTGTAGAGAACACGAAGTTTTTTGATAAACCACACCTGTTTTCTTGACAAGATAAGGATGATATTTCCTTTTTTGTATGCTTCATGATGTGTATAAATAAAGCCAGACTGCACCAAGGAGGGGTGTGAGTCTCTCCCTGAGTCTCTCACCCGTGCACGTTTAAAACTGCTCTAAGTGTCTGAGTGATATTTCATTGCATCTGAGTACTTGATAATAGAATATCTTTAACATTTAATTGGTCCTTCGAGCCGGAGTGGACATTGATATTTTTCATGCTCCAATAGGAGACCTTCGTCAAGTCCTGACGTCGTGAGAAGCCCACGCTGTCGACTCCTCTCCAAGCAGAGGATAAAGTCCAGAGACGTGACGTTCGGGTTCTGGCCAGCGTTCTTATAAGAGGTCCACGACTTCAGGGGTTGATGAAGGAAACCAAAGCAACCACACAATAACTCAGGTGAATATTTAGCACTCACTCACATCTTGCGAAAAACGACTGAGGCAACCTGTGGTCTGTACATAAAATAGTTTCCCGTCAAAATATGACAGCTTAGTAACAGTCTCGTCTGAAAAAGGACTGGTAGAAAAGTTACGCAGCTCGCCTGAAAAAGGGCTTGGAGCAAGCTTTATGTCAAAATACGACAGGATAGTAACATTCTCGTCTGAAAAAGGACCGGTAGAGAGTTACGCAGCTCGCCTGAAAAAGGGCTCGGAGCAATGTAAAAAGACACAGAGTTGCCCAGAACAATACTCATTACGCGTATGATCTGTTGTTTTACTGTTTTGTTGGTGGAGTAAGTTGATTTTACAGCACATTAAGGAGGCTGAACTACTCCACCGAATTGTTTACCGTTGGTTGCTCGAGTTCTGGTGGAACGGGAAAAGGTTGTGTTTCATCACATAAAATTGACACCGCTTTCAAGGCTAGCTTGAAAGTAGAAGGCCGTGTCAATAGCCTCTCCCATTCCTCGTGCCAGAGAAAGCACCACGGGTGTGTGTGTATGTGTGTAAACGCAAATATATTTATAAATAAATAAATAATAATAATAATAATACTAAGAGGAAAAAATAATAATGGGTAATAAATCAACAGAACTCACTGCTGACGAGCAGTGGCTAGAGAAAAAATGTCCAAACGCCGGACTAATTAGTAAAAATAGATGGAGAAATCCAAAGAAACTAAACTGCCCTGCATGGGAGGGAAAATGTACTCCCTTTGCAGTGACTGCTTTAAAAGAGACCCTCCAAGCGGAACTAAACAATGAAAAAAGTTTTAAAAAGAAAGCCAAACGTCTCACGGAGTGGCAACATTTTAAAGTCTGGATGGCAGAAAATGACAAACGCACAAAGGTGCGCGAAGAGAAAAAGAAAAAGAAAAACGAACAAAGTAGTGAACAAAAAGATCCACAAAACCCATAACCACCTCCATATGTGCCTGCCCCCGGCCCATCTAACCCGCCAGTATCAAAAAACCCCTTCGCCGACGCGCCAAGCCCATATGATTCAGCAAGACAGGCATTAAATTTAATGACAACAAATCACCACAAGGAAGAGGAAGACATAGGGAAAGACCCGTCAGGTAGGGATATGGGAGGACAGATTGACCCCCCCAGGGCCGTCAGGTCTGTTTCCAATGATAGCCACGCCAAACCCAAGATATGGCCAACTAACGGGTGGCGATAATAATGAAAGAGACAACAACCCTTACCTGTACGTTTTCAGAGCATGGTCCCAAACTGACAGATTAAACGTCTTAAAGGACATTCCACTGTTAAATGAAGGTTTTGAGCCATGGAGGGAGGCAGTTGAGTTAATTAGAACACACTGGCACTTGAATGGCCATGAAATGCTCCAGGTAATTCAGGACTTATTAGGTCTAAAAATGGGAACAGTAAAGGGAGACTTCACGGGGTCAGATGACCAGGGTATAGCCCTGCTCCCCACCTCTGAGCCTCTAAGGGCTCAGTTGGCAGGATTGTATGAAAGGATTAGAGTCCGTCTAGCCCCAAGAGCAGATTACGGCAAAATAGGCGAGATAAAGCAGAAGGAAGCTGAGACTGCCTCTGACTTCCTCGATCGCCTACGCCCAGTTTTCAGACAACATTCAGGTTTAAATTACCAGGAGGAGCCACAAACACCATTTCAGCAACAGCTAAAAAATGCATTTCTGAACGGCCTCCTCCCAAAAGTGAGGGCCCACGTAGAAAAACATTGGGTCACACAAAATACAGGAAGTCTGCCAGATGCACTGCAATATGCTGAACACGCAGTCAAAATACAGAAGCTAAAAGGAAAAAGGAGGAGTCTTTGCTGTAGATCCTGTAACAGGATTCGTGGCACTCTCTGCAGAATACAGGAGACATAAACCAGGCCCATACAGAGGAAAGGGAAAGGCAGGAGGAGGGAGAAAAGGAGAGAGAAGAGTGAAAAATACAAGCTGCTACAATTGTGGAAAGGAAGGGCATTTTGCCCGCGAGTGTAGACATAGAAAAAAGGATGACAGTGAGGAAGAGGATGACAGAAATAACAAATGACTAGGAAAAGGCACAGAAACAGAGAGCAATGAAAACACGGACGTGTATAACATAGAGCAATTGCTTTTGGGCTCTGAACATAAACCAACTGTAATTATATACGTAAATGGGCAGCCAATGACGATGCTCTGCGATACTGGAGCATGCAAAACTGTACTGATTAAAAAACCCACCAAAAGTGAAATTCTCTAATGATACTCTGATAGTTAAGTCAGCATCAGGACATGTCAGTACTAAATCACTGACTGAGCCTCTACTCTTATCTCATGAAGACAGCGGCCGCAGCTGTAAAAACCAGTGCATATATGACCCATCTTGCCCAGTTAATCTTCTAGGGAGAGATGCACTAGAGAGGCTGGAAATAGGAGTCTTGCCAGGACCAGAGGGCATGTATGCAAAGCTAATGTTAAACGAGAAACAAAGTCCAGCAGATTATCAGATTAATGTGTATAAAGGACTCGGAGAGCCTCACTACTACTGGACATTAGACCTGCCCTCACTAGAGCCTTTACAACACATAGCAAATCGATATCTGCCAACTCATTCAACACAACAGGACTACACTCAGTATCACAACACATTGAGGTTCAAACAGAGTCCAGGTCCTAATCCCCTGTATGACCAAGAGGTACATAAGCTAGGCCCACAAAAGCTGACATTACAACACCTATATGTCACCCAAAGTGGTAATGCAGTGTGCTCTGTGCTGCAGCCTGAGGCAGTACAACGAGTAAACAGGATGCCAAATCCACATGTGTCAGTAGCACAGAATGACAGCACTGAGTGGAAAGATTTAGGCCGCGTTCTCGCCCAAGTTGAAAGAGACAGATATGAAAAGACTGAAGACACGCATGAGGGATGGCTCCAAGGTCGCAGAACAGGACGCATGAGATACACATTAGGGTGGGTAATTACTACCCACCCAGCCACATACATGACTGACAGCACTGATTTGCATGTGCAGGAAGATAGTGAAAACTGACATGTACTCTCATTAGAACTACACCCAGATGTCATGATCGCTGTGTGGCAAGCAGGAGGAGGACCCAAATGCAAAACTCACAGACACGGGGATGAACTCGAGAAACACAGCTTTAATGCTGGCACGGCAGAAGACAGGAAATGCAAAACTAAACTGGGAAAAGTAA
Source organism: Simochromis diagramma (assembly GCF_900408965.1). Classification (NCBI taxonomy): domain Eukaryota; kingdom Metazoa; phylum Chordata; class Actinopteri; order Cichliformes; family Cichlidae; genus Simochromis; species Simochromis diagramma. The sequence goes on along the minus strand of NW_024387327.1, from coordinate 148,369 downwards.
ACTAACACTCGCAGGTAGACACAGGAAGATCCACACAACATGAGGGAGAACGCGACGCCGAACAGAGGGAGACGCAGACAGAAATACACAGAGGGTTAACGAGGAAAGTGGGAACACACGGGGAACACAGCTGACACAGATAACCATAACGAGACACTGACGGGAGACGGGCAGAGTCAAACAGGAAGTACAGAGGTTCAGACAGGAGGAGAGAGAGCACGGGGAAAAACACAGACATAACGGGCTGGGGAAACATGGAACAACCACAAAGGGAGACGAGGGCTCATAAATACAGAGAGGGCACACAGGGGGGAGAGAGAGCACGGGGAGAACTTAGACATAACGGGCAGGGGAAACATGGAATAAAACATAAGGAGAGACGAAGGCTCACAGATACACAGAGGGGCACACAGGGGATGAGAGTCACAAAGGGAAAGCACTCAGGGAACACCACAACAGGGCAACTCAGGAAACAGAGCCTAAACAGGGAACTGAAATACAAAGATACATAAAACTAAGAATACTGGGCCAACATGGCCCAGGACCATGACAGTACCCCCCCCCACAAGGGCTGGCTCCAGACAGCCCAAACACAGGAAAACCAAACCAAACAGAAAACGACCCAGGGCGGGCGGCGGGGGCCCAGGACGGAGGGCCCGGAACAGGAAACAAAACAACCAGAAAACACAGGAGCACAAGATCAAAGTCCAAAGAGAGTTCAGGGGGCCGACCCAGAGCCCACAGGCACAAGAGTTCACGGGTCACACGGTCGGGGGGCCGACCAGGCGGGTGGCACAGGTGACAGAGCTGGTCCGGAGGCCGACCGCACGGAAGGCAGCGGCGGCGGCGAAGGAGACGACGACGGAGCAGTTCAGGGGGCCGACCGCGCGGAAGGCAGCGGCGGCGGCGAAGGAGACGACGACGGAGCAGCTCAGGGGGCCGGCCGCGCGGAAGGCAGCGGCGGCGGCGAAGGAGACGACAACGGAGCAGCTCAGGGGGCCGGCCGCGCGGAAGGCAGCGGCGGCGGCGAAGGAGACGACGGAGCAGCTCAGGGGGCCGGCCGCGCGGAAGGCAGCGGCGGCGGCGAAGGAGACGACGGAGCAGTTCAGGGGGCCGGCCGCGCGGAAGGCAGCGGCGGCTCTCCAGTCTCAGGCGTGTAGGCCGAGGCCCGGTGGGCCTAGGACTAGACGAGGCAGGACCAGACGAGGCAGGACCAGACGAGGCAGGACCAGACGGTGGCGATGCGGGGGCCGGACCAGGCGAAGCACAAGCCGAGGCTGGACCAGACGAGGACGAAGACTCGGAGGCTGGAGCTGCAGCAGACGAAGACTCGGATGCTGGAGCTGCGGCAGACGAAGCGGATGCTGGAGCTGCGGCAGGCGAAGCGGAGGCTGGACCAGGCGAGGCTGAAGACTCGGAGGCTGGACCAGGCGAGGCTGAAGACTCGGAGGCTGGGCCAGACGAAGACTCGGATGCTGGAGCTGCAGCAGACGAAGCACAGGCTGGAGCTGCAGCAGACGAAGCACAGGCTGGAGCTGCGGCAGACGAAGCACAGACTGGAGCTGCGGCAGACGAGGGCTCCGAGGCTGCGGCAGACGAGGGCTCCGAGGCTGCGGCAGACGAGGGCTCCGAGGCTGCGGCAGACGAAGGCTCCGAGGCTGCTGCAGACGAAGGCTCCGAGGCTGCTGCAGACGAAGGCTCCGAGGCTGCAGCAGACGGTGGCTGAACGGGCCCCTCGGACCCTCCAGCGGAGACAGGAGGCTGAGCGGGCCCCTCGGACCCTCCAGCGGAGATGAGGAGGTGCTGGCCGGGCTGACCAGTGCCGCCAGCGGAGACGAGGAGGTGCTGGCCGGGCTGACCAGAGCCGCCAGCGGAGACGAGGAGAGGCTGGAGAGGTTCGCCTGAACTCCCAGCGAGAACAGATGCAGAGCCAGCAGGTGCAGAGACTTCTGGCTGAGGGGACACCAACTGTAGCTGCACAGGGCACGCAGTCGGCTTAGGATGCAACGGCTGGGGCTGTGCAGGGCAAACAGTCTGTCCAACGTTTGTCAGTACCATGCAGTCCACAGCTGGCGGAGAAAGCTCACAAAGGCTTCCAGCTGAGGTTGGCAGTAACTGAACAGGTTGCTGAGCTACTAACTGAGCTGGTGACAGAGTTAATGACTGAGCTGATAACCAAACAGGCACTGGAGCAAGAAACTGAGGTGGTAACAGAATGGGTAATGGAGCTGTGAACTGTGCTAAAGACTGGACTGGTGACAAAACAAGAAACTGCGTAAACAACTGAGCTACTGACTGTGTTATGGACAGTAATGCCAGTTGTAGTGGTAGTTGCGCTTGTGGTTGAGCAGGTGTCTGACTCTGGGCTGCTCTCCTTCTGGGAACAGGAACAGGTGCTAGGCCTGGCCGAACACCAGTCATCCCCACCCGAGGAACAGATACGGGTGTAGGGACGAGCTGGGCTCTGGCTGCCTTTACCCTGGGGGCCGGTGTAGGTGCAGGAGCTAGCTGGACCTCTGTCGCTCCCACCCGAGGAACTGAGACGGGTGCAGGAGTCGGCAGGGTCACGGCTGACCTCACCCGGGGAACCGGAACAGGAGCAGGCAAAGGCTGGGTGTCCATCAACCCCACCCGAGGAACAGGTACGGGTGCCGGGATGAACGGCGCCTCTGCCAGGCTGGGGATGGAAGCAGGGACCAGCTGGACCTCAGCCACCCTCTCCCGAGGAACTGATACGGGAGCAAGGGAAAGCTGGGCCCGCGCTGCCCTGGTTACAGGAACAGGAGGCGGAGAGTGAAGCACAGGAACAGAAACAGACACAGGGAAAATCGAGTTAGTGGAGCTAGAAGCAGTGTTAGTGAACAGAGATTCATGGCGAGTCACTCCTGGCAACTCTGTAGGCCTTAAGCTGTCCATGTTAGGAGTAGCAGTCTCTAAAACAGTCATTGCACAGGAAGATCCAGGTTTAGCAGAGTCAGAGTCAGTAATACTGAGCACAAAGGGATCCGTTGCGGACACAGGAGCATTCACACAGACCGTTTCTAAATATACAGGTTGGAGAGCAGCATAGTTCAGGAGTGAAGAAACACCATCCACAGTCTTATACACAGCAGGTACAGGAGTAGGGGAGTTAACACAGGTTGTGTCTGAGGCAACTGGGTGAGAAACTAACTCAGGAATAGTCAACCTGAGCTTCCCTAGCAGTTTACACATGACGGACGGTAACTTGTTGCCCTTAACCTTAACAACTGTGATTGACTGCACAGTCTTAGTGTTTTCAAAACCTGAGTTAACGGACTTCGCATCAGCTGTTGTTAACTCGAGAGGAGCAACATTCTTTATCCCTGGAGAAACAGAGTCAGAACTAACAGACAAGGCAGGAAAAGCTAAATGTGGCAGAGAGTCACAAGCAACCTGAGGAATGGAAAGTGCAGCCTTTGAAGGTTGGAAGACACGCAGGTCAGTTTCCAGGTGGTCCCCTCTGGTTTCAGCAGGAACAGGAACCACAGGACTGTTTGTTTTAATATTCGGTTCACAAGTATGCCACTCAAAACTAGTCTTTTGCTTCTCTAAGGTGAGATTATCAGTCTGTGTGTTAATTACTGCTGACCTGGGAGGAGCAGAAGAAAAACAGTCACTCTCAAACATGGGCGTGAAGGTAGGTGATGCAGGCTCTGGATTAACCGACCCAGAACCACCAGACACAGAGTTAATGGCTTCTGGGGTGACGCCCATGGAGCTTACAGTGCCAGAATCTTTTAATTCAGCGTGAACAGCAGTCTCTAGGGGGGCAATGAACTCAGTCTCATGCTTAATAGGTGCGGAGGTGTACTTAGAAACAGTATGAGGCCTGGAAACACAGTCATATTCAAACTTATTGTTCGTTTCTAATGTGTTACAAACATGAAAAACGGCGGACCCAGGAGCAGAATATTGTCCGAGTTGGTCCGACTTTGAAGTGGCATGGAAGAAACAGTTAGTGTCACTCACCACCGGAGTTTGCTCAGAAACTTTAGGGCGGCGGCAGCGTGAGCGCCGTTTTCGCCGGGAGGGGGGAGGAGATGAGCCGGGCCGCGAATCCTCCGGCGGACCGGGCTGAACGTCCTCCGACCCCTCACACTGGAGAGGCAGCTCCGGGCGGACGCCTACGGTGGAAACAAGGAAGTCCCGGATGTGGGGGTGCAGCGCGCCGAACAGCCACGGGAGTCCGGACACCATCCGCTGTAGACGGACGGCTACGACCTCCCGGTGTTCGTCTCCTGGCAGCGCCTCCCACTCCTGACAGTGGTACTCCACCGTATAGATCAAATCCTCCCGGAGCTCAGCGGAGGGGTTGTGAGTTGCTGGGTCCATGTCGTGGTCGCGTTCTTCTGTCATGGATCGCTGTGTGGCAGGCAGGATGAGGACCCAATCGCAAAACTCACAGACACGGGGATGAACTCGAGAAACACAGCTTTAATGCTGGCACGGCAGAAGACAGGAAATGCAAAACTAAACTGGGAAAAGTAAACTAACACTCGCAGGTAGACACAGGAAGATCCACACAACATGAGGGAGAACGCGACGCCGAACAGAGGGAGACGCAGACAGAAATACACAGAGGGTTAACGAGGAAAGTGGGAACACACGGGGAACACAGCTGACACAGATAACCATAACGAGACACTGACGGGAGACGGGCAGAGTCAAACAGGAAGTACAGAGGTTCAGACAGGAGGAGAGAGAGCACGGGGAAAAACACAGACATAACGGGCTGGGGAAACATGGAACAACCACAAAGGGAGACGAGGGCTCATAAATACAGAGAGGGCACACAGGGGGGAGAGAGAGCACGGGGAGAACTTAGACATAACGGGCAGGGGAAACATGGAATAAAACATAAGGAGAGACGAAGGCTCACAGATACACAGAGGGGCACACAGGGGGTGAGAGTCACAAAGGGAAAGCACTCAGGGAACACCACAACAGGGCAACTCAGGAAACAGAGCCTAAACAGGGAACTGAAATACAAAGATACATAAAACTAAGAATACTGGGCCAACATGGCCCAGGACCATGACACCAGAACTACAAGAATTGCCCACAACACTATGGTCCACAGGATCGACAGATGTAGGATTAATTAAAGGAGCAGATCCTGTTGTAGTAAAAACTACTACAACCTACAGGCCAGTTAAACCACAATATCCCTTGACGGCAGAAGCAAAAGCAGGGATCAGGCCAGTAATTGCAGATATGGAAAAAGCAGGCATTTTAGTGAAAACAACTGAAATAACCTGTAACACTCCAATTTTTCCAGTGAAAAAAGCAAACACAGAAAAATATCGTCTAGTTCATGATCTTAGAGCAATAAACGAGGTAACAGAACAAATCCCACCTGTGGTAGCAAATCCACACACAATCTTAAATCAAGTGACACAAAAAGAACAATGGTTCTCAGTCATAGATCTGTCAAACGCGTTTTTCTCTGTGCCGTTACACCCAGACTCACAAAATCTGTTTGGTTTCACTTTTGATAACGAAAAGTATACTTATACAAGACTGCCACAGGGTTTTCAGAACAGTCCCACCCTGTATGCAGAGGCATTAAAGAAATCTATGTCACTATGCACGCTCCCTGCCACAGGGCAATTTCTTCTGTACGTTGATGACATTCTCGTCACGGGAGATACACGAGACAACTGCAGAAAAAACACCATGACTGTGCTGAAACATTTAGCAAATTCAAATTCAAATTCAAATTTTATTTGTCACGTACACAGTCATACACAGTACGATATGTAGTGAAATGCTTGGACAACTGCTCGTGACCTAAAGAAAACAAAAAAAAGGAAAGGCTATGAATAAGATAGGAAATAAATATGAAAAATTAAAAAGGGTAAATTTAACTAGGAAGGAATAAAATATAAATTAAGGTTAAAAATGAAATAACTGTACAACACAAATTAGAATGAAGGGTAAATTTAACTGGGAAGAATAAGATAAAATATATAAATTAAAGTTGAAAATAAAATAACTGTACAACAAAATACACAATATAGAACTATATAAGAATGTATGAAGAAATCCAAAATCTAAATATATATACACAATAACAGCAGCTGTACAAGTATTAACCGGAAATGAAGAATATAGTGACCGGTGTTGTGCAAAAACAAAGTCCAGAAAGTCCAGTGTGTGTGTAAGAACTGTATGTGTGGGTCAGTACTGTGTGGTGGTGTGATTGAGAGACCGTATCGCCTGCGGGAAGAAGCTCCTCCTCAGTCTCTCTGTGTTGGTCTTCAGGGAGAGCAGAGCAGAGCAGAGCAGGGCCATAAAGTCTCACAGCACAAGTTACAGCTGTGGAGCCACGAGGTCACATACCTTGGCCACAAACTCACAGGAGAGGGAAGAACACTGTTAGACAGCAGAAAACTAGCAGTACAGAATGCTCCAAAACCACTCACAAAACAACAAATGATGAGTTATTTAGGTCTCTGCAATTTTTGCAGATGCTGGATACCTGAATATGCTCTGCTAGCTGAACCATTGCAAAACTTAATTTATGGAAAAAATCTAGCACTGAAAGATAAAATAGAATGGACACCAGAAGCAGAAAAAGCATTTAATGATCTAAAACTTGCATTGCAGACGCGCATAGTTTTAGCATTGCCAGACTATGAAAAAACTTTTTACTTGCATTTAGACGGAGGTGCAGGCTACATGAAGGCCGTTCTAACACAAGCCTTTGGGGAAAAGCAACGCCCTCTTGCATTTTATTCGTGTAAGCTAGATTCAGTGGCCTCAGGACTGCCCTCGTGCGTGCAGGCATGCGCAGCTGCAGCAGAGGCAGTTAAGAAATCAGCTGACATCGTCTTAGGACACACATTGATCGTCAAAGTTCCCCACGCTGTAACCTCCATCTTACTGCAGGCGAACTTGTCTTATCTCACACATGCAAGACAGCTCTCATACGTAGGCATCTTGTTATCACAGTCACACGTTACAATCGAGAAGTGTGGTCAGCTAAATCCCAGCACACTTCTCCCCACATCAGAAGATGGTGAAAAACACTGCTGTATGGAAAAGCTAGATGAAGAAACAAAGCCACGAGCCGACATATATAGCACACCACAGCCAACTTTCACTGACATTTTTGTAGATGGATCAGCTTCTAAAAATAGCTTAGGTCGCACCTGCTTCGGTTATGCAGTAACCTCAGTAGACACAGTTCCAGAAGCAAGACCTTTAAATTCCTCTAACTCTGCACAAAGTGCTGAACTCACAGCTGTTGTGAGAGCGTGTAGGCTGCATGCAGGAAAAAGCATAAACATACACACAGACAGTCAGTATGTTTTTGCAGCAGTACATCATTTTGCAAAAATTTGGCAAAACAGAGGCATGGTCACCTCTACTGGCAATCAAGTACAGCATTCACACCTTTTAAAAGAACTGCTAGAAGTCATAACATTGCCGAAACAATTAGCATTATGCAAATGTGCTGCACACCAAAAAGATAACTCAGAAGTTACTAAAGGCAATAACTTTGCAGACCAAGCCGCAAAGAAGGCAGCACAGCAACATATACAAACCTTAATGTCTGAAACATCAACGTTAATACCACTTGATGTACTTAAAGATGAACAGAAAGCTGCATCTATCACAGAACAGAAAAAATGGTTAAAGTGTGGAGCACAGCTACAAAATGACCTAATGACCTGTAATGGCAAACCAATACTGCCAAAATCTCTACATAAGACAGCAGCATTAGTGACACATGGCTTAACGCATTTGTCAACGGGTGGAATGATGAATGTCCTCTCTAAACACTTCTACACTCAAAATTTTGAAAATTCAGCAAAAGAATTCATCAGAACATGCATGATTTGCCAAAGACATAATGCACAGGGAAACCTTAGACCAAAAAGAGGTCATTTTCCCACACCACCTCACCCTTTCCATACAATCCACATGGATTTCATTGAACTTAACGAATGCCAAGCATCAAAATATGCTCTAGTAATTATAGATGTGTTTTCAAAATGGCCAGAAATCTATCCAGTAAAAAGAGCAGACGCAATATCAGTGGCAAAGTGTTTATGCAATCACTTCATCCCCACATATGGCATTTCCAGTCTGATAAGGTCAGACAATGGAACACATTTTGTTAATGACATCATCAGCAAAGTCTCTGAAGCTCTAGGATTCAGCATCAAACATCACTGTGCATATCACCCACGAAGTGCAGGACTAGTGGAAAGAACTAATGGCACAATAAAACAGAGATTAAGAAAATGCATGGAAGAAACAGGAAGACCATGGCCCGAATGTTTAGGTTTGGTAAAGATGTGGATGAGAATAACACAAGGTTCTCAGAAACTTACACCTTTTGAAATCATCCACGGGAGAGCGTTTCCATTGCCAATCACTAGTGAGCCTATTAACAAATCAATAAGGGAAACTACCCTAGCAGAATGGATGACTAAGCTGTTTGAAAATAAAGAGATTGTGTTAAACAACCAACTGCCGAGTGATATCTCTCCAGTGTCTTGCAGGTTGCAACCAGGTGATTGGATCCTGATCAAAGTACTCCAGAGAAAGAATTGGAGTTCACCAAGGTGGGAGGGCCCATACCAAGTCCTACTTACCACACCCACCGCCTGCAAAATAGCAGAAAGACCATCTTGGATCCACCAAAGCCACTGTAAAAAAGTGAGTGACAATCCAGACGCTTAGACGCCGGCTCCCCTGGCTTCTAGGTGATCTATTGGTGAAGGGAAGGGCTGATTGGGTATATCCCGCCCTTTTTTTTACTTCTCGCCAATAGTCTACTCACCAGAGGTCTAGGTGTGCCTGGTCATCATGAAGACACTTGTCCTCCTAGTGGCCAGTATTGCGCTCCTAGTGAGCCTACTAACACTCACCCAGATGAGAGGAAATAAACAACACCACCTGCAAAAAAGATGGACACATGACAATTCGCATCTGCGTGACCTGAACCAAGACCATAACCACCCATGGATGAACAACGCGTGGTATAGATATGTGTATGATAGAACACGCACCGACAACAGCACGGAATGCTATGTGTGTTCACATATGCCAACAACAGCCGTACACGCAACAATATATGGAAAGGCACCTGAACTTGACGAAGCGATGTGTGTGTTCAACAAAGCAACAACTGGCAATTGCACACGCAGAGATTTGATGGCAACAGGACTGACCCTAAAAGGTCAAAGCACAAAGAAAGAAGACCTAATTCCATGGTGTAGTGACACAGACGTCAAACGTGTCACGAAACCACTTTCACAACGACGGATCCTAATTGAACAGACAACCCCTTGTGCCTACAATCTGACGAACTGGAACTACACCTGCAACGAAAAACATTGGGTAAACGTCAAAGCCAACAACACAAAGAACAAATCATTCGCCATAGTTTTGCCGCCGGACATACAGCACCCAATGTGTTTCAACTTCTCTGATGGAAACAGGAAACTTGGACGAAACCGCAACTGCACACAGACACTTGACCTGACCCAATCCAAAGGAATACACACCTTCAAAAATGGAACTTTCTGGGTCCAGGGAGCCGCTTGGGCCTGCGGGCCTAAAACCTATTTCATGCTCCCACCGAACTCCACCGGTCTGTGTGCACCAGTACTAATTTCAGACCACACCTTCAAGATCACAGCAGAGACACACACGTCAAGAGCAAAACGTGAAGTTGCTGAAGTCGCTGAAGTAATGCCACATGACCCAATCTACGGATCAGATGTGCCCAAGATCTTCAAACTATGGACTGATGGTCAGAAAGTCCTCCACTCCTTGTTCCCTTGGGTGGGAGCTGGGAAAAACATGCTGAGGATCGAGACACTTGACTATCGATTTGGACTGTTCCTAAATGCTTCAATGAAAATCAACAAGGCGCAAAATGAAGAAATCGACGCAATACGCATTGTAGTGATGCAACACAGAGTCGCACTAGACATGATTCTAGCTGAAAAAGGAGGTTTGTGTGTATTGTTTGACACTACATGTTGTACATACATCCCAGACAACATACACTCACAAAACATGACCGACGCTTTGAACACCTTGAGAAAGATTAAAGATGCTGAACAACAAGACTATGTCACAAGCACTGATGATTGGTTGACATGGTTACTAGGTGGTTCATGGAAGTCCCTACTGATTAAAGGACTTGTTGGAATTGCATTTTTGCTTTTACTGTTATGTGTTTTCACAACATGTGTAAAACCCTGTCTGAACAAAATGGTGTCCAACATGGTAACAACTTCTATCAATGCTTATGTGATGATGTCTCAAATGGAAGAAATTTTGAAAGATGATCCATACAGTAATGTTTAGTTTAATTGAACACAGGACTGTTTTATGACGTTCAAACCGAAAATGTTTAGACAAGAGGTTATGAACTGACAAAAATAACAGTACTGTCATGTGAGAAATCTAAACAACAGGAGGGAATGTCAGAGTATTTTTGTTTTTAAAGGTTTTATTATTCATATAATAATCAGCTAAGAGTGTTTATATTTCTGTTCTGTACTCAACCAGCTGCATATTTTAATTGCTGGCTCCTTACTCTATAACGGAAACTGTTTGCCTTCACATTATCAGTCTTTGCCTTCACATTGTCACTGTTTGCCTTCAAACTAGCAGGAAACCGCCACCCACGAGTAAGAAACAACCTTGTAGAGAACACGAAGTTTTTTGATAAACCACACCTGTTTTCTTGACAAGATAAGGATGATATTTCCTTTTTTGTATGCTTCATGATGTGTATAAATAAAGCCAGACTGCACCAAGGAGGGGTGTGAGTCTCTCCCTGAGTCTCTCACCCGTGCATGTTTAAAACTGCTCTAAGTGTCTGAGTGATATTTCATTGCATCTGAGTACTTGATAATAGAATATCTTTAACACATTCTCAATCATCCAGGGAAATAAATCTCCAAAAGTCACCAACTTGGAGTGTTTCAGTTTGCCATCTTAGGGAGAAATCAACACACATGGGTGTATGTCCTTTGTTGCTGAGATTTATTGATAAAAACAGTACAAAAAACCAACCATTTGTACACATATTTACAAATAATAATAAAAAGTGAGTGAGTACATTTCAACATTTTCAGCAATCACTCACAATCCTGGCACTGCCATGGTATCTGTAGTCTGCATTTACCTTGGCTTGGCTTCCTGATCAATTGTCCACTACCAAAAGGAAGCCAAGCCCTGTGATCACACCTTGTTTTGTTGTAAAGGGTGACAGGGCTTGGCTTCCTTTTGGTAGTGGACCATTGATCAGTCGTCCATTGTGGCATCAATCAGACCACTGGTATAATAAAAGCATAATCACAATGGACCATTGATCACACCTTGTTTTGTTGTAAAGGGTGACAGGGCTTGGCTTCCTTTTGGTAGTGGACCATTGATCAGGAAGCCAAGCCCTATATATATGATACAATCTCACTGCACTTAGCCTAATCCTTCATTGCCCTGAAGAATTCTGTGGTGTACGGACCTCCTCTCCAAGGAAAGAAAATGCAGAGAAGACTCACCACTCAGCAGGCCTTGGAAATGATCCTGAGGGAAGTCGACCCTTGTGACTCGGATGGAGAAGACCTAGAAGTTCAGCCGGATTCGGACTCAGAGCTGTCTGATCAGTCTTCCGGTTAGTTTCATTTCATGTTATTTCCTATTTCATTTCAAACAAGTAAGTGGATGTAGTTAGTAAGTAAGATATTTCAGACATTATTCTGATACAGAGGAGGAGATACTGGAATTATAATTAGTATCTATGCATGCATTTGTGATTTTGTTTGACCTCCCCATTGCTCACAATTTGAATTTGTTCACACTGCAGATGAGGAGACTGCTTCTGCACCTAAAAAGAGAGCTTGTTTGGGGACTGAGACAGCGAAAGATGGCACAGTGTGGCGTGAAGAACAGGTGGGGACCTGTCTCCCTTTCACCCCAATAGAAGCGTACGCTGCAGATGGAGAGCCAACGGCTAAGGCCAGGAGAAGTATCTCGAGTCGCCTTCAGAGCTTCCTGTGTTTCATCACTCTTGACATGCTTCATAGCATTCAAAAATGGACTATTCAACATGCACAGCAAATGGAGCATGTTCATTGGTTCATGGACCTCCCTGAACTAATGGCATTTATTGCAATTGTCATCTTGCGGGGGGTTACCAGGGTTCCATCTCTAAATGACTGCTGGTCAGCAAACCTGGGAAACCCACAGATAATTGGAACTATGGCACGAAACCGCTTCCAAGACATCATGCAACACCTACGCTTTGATGACAAGTCCACCCGCAGTGATCGAGCAAAGACTGATAAGTTCGCTGCAATTTCCAGTGTGTGGGGATCATTTGTCACCAACTGCATCACGTGCTACAACCCTGGTCTACATATCACCGTTGATGAACAGCTTTTCCCATCAAAGACTCGGTGCTGTTTCCTGCAGTATATTGCAAGTAAACCTGACAAGTTTGGGATCAAGTTTTGGGTGGCTCGCGACCTAAAATCCAAGTACATTTGCAATGTCTTCCCATATCTTGGCAAGGACCCCAATCGTCCCACTGGGGAGAGACTTTCTGAAAATGTAGTAATGAGGCTGATGGAACCATTCCTAGACAAGGGCAGAAATGTTACCACGGACAATTTTTTCACATCGCTTTCACTTGCGCAAAAACTTCTTAGACGGAAAACCACCATCCTCGGCACAGTCAACAAGATTCGCAGGGAAATTCCTCAATCCACTAGACAGACAGATCGCAATGAATTCACCACTCAGGTATGTTGCAGGTCTTTTGTGGTTCTATGTTTATGTGTTTCATTGTGTGTAAAAGTGCTATGGAAATAACAATTTATCTTATTTCTTAGGTGTTTTCAACCTCTGCTGCCACGCTGACGGCGTATGCGGCCAAACGGAAGAAGACAGTCTATATTCTTAGCAGCATGCACAGCGTGGTTCAGACTGATAACACTACCAAAAGGAAGCCAAACACTGTCACCCTTTACAACAAAACAAAGTGTGGCGTGGATGTGATGGACCAGATGGTTCGGGAGTACACTGTCCGCAGAGGAACACGGCGCTGGCAGTTGCCGTGTTTTATAACATGATTGACATGGCAGCACTGAATGCACATGTGCTGTATCAAGCATGCACCGGGACGAAGGAAAGACGGGTGGACTTCCTGGTGGAGCTTGCAAGAGAGTTGGCTCACTCTCATGTAGCTGCGAAGAAGGCAAGAAAAGAACAGTTGCTTTGGACACAACCCTCCACACCTAGCCCTGGAAAAAGAGCCATGTGTCAGGTCAAACACAAATGCAAGAACAATCATGCCACTGTGCGATGTGTTCACTGCAACAGATACACATGTGGTAAATGCAGACTACAGATACCATGGCAGTGCTGGGATTGTGAGTGATTGCTGAAAATGTTGAAATGTACTCACTCACTTTTTATTATTATTTGTAAATATGTGTACAAATGGTTGGTTTTTTGTACTGTTTTTATCAATAAATCTCAGCAACAAAGGACATACACCCATGTGTGTTGATTTCTCCCTAAGATGGCAAACTGAAACACTCCAAGTTGGTGACTTTTGGAGATTTATTTCCCTGGATGATTGAGAATGCATCAAGATGAAACACAAAAGGAAGTGCACAGCTTTTAGCAGCTCCCCCACACCCTCAATCACACACCCCCACTCCCCTCCCTCCAGAATTCCCAGGTAACAACCTAATATACATATGAATGACTAGCCAATTTAGCTTCCACTTGGCTGAAGCTAAAGCTTAGCTAAAAGCCTACCAGCCATTTGGCTGCTCTCCGGGTTTTATAGGTAGAAAGGTAGAAGCCTGGCTTTGCAGGTGTTATTAAGTAACGCGTTACAGTAACTACGTTATTATTGTGGTAACGAGCACGGTAACTAGTTATTATGGCAAAATCAGGAACGCGTTACTCGTTACTGGGATTTAGATAGGGTCGTTACTCGTTACTTCATGTGGTGGCTATCGCGGAGCTTCCACAGATTCAGTAACATTAGCAAGTGGTGGAGGCCAGCAGGTGGATGAAGGAAAAGGGACACAGAAGGAAAAGAGACCCGAGGCGGCCGCCAGTCCAAGTGTGAACTGAACTTCAGGTAAGAAGTTATGACCTGCAGTCTCTCTGGGTCAGATATGAACCAAGTTTAGGTGGAGTTTATTTTTGTTATTCTGACTTTTTCCGTACTGCGTGCTAGCTAGCATGATGGAGTTTCTATACAGCTGGGTGGGTGCTAATGATGTTAACGATGTTCAACTTTATTTTGTTCATAAGTTATTAGAGTTGCCAACCGTCCCGTCTGGTATTCAGAGAAAATATTACGCGTTTCTTATTGAGGTGAAAAGGAACAGTTTGTCCCGTAATTCAGCTACAATGAAAAAGGCACAAAGCTGGAGTTATTCTGTGTCTTTACGCTGCACAGCTGCCTCTTTGTTCATTCTCCCCCCTCCCTCTCCCGTTTCTACTTCAATCATGAAAACTGATCAATGATCAGCTGATCGTCTTTTCTCTCTTGTTTGTTTATCGCTCACTTTGCGCCGAAAGAGGAAACCAGCACGTTTAAGCTTGATCAGCTGTTGTTAGAATTTATTTAATATTAATTTCTAGTATCAGCTGATGTTTGCTGGAGCCACAGCTGTAAAGCTGCTGGTCATGATATGGTTTGGTTATCTGGTGAGAGGGAAACATGAAGATGAAACCAGGAGATGTCCTTACTGAATCATCAGAGCTGAACAGGTGATGGAGAAACAGGTTTACCTTTTAGGTGACATGAATGAGTTGAAGGGAAGTTATGAACTGTTTCTGAGAGACAAATAACCCCAGGATCCTTTTTTAGGTAGCTGACAGCTGGTAACTGTGCAGGTGCGGATCTAGCAAAGTGTTGCCAGGGGGGCATGTAGGGCATTAACAGGGAAAGGGGGGCACAAAGAAATACTTTTCTTTCTTATTCTCATTTAAAATGTCTAGCTTTTAAAAAATAATTATCTGAATCTTACAACAAACGATTGATAGATTGATGCATATATACCATCAAAACAGTGTACATCACTGTCACAACAGTGTTTGTTTTCATTCAAAGGCTTTATGATTTTTCCTATAATGGTGGGCCAGTCTCTAGTCAAAATGCCCGGGACGATTTTTTTGTCCCAGTCCAGCCCTGTATGCAGCTCATCTGCAGTCTGGTGTTGCCTACATCTTCCTATTCAGAAGGCAGAATTTCCGAGTTCTGAGTACAATCGAAAGCACCACGACTGCAGTTTTTGTGTTGGATGTAAAAGGCGCAGATGACACTGTGACGTAGGCTAGAATCATGGCAGCAGTCAATGACGGTCCAGGCGTGGGATTTCTCTCATGGAAATATGCACATTATCTTTTTCTTTCTATTGGTAGGTGGCACAGTGCACTTGTGGCAAGTAAGCAAGCTAGAAGACTGGCAAAGTTATGGAAGCAACACATTAACAAGAGAATTCTGAGTAAAACCAAAGTTACTTTCCCTAGTAACTAGTTACTTTGAAAGTAACGAGTAACTTGAAGTAACTGAGTTACTTTTGAGAGAAGTAACTAGTAATGTAACTAAGTTACTATTTTAAAGTAACTTACCCAACACTGTTAGTAAATGACCCAGAATTAGCTTCCGGCCCACCTCCACTCTCTTGCAATGCAGACTTTTTAAGCTTATCCTCCATTGCGAGCCCAGTTTTGTTGTTAACTGACTGGACACTGTCCCTACGTTTAGACGAAACTGTCTCTGTTTTCATAACAAAAACGTCTTTACCGAAAACAGAGTCCTTTTCACTCACTGCAGCTCCTTGTGCGGCTAGTCCAGAGTCAGCTGGTTCTTCCGAAACCACAGGAGTGGGGTGAGCTTCGGTTTGACAGAGATGATGCCGGCGCCGTCTCTTTCATGATGGCGGGGCAAAGGAACCTGTCCCCTGTTCATCTGTGACTGGATTAATTAAAACGACAGGGTCCGGTTTACTCACTGTGGTTGTAGGAGCCATATGAGTTGTTTCCGTCTGACTAAGTGGGTTGGTTTAAATGGACTCACTGTATTGGTGCATGGGTGTGGGGCGTGTCTCATGGGTGTGGTATAAGATAAATGTGGTTGCACTCACTTGTTCACAGCACCTGATGTTGATGAGCAGAAAGGTAGGGTGAGCAGGAGGCAAAACTTTCTGTTGACCGCAACTTGAATGATTTGATATATTTGACTGTAACTTGATGGTGTTTGTATATTTGAGTACTAATTGATGCCATAGACCAGGTTGTAATTTGACATAATAGTTAGTGCAGTTATTGATAAGTTGCAGTTATTTGTTTGTGCAATCTGTGCGTTTGTTTAGTAGTTAATCCTATGTGCCGATGTATATATTGGACGGTTGCATGTGGAAATAAAGAAGCAAATGATACAGAAGTGTATGGTATGCGTTTATTGTTGCGCGTCATCAGGGTCCTCATGTTTAGCCTGCCGCGGCCATTGGTTGGAGTAGCCGCAACAGTGGTGACCAGCACTGCCGGTCTTTGGTCTGCCAACACAGAGGCCATTGAAGGAGTGAGAGGAGATGGAGTAGGGCGCCGTCTTCCTTGCAGTGGAGGGTCCAATAGGTGAGCAGCAAGCGGCGGTGGGAAAACTCTCCGCCTATTAAGAAAAAACCAGGCAGCAAGGGTTGCCAGGGAGGAAGCCGCATCCTCCTTGCCCGGACGGCCCAAACCAAACAGTTCAAAGCTGGAGCTTGCCCTCAGCACAGTTACAATTTGAATTAGTTTTGCAATGTCCAGAAAGCTCATAGAGAAGGTAGTGGAGGAGAGGTAATTGTCAAAAAACACTACCTGTATGTGTCT
This sequence comes from Simochromis diagramma, assembly GCF_900408965.1. NCBI lineage: Eukaryota > Metazoa > Chordata > Actinopteri > Cichliformes > Cichlidae > Simochromis > Simochromis diagramma. The sequence goes on along the minus strand of NW_024387327.1, from coordinate 131,473 downwards.
TTTGTGTGGATCAACAGCCTGGATTACGCTTCGGCAGTAACCCCACAGCTCTGTGAGCGATCCCTCCTCCATGGCGACTCCCGAGTCCGCTTGGGCCATGGTGGTTGGTGGGATTATTCTGTCACCTCCCTCCTGAACCTCTCCGAAAAGTCCGCTGGGTCCATCTGGCGGGATCATTCTGTCACGGCAAACCGTGGGAGGTGTGGGGAAGGAGGACCCAGGCGCGGTGCTCTATGTACAAACAGTGCATTTATTTACAGTGTATGGTACAAACAACAATAAATCCCCGTGCTTTCCCTGACTCCCGTGTCGTGTCTCTCCGTGAAAAGTCCGTGTCTCAGTGGTCTCCGCTCCCGTGTCTCAGCACCCCTCGTGCTGGCTGCTGTCTGGCGCTCCACACTTCTCCTGGGGACACAATAGACGCAGCCGTCAGGACAAATATAACCGCGGGCATACACACACTAACTCAGTTCAACAGGATGACTAACGTGGCGTCTCACGGAATGATCCCGCGCCGATGGGAGCTCCAAGACTCTCTTAAGTAGCTCCCCCGACGAGGCCTGATCAGCAGCAGGTGTGTGGCTTCGGGTGTGGCCAGTCCGCCAGCAGGGCCACACCCACCAGGCCTGAAGGCGCCCGCAGCAACACACACACACACACACACACACACACACACACACACACACACACACACAAAGCAGGGATAACGAGGGACAGCAATACAAAATATATATTATAATATTAGTCCATAACTGCTCAGGGATCCTGGGTCGCTCAGACCCAGGACCCTGACAGCTCCAGACATTTTCATTCAGGTAAGTTCTAAATAAGTTCATATTACTCTTTATAGTCTTTATTTCAAAACTTACATTTTAACTACTGATTTTATCTACTGTGTTTTTAATCAATTTTGAGTCATGCTTTTTATTTGTTTTGGTTTTTTAAATGTCTCTGTAAAGCACTTTGAATCACCTTGTTGTTGAATTGTGCTATATAAATAAACTTGCCTTGCCTATAGCCTATTAGTTTTATTTTCAATGCGCTCTGAGGTCATACCAAATCCTGACTGGGTTCCAACGCTACACAAATCCCTGCTTCAAACTACATGCTACATGCCACTATGCCAATCAGATTACTTCTTCCATGTGAGGGTGAACATGTGCCCCAGTGTGTTAGTAAAACCAGGGAAAATGCTCTTGTTAAATACTCTTAAAAGTCTTGTGCTGTATATGTAGTGATACGTTTTCAAAAGAGACAGTAAATTACAGAATGCTAGTAGAGGGTGATATTATTTAAAAGCTGTCATGATTTTATGTGAACATTTCGTCATTTGTACATTATAAACGACATGGATTGTACATTGTTACTGATGTTATGTTCTACAAAGCGGTTTTAATAAAAAAAAAGCAAAAATTAGTTTGTTTCTTTATTCAACTTTTGAACAGTGTTAGTAAGTACATATTCAGTAAATGCAAATTATTTACATGGCAATTCACTTCAGCCATAAATCTAGACCCCCTAAATAAAACATTGTGGGTTATTCAGAACAGAACTATGCTTGGAGAAATATTTTCCCATCAGTTGATTCAACTCCTCCACACACTGTAAAACCCAATAAGTAAATTTTACTCAAAACCTTTGGTGAAACTGATTACATAAAATATTTTAAGTTATTAAAACTTAAAAATAAAAGTTAAATAAACACACTTTATTTATTAACTTTAGATAAATATTTTTAAGTACCATTGATAAATGTTTTTATGTTATATCCACATTTTTGGTTTAGTACTCTCTACTTGATATTTTGAGTTTCAAGTACAAATCTAGCTCAAGTAACTTTAAGGAATTAATATTTAGTTTCAAAATGTTAACCATTTTAAGCTAATACAACTCAAAAATTTAAAATACAAATGCTTGTAATAGCCAAATCGACTTTGTTTTGAATTTGATATGTGCCCAAAAAAAGATATAAAAAGTGCCCAAAATAATTACACTTGTAAAACATAAGACAGAAAATATAAATTCAAGTTAAAAATTTATTGAGTTACTTTAACACATAGCCTTTCTAACAAAAAGCCCAAAGACAAATCAACCACATTTTATAGGGAATAATGTCGGAAACTTTGGCACAAGGTTACAATATTAGAAATAAAGAATTTCACAACATGTTTTATGAGTATTCAAATTTGATTAACACATGAGCATGGCCTTTTTATTAAAAAACAAACAAACAAAAGGAAAAGAAAAATCCTGCATTATTAGGTGGGAAAACCGAATGAAAGTAATAGTATGGTATAGTGCAGCTAATACACTGAAATATAATTGGTAACCTTTTTAATATGCCAATACTGTGGTTATGCAAAATGCACATTTGTAGAGTGCAATCACAGTCTCAACAACAAAGCAATAAAACATTAAATAGAAAAATACTTCTTTAGAGACATAAAACAAAGTGTTATAAACCTCCTTAGTGCCTTATGTCAGTTATGAGCAGTTCCGGAGGAACGTTCCTTAAGTGACATTCAAGATCCCACCTAGAAGCCAGAAATGTAGTGAGATTGTCCTTCATTTTCTCTATAGATTTACAGTTATCTGACTAAAAACACAATCAAAATCAACTAAAACACAAGTGATGATGGGGGGAAAAAAGTAAATAAATAAAATCACCCCTTTTACTTTGGATGTAGCTTTTAGATAATGAAGTATGAAACAGAGTCTGCAAAGATTTCTTTATTCTATTCTCTCTCTCTTTAAAAAATAAAACAAAAAAAACTTATCCAGACTTGGAAACATGATAAACTGAATTACTTGCTTTAACAGGCACTTGAGGGCTGTGTAGGAACCCTGGACATTATTCTGCTGCCAAAAGATCATTTTTAAGACTCAGCACTTTGGGCTTCAACTTCCCACCCTCCAGACCCATCAAAACTTTCTGAATAAAGTCAAAAATGTTGGCCAAACATTTTGGGTAGCTTAGGTGCAGGGCGTCGGTCAGTCCAACATTACTAGAAATGCATCAGCCAGGGTGGTGAAAACAATGATCATGTTACCCTCGACCAAAACTGCAGTCTTCTCAGGGCAGAAGAATGTTGCATTTCTGGAATTGGCTCTGATCAGGAGGAGTCCAAGTGGCACTTCACTAATATCTGGTCTATCAGAATGCATCATCTACAGAAAACAAAATTACTACATGTTAGTGCATTCCTATTTCTCTTAGTTTCATCTATACAAGTCACATTTCTGGATTATTACTAGCTCAGAAATCAATTATTTGAACAACAAAAAAGCCACAGCACACCAAAGATTTGAGAAAACAAACTGACAAAAATAGTACTTTTAGTAAAGCAAAGTCATACCTCTTCGTAGCAATAACAACAGAAAGTCAATAGGAGTTATATATTTTTTTCATTTGTACAGTGATGTATGGTTGGGCTAGGAACATTATAGAAGGTCTACACACATTAAAAACATGTAGTGTTTCCATTATGTAACATAGACACTGTTGTAGACAGATCCAAGCATGGAGATGCTTCTCAAACTGTCAAAGTGTCATAATGTTTTGAGAAATCTAAACAAGGATGCTACTAAGATATTGTTCATAACTTTGTCCAAAACTTACATCCCATGTTTTGATGAAGGTAGAGGTGTCTTCGTACAAATAGGCAGAGAGGGCATGAAGCACACCAGCACTTTGGGCATGGATATCAGCTTGTTCCTACATCACAAGAAATTTTTTATTTTAAATTATTGGCTAACCTAGTCAAGAATGGTAGTTAAAATTGATCAAATTAATTAAAGCTCAAAAAACAAGACAAAAACCCACTAACCTGGAGATTATAGCTTCTGAAGAGGTGAGACAGGACATCAGACACGTTCCCTGTGCAAACAGCTTTCTTCCTGAAAAAGCTCTGGAGCCGGGGAGCATGTTGGTCCAACACAGCATAAAAGTGGTTCTTCAGGTGGGGGTTTGTAATCCTGTGGAATTCTGCACAGATCTGAACACACAGGATACATTTGTGTTTACAAGTTTCAATTAGTCTATAAATCTTTGCAAAATACATCAAAATCCTTACACTCCAAAGGCATAATTTGTTCAGACAGGCCAGATAACAGGAGTTGATATACAGTGGGGCAAAAAAGCATTTAGTCAGCCACCGATTGTGCAAGTTCCCCCACCTAAAATGATGACAGAGGTCAGTAATTTGCACCAGAGGTACACTTCAACTGTGAGAGACAGAATGTGAAAAAAAATCCATGAATCCACATGGTAGGATTTGTAAAGAATTTATTCGTAAATCAGGGTGGAAAATAAGTATTTGGTCAATAACAAAAATACAACTCAATACTTTGTAACATAACCTTTGTTGGCAATAACAGAGGTCAAACGTTTACTATAGGTCTTTACCAGGCTTGCACACACAGTAGCTGGTATTTTGGCCCATTCCTCCATGCAGATCTTCTCGAGAGCAGTGATGTTTTGGGGCTGTTGCCGAGCAACACGGACTTTCAACTCCCGCCACAGATTTTCTATGGGGTTGAGGTCTGGAGACTGGCTAGGCCACTCCAGGACTTTCAAATGCTTCTTACGGAGCCACTCCTTTGTTGCCCGGGCGGTGTGTTTTGGATCATTGTCATGTTGGAAAACCCAGCCTCGTTTCATCTTCAAAGTTCTCACTGATGGAAGGAGGTTTTGGCTCAAAATCTCACGATACATGGCCCCATTCATTCTGTCCTTAACACGGATCAGTTGTCCTGTCCCCTTGGCAGAAAAACAGCCCCATAGCATGATGTTTCCACCCCCATGCTTCACAGTAGGTATGGTGTTCTTGGGATGCAACTCAGTATTCTTCTTCCTCCAAACACGACGAGTTGAGTTTATACCAAAAAGTTCTACTTTGGTTTCATCTGACCACATGACATTCTCCCAATCCTCTGCTGTATCATCCATGTGCTCTCTGGCAAACTTCAGACGGGCCTGGACATGCACTGGCTTCAGCAGCGGAACACGTCTGGCACTGCGGGATTTGATTCCCTGCCGTTGTAGTGTGTTACTGATGGTGACCTTTTTTACTTTGGTCCCAGCTCTCTGCAGGTCATTCACCAGGTCCCCCCGTGTGGTTCTGGGATCTTTGCTCACCGTTCTCATGATCATTTTGACCCCACGGGATGAGATCTTGCGTGGAGCCCCAGATCGAGGGAGATTATCAGTGGTCTTGTATGTCTTCCATTTTCTGATGATTGCTCCCACAGTTGATTTTTTCACACCAAGCTGCTTGCCTATTGTAGATTCACTCTTCCCAGTCTGGTGCAGGTCTACAATACTTTTCCTGGTGTCCTTCGAAAGCTCTTTGGTCTTGGCCATGGCGGAGTTTGGAGTCTGACTGTTTGAGGCTGTGGACAGGTGTCTTTTATACAGATGATGAGTTCAAACAGGTGCCATTCATACAGGTAACGAGTGGGGGACAGAAAAGCTTCTTACAGAAGACGTTACAGGTCTGTGAGAGCCAGAGATTTTCCTTGTTTGAGGTGACCAAATACTTATTTTCCACCCTGATTTACGAATAAATTCTTTACAAATCCTACCATGTGGATTCATGGATTTTTTTTTCACATTCTGTCTCTCACAGTTGAAGTGTACCTCTGGTGCAAATTACTGACCTCTGTCATCATTTTAAGTGGGGGAACTTGCACAATCGGTGGCTGACTAAATACTTTTTTGCCCCACTGTACAATATGTACAATAGAATACAAGTATACAGTAATATAAAGTAGGATAGTGCAAAATATAATATTGAATAAATATATATATTCTTAGTGCTTATTGTCTGATTATATTGTTTTATGTATGCCTTTATAAACCAGGAAGATGAGAACTATGTTAAGGGTGACAGGTTGCCCTGGCAACAGACTTTAGAAAGAGGAAGTGCAAAGCTGCACCGGAAATTTGACACAAAGAAAAGAGGAACTAGTAACATATAAGGAGTTGTTTGTATTGAAACTGTGTGTGACGTGTAAAGTACCAAAATAACACATATATGAGACACATTTTTAGCTTCTAATGTTAGGGATTCTGCATCTGGCTTTGGGCTGTGCAGGGCTCTCTCTTCCGGAAGATGATTGAATAAAGAATTATAAATGTTTTGAGTCGGGTTTTCTCTGTTCTATCATGGGGATAAAATAACCGGGTTTAATAGTAGCAAGTAACAGTATAACTATATCCTGAAAAATAAATAGCTTAGCTATCAGCGCATATCAGTGCAGGTGATTCTAAAAGTGACATAGTATTGTGCAAATGGATACAAGAGAAGCAGCATATGAGGGGGGGATGAAACAAACATTCAATGAAAAAACTGTTGGGTGATATTGCACGGTCTGAATGGGAACAGAATAGCTTTGTTATTAATCCTCAGGAAAATCACCTACAGAGTGAGGAAGAGTTGTATAGTTCTATTGTCACCGATACAAAGGATTTCCTGTGGCGGTCAGTTCTGCATTTCGGGGCAATGAGTCTTTTGCTCCGATGGTCCATCATGGAGGCGTGCATGAGGTGGGAGGGGTTGTCCATGATACAAAGAAGCTTTCTTAGCATTCTCCTCTCAGACACTTCCTCTAGGTTCTCCAGCCTGACACCCAGGACAGAACCAGCCTTTTTAATCGGTTTGTTCAGCCTGTTGGCATCGGCTGTCGTCACCCCACTGCCCCAACACACTGCTGCAGAGAACACAACACTCTCTACCACAGAGTGAAAAACATGGTCAGCATTTTCCTACAAACATTAAAGGACCTGAGCCTACTCAGTAGGAAAAGCCGACTCTGCCCTTTTTTAAAGACAGCATTGGTGTTCTTGGTCCAGTCCAGTCTACAGTCCAAGTCTACCTCCAGGTACCCTTAGTCCTCCACTATCTCTACATCAGCCCCTCTGATGGTGACAGGGGTAGGAGGAGAAGCCTGCTTCCTAAAGTCCATGATCAGTTTATTTGTCTTTGCGATATTAAGTTGTAGATAGTTAAGCTCACACCACTCAACAAAGCTGTCCACCACACTCCTGTACTTCTGCCCATCCCTGATACAGCCCACAATGGCAGAGTCATCAGAGAATTTCTGCAGATGGCATGAAAGTGACTTGTACCTGAAGTCAGATGTGTAGAGGGTGAAGAGGAATGGTGATAGGACTGTCCCCTGTGGTGGCCCCATGCTGCTCATGATGTTGTCCGAGTGGCAGCCCTTCAGCCGAACATGCTGTGGTCGACTTTTTAACAGTCCGTGATCCAAGCTACCAGTGGGGCGTCCACCTGCATTTCCGTGAGCTTATTCCCCAGCAGTGATGGTCTGATCGTGTTAAAAGCACTAGAGAAGTCAAAGAACATGACCCTCACAGTGCTCCCAACAATGTCCAGGTGAGAATAAGCCTGGTCCAGCAGGTAGATGATGGCATCCTCCACGCCGATACGAGGTTGATAAGCAAACTGCAGGGGGTCCAGCCAAGGCTCCACCAGCAGACGCAGATGTCTCAGGATGAGTCTCTCCAGCGTCTTCGTGACATGTGAAGTCAGAGCCACTGGCCTGTATTCACTGGGGGTCAATGGGTTAATCTTTTTAGGGACAGGAACCAGGCAGGATGTCTTCCAGAGTGATGGGACCCTCTGCAGTTTCAGACTCATGTTGAAGATCCGATGTAGAACTCCAGCCAGCTGGGAAGCACAGCACCTGAGGGCCCTGGGACTGACATCATCAGGGCAAGCAGCTTTACTGGAGTGGAATCTGCCCAATTCCCTTTTGATGTCATCTCCTGAGAGGGACAGGGTGAGACAGTCTGAGGGGACAGGAGAGGGGGAAGGAGAATGGAGTAGATGGATAAGATGAGAAGAGCTGGGTGTGGAGACAGGAGACACAGGGCAGTCAAACCTATTGAAGTGTAGATTTAGGTTGTTTGCACTTTCACCGACCCCATCCATCCCAACACCTATCTTTTGTTTCAGGCCAGTAATGGCCCGCATTCCATTCCACACCTCCCTGGTGTTGTTTTCCTGCAGTTTGTTTTCCAGCCTCCTCCTGTAAGACTCTTTTCCCTCTGCAATCATGGCTTAGTCAGTGGTTATAGCCAACCACCAACTGTATCTTGGTCATATTACCCAGCAAAACCCAGTATGCAGGTTCATTCGTAACAGTCCTTGTGCCACGGATCAACACTGTTGCTTCTACATTAAACAGAAGAGCAGCGGCATGGCTGCAGGTCTCCGCGACTCTGGCCATACAGGTGCAGTGGGCGGCTTCAACCTTCCCTGTGATGCTCACAATGACCCATGGCTGCAATGCTGGTTCATTCAGTCTTTGAGAGTGCAGGACCTGAAACACACACAGACAAAGTTCATTTAAAGACAAGAACTTTAATGAGCCAAGGCCAACACAAATGTGTTTTATCTACTTTAAAATCTATTCATCATAAATGTAACAAAGTGTTTAGAAAGTTAGCACATACATGTAATTTTTTTTTCTTTTTATGTATCCATCTATAGAACGCTGCATGCTATATTCTGAATCTGCCTGTTTTTGTTTTTTGTTTTTTTAATCTGCTAGCAAAAAAATTAACCTAAAGTATGTAATGCAAGGATGTAATCATTTTCAAGAGGGAGAAAGCATAAAGTTTGACTTTAAGTGACAATTATGAATCACTTAATATGTTAAGGAGATTCTGAAGGTCATTGATCAATGTAGAAAACTAAAATAGAATATATTTTTAGTGACACAGGACACAAACAATGAAGCAACATGTATAATTAGGATTATTTATAATAGATATGAATTAATTAGTGCAATTTCTTTAACCATAGAGAATGATTAAATCCTTCAGGAGAATGTCACATCAATGCACTGAACTCACTATGTTATCCCTCTAACAGAGCCTCCACATGTTCTCACTGTAATTTCCCCCTCATGAATGAATTTATGTTTGCACAAATCTGAATGTTTGGGGGGAAATCAAACACATTTTACTCGCAGTATTCAAGCTGACTTACCTTTGTTTGAATGATGGCGAATTTACAACGTGAAGGCTTAAAAATAGCCAAATCTTGTACCCAATCCTTGGTGAATTTGATGTCCATCTCCAGAGATTTACAACTGCGAAATTGGTTCGCCATGTATGCGCTGACTCCACAGACAATGTAGGAAAATATATCAGGCTATGTCAATAGCGGTTGGTCTTCAGGGTTTCTACTCCACTGCCGTTATTTCATACAGGTCCACATTTCCAATGCAGGCTATTTTTTGCAAGATGCAATCTGTCTCTATAATGTCCTTTTTCTTTTGAGCTGCTTTTAAGTATGGGTCGTAGCAATCCTCCTTCCAACACAGTGTGTTTGTTTTGATTCATGGCCTGCTAAAATGGTGCCACGCTCCCACAATGCAATGCGGCGTGACGTCATCTCCAAACCCTATAGATGACAGCCAGAAGGAGCGTGTTTGGAGGCGTGGTCCTGCTCCTGAATTTCCGATACATAATCTCCAATTCACTAGCTGGGCCCATGTCCTCATTTTAAGTTTGACAGCGTTTTAGTAGGTAAAAGTGAATGCTTTAACATGAATTGAGCTGTGGTTTGGGGAAGGCCTCGAAGGGGACTGGCAACCTGGCAGATCCTCAAAGAAGGCATCCCCTGAAAATGGAAATAACTGTGTGTTACGAGGGTCGACGACCTCAGCCAGAATAATTCGATTTTCAATTCAACTTATTTATATGGCACCGAACCACGGTGACAGATGCCTCGAGACCATACGATGATGTCTAGAGGAAAAACCCAACAATCTTATGACCCCCTATGAGCAAGCACTTTGGTGACAGTGGGAAGGAAAAACTCCTTTTTAACAGGAAGAAACCTCAGACAGAACCAGGCTCAGGGAGGGACAGCCATCTGCTGTGATTGGTTGGGGTGAGAGAAGGAGAACAGGACAGAGACAAGCGTAGGGAGAGTGAATGCCGAGTGACCTCGCCACCCAGAGAAGAGGAAAATGACTGGTGGCAGGCTAGCGAAGCTGAACAGCTCTCGATAAGGTAGTCGAGGATTCCATGGAGTGGAGTGGATCAGCTCGGACAATTAGGAAGGAATGGCAGGAGAAGAGGTCAAAGGAAATTGAGAACAACGGAAATCTTAATAGGTGAATGAGGGGAACTCTAGATCATGTAGCGACATGGCTCAACTTCTAACTGAAGCACTGACAGAGAAGTATGATGGATTTTGAGATTTGAGGTGAGGTTCGTAAGGCTTGCGTGAGCTTATCTTTGAGTAGAAGATGAAGAGCAGGTGCTTAGCTGGTTAATTACTTCAGATAAGGTAGTGATAACTACTTTGCTAATTTCTGAAATGAACAGAAGTGAAAGCAGCAGCTTGGGAAGGGTTGATAAATGGAAAAACTGATTAGAGGAAAGTCGTCTTCTATAATAATAAACCCCAAAATCGTCAGAGAGCAGAGGGCGTGTCCACAGAACTTTGTGGGAGATGATAAGCTGTTTAGTTGTAGTCGGAACCGTGAGTCGGCTTTGAGAGTGGTCTCGAATGATTGTGTCGATGGTGGATGCTAGATATTGCTCACAAAAGCACGGGAGAAGTGAATGGATGCCATGAAGAATTATGCACACGACGCAGTTTGAATGTCTTAAAAGGAGGACAGAGGACAGAACCTGGCATTCCAGTGCCACAAAGGTTTGTCAGTGCTTTGCAAAGGCAGGAAAGATGGCAGAGAAACTGGTGTCTCGGTGCCGGAACAGATCGCTGCTACATCTTGTGGAAGACTGGACGAAATGGAGAAACTGGCATCCTGGTGAAAGTAATGTTTTTGGTTTTTTGCGAGTGATTGATGGCTGAAGCTGCCAATCCAGTAACGGAAGGGTAAGCTGCTTAGGGAATGGAACCTGGCATCTCGGTGCAAAGAACGTTTTCTGCCTTTGCAAATAAGGAATAGAGACCGAGAACCTGGCGTTTTGGTGCTGAAAGGAACATCTGCTGCATAGCATATGAGGGCTAGATGCGGAGGAGGTGGCGTCCCAGTGGTAGAAGGATTCACTGCTGCTTTTGCTGTGATAAATGCAGAGAAACTGGCAACTCTATATTAGAAAGCTTGCTGCTGAGTATGCGAATGAGGGATAAAGAAGAACCAGGCAACTCGGTGCCAAAGCTTGCTACTGTATTAGCATAGGAGGGATAGAGGAAGAGAAGCTGGCATCCTGGTGCCAAAAGCATGCTGCTGCATTTTGCCAATATGGGATACAGGAAAGGGAAACTGGCGACTTGTTTGTAGAAAACCTTGCTGGTGCGATTGGATATGAAGGAAGGACCTAGCATCCTGGTGCCATGAAAGCATGTTGCTAAATTTTGCGAAGGATGGATGGAGGGAAGGGAAACTGGCAAGGTGTTGGTAAAAGGCTTGCGGCTGCTTTTGTAAATAAGGGATAAAGGAAAAACCTGGCAACCCAGTGCCTTTTTTTTTCCATGCAGAGAAACTGACCGTTTTGCAAATGAGAAATGAGAACTTGGTATCGGGGCTAGAAGGATTCATGCTGCTTGTTGCCATGATGGATGTAGAGAAACTGGCAGTTCAGTAGCCTCCTGAGACCCAGGGGAAAAAAAGTATTTTGATTTTGATTTTTTTCAGATAAATCAAGTGTTGGGATGGTAAAAAAAACAAAATTATTTTTTAACTAATTTTATTTAAATTTTACAACATGTGCACTACAGTGCACAAGGGGAGTTCATTAATCACGAATGTGAAACTAACAAAATTCAAGAGCTATTTAGGAAAATTAAATGCTCCACTAAATTTTTTGTAAGCAGGATATCAAAACTTATTTATATAACAATATCATAAAAAAGTAGATCATGGGTCAACTTAGAAGTCACTGACACTTCACTAGCTGTAAGCCATTTGTTCAAGAACAAGTGATTGCACTGGGCTTTCTATTTCACAAAAGTCAATTCATGTATGATATCTGAGGAAGTACTGTGATTTTTTTATTTGGAGACACAAAGGAACATTTGGCACTTCCCACATCTCACATATGTTTTACTGTTGCACCCAACCATTCTACAACTGAAATGCCTTGGACTGTTAACCACTTCAGGCAAGTGGAGTGAACCATATTTTGTTACACTCTCATCTGGTTGGGGCTTCCTTTTCTTGATTTTCGGAGAGAACTCTTCATTACTGGTATTATTCAGGTCTTGTTCACATGTTTGTCCCTGGTTTCTCAGCCAAGAGGACCTTGAATTCCAGATACTGTGAGTTATTTTGGCACATTGAGATCATTGACAACTTTCAGCCAAGACTTGATCTTGTAGAAACAATCAGGTGTCATGGATTCAGCTATAATTGCGACTCTTGTTTTTTTACTTTACTGGAAAACATTTCTGCATTTTACCCATATTTTATTTTTAACTGAAAATCAAAAATTCCAGATTCTCCTACATGTTGGTTTTGGATAGGACGACAGATTTCAGGTGGCCCTGTGTCTTTCTCTATTACATCTGCCACTGCATCTTGATAATCTTTGTGTGGCTCCTCCTGGGTTCTCACCCTCTCCTATGTGGCTCACATGACTCTCATCTTCTGAAAAATCTATGTTTGAATCTCCCTCAATGATTCTGTTAAGAATTCTCTCTGCCTTTGTCAAAGAGCTGTCTACTAGGAAAAAGTGAAATAAATATAAGTACAAAGTGCCGACGTGCACTAGAGTACACATTAATAAATTAGTCATTTCCTCTGTGAAACTAAATAAGCTTAATTCTTAAAAACTTAGGGAGGAATTAATCGATTCAGTTTCAAGATGGATTAATCTGTGGCTAGAGCATGAGGGGGAGGAATTTCGTCATGCTCTGGAGGCCCAACTTCAGCGGCTAGTTTCCAGTCACCCCTGGCTGCTGGATTCACTTCACCCACTCCTACAGGACTTCCTCCTCAACACGCTTCACCTTCACCCCCCAACTGCGACAGCTGGCCTGCCTGGCTTACTGGAAGATTCTCCCCCCAGTCCACCAGAGGACTCTCAGCCGGACAAAATGCCACCCGATCAGTCGGCTTCTCCCTCCTTCCGGGCAAAACGGCGGTCACGCCGCCGTAATCCTTCGCTCGGCAAGCAAGCTCTCGGGGTGAGACAGAGACAGAGTGACTGTTTCATGTACATGCAGCCCCCCAGTGGCCAGCTCACACCAGCCCAGGCTTTTTACAAAGCACTGGAAATCATCCTCATTCCACCCAGCTGATCCACCCCTCTGCAGGAGCAGCCACTTGAGAGCTGCCCCATATCACCATCCGCTTCCCCTGCCGCTCTCGCCCCTTCTCCCAGGCGGAAGCGACGTCCACGCGGCCTTCAGTTACCGGCAGATTCAGTGAATCAGGAACGCAGTGTTTTTTCTGCTCCATCTGAGCCTGCATTCATGAACACTCTGTCAGTTATTCCTGAGTCTAGTAATTCAATGCAAGTTTCCTCAGGTTTATTCGATTGTGAAAAGATTAATTTAGAAACGGATTTTCCTCCTAAGTCTGTTAACACCTGCTCTGAGGATTTGAAGGACTGTTTTCATTCTGCCTCTTCCAAGTCCCGTGTTATGCTAACCAGGACTTTCAATTTGAAAAAATAAAAAAAATAACAAAGACTATCCACTGGAAGCTCAGTTAGCCGCCCGGCCAGAAGCTCAGTTAGCCGCCCGGCCAGAAGCTCATTCGCCACCTCCACCACATTCAGCCTCACTACCCATAGCTCAGTTACAGTCACAGCCAGACTTACTGCAAACTATGTTACAATCCATAGCCCAGTCAGTAGCTCAGTTGGCAGAAGAATCATCAGCCTTATCATCCATTCAGTCTCCCACTCCACCACCGTTGTCATCCCAACCATTATTTCAGTCACCCTCAGTTCAGCCTCCTGTTCAGCAGCCTCTAGTCCTGCATCCTGTGTCAGTTGCTCCACCTGTACAACAATGCAAGTCTATTCAACCCATAAAGAACTCTTCTACAACCTCTAATCCTAAGCAGAGAGACAAACCACACAATATTGTTATCAGTCCTCAAAAGCTGGCCAGTTCAGAGGCTGTGACGCACTCCAGGGGCCCCCCAGAGGCTGAGTTTCAGCCCTCAGCCCACTCTGGACCCCTGGAGGCTAAGAACCCAGCTGAGGACTGCACCCGGCTGTCGCTGCCTGAGCAGGTCAGTGCTCTGAGGTCAGCTGCAGTCAGTCATGTGTGTGCCAGGGGCCCCTGTGCCCGCTGGTTCAGTGACTGTTTCCGCTGGGGGTTCTGGAGAGCCCTGCCAGCCCGTCTTCGTCTCTGCTGGAGGGTCCGAGGGACCGCTCCGGCCTCCTGTCTCTGCTGGAGGGTCAGAGGGACCGCTCCGGCCTCCTGTCTCTGCTGGAGGGTCAGAGGGACCGCTCCGGCCTCCTGTCTTCGCTGAAGGGCCCAAGGGACCGCTCCGGCCTCCTGTCTTCGCTGGAGGGCCCGAGGAGCCCATCCAGCCTCCTGCCTCGTCAGCTGGAGGACCCGAGGAGCCCGTCCGACATCATGCCTCGTCAGCTGGAGGGCCCGAGGAGCCCGTCCAGTCTCTTGCCTTGTTAGCTGGGGGTCTTGGAGGACCCAGGCAGCACATCTTCATGTCTGCTGACGGTTCCGGGGAGACCGTTCAGCCACCACCTGCTTCACCACCTGCGGCTCCCACGCCGCCGCCTGCAGCCGCAGCTTCATCCACGCCGCCTGCAGCCGCAGCTTCATCCACGCCGCCTGCAGCCGCAGCTTCATCCTCGCATGGTCCAGTCTCTGCTTCATCCTCGCCTGGTCCAGCCTCTGCTTCATCCTCGCCTGGTCCAGCCTCTGCTTCATCTTCGCCTGGTCCAGCCTCTGCTTCATCCTCGCCTGGTCCAGCTTCAGCCACGTCTGGTCCAGCCTCCGAGTCAGCTTCGTCCTTGTCCGGTCCAGCCTCTGAGTCAGCTTCGTCCTTGCCTGGTCCGGCTCCAGCTTCAGCTTCACCCACACTGTCGCCTGGTCCAGCATCGGCTTCAGCGTCGCCTGCAGTGGCCTCCTCTTCAGCTTCATCGGCTTCGTCTGGTCCAGCTTCCGCTTCAACTTCTGCTTCACCTGGACCAGCTCTGGCTTCTGCGTCGCCTGGTCCAGCCTCCGCATCCGCTTCGCCTGCAGCAGCCTCACCATCCGCTTCGCCTGCAGCAGCCTCACCATCCGCTTCGCCTGCAGTAGCCTCACCATCCGCTTCGCCTGCAGTATTCTCATCATCCGCTTCGTCTGCAGCCTCGTCTGGTCCAGCCTCCGCCTCGACTGGTCACGCCACCTTCAGGTCCCCAACTGCCGCCTCACCATTGTCGGTCATCCGCCAGGGTGCTTGTTGGGCGTCGTCGCCACTGTGGACCACCTCCTGAATGCCGCCATTGCCGTTTACACGGTCAGTACCCGGACTTGCTCTGTCGCCGCTCCACTTCCTGTGCTCCACTGTTTCTGGTGGCTTTCTTGTTTTCAGACTCGGTGTGTTCAGTTTGCGTTTTCCCTGTCCCGTCAGCTTTGATTTCCCCCAGGTGTGTTTCCCTCCTGTTGCTCATCCCTTGATTGCTGCTATGTGTATTTAAGCCCTGTGTGTTCTCCTGCCTGTTGCCGGTTCGTCTGTGTTCTACAGTATCCTGTCCCTCGTCCGTGTCTCTCTGCCTCTCCCACATTCTGGTACCCTCTCAGGTTTGTCATTTAGCTTTCCCAGTTTAGGTCTTTAGTTTTGTCTTTCCTCTTTGCCTGTTTTGCCATCTCACCACTGTGTAAATAAAACATCACTAGCGTTATCATCTACTGCCTGCGTTTTGGGTCCTTTCTCCCTTCTACACCACACGGCACGCCTCGGCAGCCGTGACATAGGGAAGCTAGATGCTGCATTGCAAATGGGGGATGAAGGAAAACCTGGCAACCCGGTGCCATTAAATTAAATTAATTAATTAATTTATTTTGTCTATGCTGGGAACTGGCAACCCGATGGCAAAAAAGCTCGCTGTTGCTTTTGTGAATGAGGGATAAAGGAACCTGGCAACCCAGTGCCAAGGTTTGCTGTAGAATTTTGCGAAGGAAGGATGAGTGGCTGGAAACATGTCAACTCTGTGCCGAAGCTTGCTGCAGAGTTTAGCAGAGGAAGGATGAGAGGCTGGAGACCTGGCAACTCGGTGCTGGGGTTAACAGCAGAATTTGCGAAGGAGGGATGAGTGGCTGAGAGCCTGGCAACCCGGTGCCGATGTTAGCTGCAGAATTTGCGAAGGAGGGAAGAGGTTGGGAACCTGGCAACTATAGAACTGGCCACTCAGTGCCTTTTTTTTTTTTTTTTTGCGTCTTCGCTGAGAAACTGGGAGTTCGGTGGAAGTAAACTTGCTGCTGCGTTTGCAAATGTGGATAGGGAAGAACCAGGCATCCCAGTTCTGACTTGCTTGAGCATTTAGTGGAAGGAGGGATAGAAAACATCAGGGCGATGGAGAAACAGTTGAGCATGGAACTAGTGACAGATTTCCAGCTTGCATTAAATGGTGTTAGGAGGAAGGAGCACAAAGCTGAGCTTGTCCCTGCTACCTCCACCCACCTGGCGCCGGCAGGTGGGTGGAGCTATGAAGTACACCGTAGCTTTTGCTGTTGGAGCTGCGATTTGCTTGGAAGCGTGGGAACGGCGTGGCTTCTGGCGCTGACGTCCGTCGGCTTTCCAGCTAACTCGCCCAGCCTGTGGGCCTTTCACGTCGCTATTTTCAGAGTGACATGAAAGGAGCTGTGAGTTCGGCTGGTGGGCGGTTTTCACTGAAGTGGCGGGCAACCGGAGTTACTTCATAACTGAATTTAGCGGAGATAAGACGACTGGATGGATCAATGTTGCAGACCACATGTCGGGTGGCGAGAAAACTGCTAGAGGGTCGTCAGCAGTCAGTCTCTGTAAAGCGCCGCTGTGGCATTCAGTGTGTTTCTTGGATTACTGGAGGAAAAGCGATGGATGCAGCGCTTGAGTAGTTGTTCATCTGAGGTGCTGATGGACGAGAGGATGATTGTAGCAAATGGAAGGGTGAGTAAAATTATGTTACTCCTGTGAGAAAGCTGTGTTTAAAGGTATCTGCCAATAATGGACCCTGTTTGCACGTGTTATGGAAATTTTAACAACACACCCAGTGAGCTTGATTTGAAGTGGGTTTAATAAACACATTGCAATGTGGAGAGAGCTCCCAGTGAAACCCGAGGATCGTCTCTGAATTGTGGCCACCACCCTTAATACAAAGAACATTCCTCAAACTCTTTCATGTTGGCCCCTCTCACAGGGGGCTATACCTCCTCCCGCATAGAGAGAATTATGACCTTGTTTTCTGCTTAGCCTTCACCTAAGGATTTACATCCCTGATAAGCAGAAGGAGCCTCACTATCTGTTTAATGTCTCCCATTACAACGGCCTCACTGTTTTAACTTTCCACATGCATGTAAAGTAGTGGCAGGAGTGCTCTTACTATGGTAAAGTGAGAAAGTGATATTACTATAACTAATGTGATATAATTAAATATGTGATTAATACATGAGAAAAGAAATCTGCCACCACACACGTAAACGAGAATGATCAACTTGCAGAACTAGGGGAACCTATATAGATGACAGCCAGAAGGAACATGTTTGGAGGCGTGGTCCTGCTCCTGAAATTCCGATACATAATCTCCAATATACACATTATTTTTGATCAATGGCAACACTTGCACTCCAACGGATGCATCAGGGGCAACGCAGGGTTCAGTGTCTCACACAAGGATACTCTGGGAACAAGTCAGAGATCGATTGACAGACCTGATCGGTATAGTAGATCACCTGCTCTGCCACCTGAGTTACAGCCACCAAAATGCATTGCTCTCTGTTGGTTGTGAACAACTACAAGCAACTCAGAGCCTACCACCCAATAAAACTATTTCAGAACCGCCTGATCTGTCCTCCATACCATCTGTTTATCACGACCGGGCGCAAGTGTTTTGTAAAGATAAGGCACGCTCCCTTCCCCCTCACGGGCCATACGATTGTGGGATTGACCTCCTCCCAGGCGCGCCACTCCCGACCAGTAGGTTGTACAGCCTGTCTCGACCGGAGCGGGAAAGCATGGAAAAATACATCAATGAGTCACTTGCCGCTGGTCTCATTCACCCCTCGTCCTCACCTGTTGCCGCTGGTTTCTTTTTTGTCACCAAAAAAGATAAGAGTTTACGGCCCTGTATTGACTATCGCGGCCTCAACGCCATCACAGTTAAAAACAAGTATCCCCTCCCTCTGCTGAGTTCCGCGTTCGAGCTTCTCAAGGGTGCCACCATCTTCACAAAGTTTGACCTGCGCAACACCTACCATCTGGTGAGGATTAGGGAGGGAGACGAGTGGAAGACGGCTTTCAATACTCACCTGGGCCATTTCGAATATCTTGTAATGCCTTTCAATCTCACCAATGCTCCAGCTGTGTTTCAGGCTCTCGTGAACGACGTGCTCCGAGATTTCATCGACCATTTCGTTTTCGTCTACTTGGATGACATCCTCATCTTCTCCCGCTCCGTCGCTGACCACCAACGCCATGTCAGGCAAGTCCTTCAGCGTCTCCTCGAAAATCGTCTCTTTGTTAAAGGGGAGAAGTGTGAGTTTCATGTCTCAACTGTTTCCTTCCTGGGCCACGTCATCGATCAGGGTAATCTCAAGACTGATCCCGCCAAAGTTCAAGCCGTTGTTGACTGGCCAACCCCTTCCAACCGTAGACAGCTTCAAAGCTTTCTGGGGTTCGCAAACTTTTATCGTCGCTTTGTTCGCGACTACAGTAAACTTGCCCTGCCTCTGACCCGTCTTACTTCTCCCAAGGTTCCCTTCTGCTGGGATGAGCTGGCTCAACGAGCATTTGCCCATCTGAAGGACTGCTTTGCCTCGGCGCCCATTCTCGTCCAACCCGATCTCAACCTGCAGTTCATTGTGGAGGTGGACGCCTCGGACGCTGGAGTGGGGGTGGTGCTTTCCCAGCAGCAAGGAGGTAAGCTGCATCCCTGTGCCTACTTTTCACGCCATCTCACCTCCGCAGAGAGCAACTATGATGTGGGAGATTGAGAGCTACTAGCCATCAAGCTAGCCCTAGAGGAGTGGCGCCATTGGCTAGAGGGCGCTGCCCAGCTGGTTGTGGTCTGGACCGATCACAAGAACCTGGAGTACATTCGATCGGCAAAACGCCTCAACGCCAGGCAAGCCAGGTGGGCCCTGTTTTTTTACTAGATTCCAGTTCACGATCACTTACAGACCCGGTTCCCGTAATGTCAAGCCAGACGCCCTCTCACGCCAATTCGCCGCCTCCGAAGACGCAACTTGGGACTCTCCCATTCTACCGCCCACCTGTGTAATCGGGGCCCTGACCTGGGAGATCGAGTCGGCTATTCGAGAGGCTCAGCGGACAAAACCAGACCCCGGAACGGGACCTCCAGGGTTGCTCTTCGTCCCCTCCTCAGTAAGGTCACGAGTGTTACATTGGGCTCATACTGCCAGATTCACCTGCCACCCGGGGGACCACCGCACTATTACCTTCCTCCAACGTTTCGCCTGGTGGCCTTCCCTTGCCAAAGACGTCCACGAGTATATTTCCGCATGCTCGACCTGCGCTCAAAACAATAGCATCCATCAACCACCCTCTGGCCTCCTCCAACCTCTGCCGACTCCGAGTCGCCCTTGGTCGCACATCACTGTTGACTTCATCACTGGTCTGCCCGTCTTGTCAGGTAACTCTGTCATTCTCACCATTGTGGACCGTTTCTCCAAAGCTGCTCATTTTGTCACCCTCCCTAAGCTCCCCACTGCTCTAGAGACCGCCCAGCTACTAACTAATCACGTTTTTCGCCTCCATGGAATCCCCACGGACATTGTGTCAGACAGAGGACCGCAGTTTACGTCACGTGTCTGGAAGGAGTTCTGCAGTGCCCTCGGAGCTAAGGTCAGTCTCTCCTCTGGTTTCCACCCACAGACCAATGGCCAAATGGAGCGTGCCAACCAGGAGCTCGAAGCGGCTCTCCGGTGCCTGGTATCCACCAACAAGTCAACCTGGAGCGAGCAACTGTCGTGGATTGAGTATGCTCATAACAGCCTTACCTCCTCTGCCACCGGTGTCTCTCCTTTCGAGGCGTCCTTGGGCTATCAACCGCCACTCTTCCCAGCCGTCGAAGGTGAGCACTTTGTTCCCTCTGTCCAACAGCATCTTTGGAGGTGTCGGTGCGCCTGGAGAGCGACTCAGGCCTCCCTTCTCCGCACAGTGGAACGCAATAAGCGCCTGGCGGATCGCCACCGGACCCCTGCTCCCACCTACACACCTGGACAAAAGGTTTGGCTGTCTACCAGATTCGTCCCACTCAGGTCTGTATCCAAGAAACAGTCTCCCACTTTCATTGGTCCCTTTGAAGTTGACTTTGTGATTAACCCTGTCTCTGTCCGTCTTAAACTGCCCCGGAACATGAAAATCCATAACACCTTTCACGTGTCGCAAGTGAAGCCGTGCCTCTCTAGTCCTCTGTGCCCTCCTTCCAGACCCCCTCCACCTGCCCGGGTCATTGATGGCCACCCGGCTTTCACCGTTTCGAGAATCATGGATGTCTGGCGCCGGGGGCGCGGTCTGCAGTATCTCGTGGATTGGGAGGGCTACGGGATGGAGGAGCGCTCTTGGATCCCGCGGGCGGCCCTCCTGGATCGGGGTATGGTGCGGGGCGTTCCATGCGGCTCACCCTGACAAGCCTGGGGGTCGCCGGGAGGCTCCCGTCAGGGGGGGGGGGGGGGGGGACTGTCACGGCCAGGCGGATCAGCTGCACGCTGATCAGCACTCTCTCTGTTTCTCTCTCTCTCTTCATCTTCTCTCTCGCCGGGCGGAACTCACTGTGGGTTCACGCCCTCGGCCCACGCCCTCGGGAGATGAGACACCTGGGTCTCATTAAGGGGAGCAGCATTTAAGCCAGGAGGTGACTTCTGTTCGTCGCTGGATCGTTGTCTACCACGCGCTAGTGAAGTCAAGCTACTGCAAGTTTAGTTAAGAGTGTTTTCCTTTGTGTGTCGTACTTAACCCTGTCTCCCTGTCTACAGAGCTTCCTGGATTTTCCCCCGTGTGATTCCCGTGTGGCAGTGTCGGAGTGTGAGCCTGTGATCGTGTGAGTGGATAATCAGAAGAACGCGTGTTTTCCCCTGGACTTCCCTGGAGACCCCTTCTCCCCCCACTCAGCTGTATATAGCACCCCCCGCACATTCTTGTATAAACACCTGGTGAATTGTAAATAAACCCTTCTTGTGAGCATCAGAACCGGAGTCCTGCGCTTGAGTCCTCCTCCAAACCGTAACAGAATGGGTAAATCTGAGAGTTATATGAATAAATATATGTACAATATAAGAGTGTATGCGCATTACTGAATGTGTATATCTACGTGTGTGTGTGTGTGTGTGTGTGTGTGTGTGTGTATATATATATATATTTATTATTATTATTATTAAATTTTGTTCTTTGAATTCTTTTGGTGGCAAAGAAAGACTGGACCCAGGGTGGTCAAAGCTCAAAAAATGATCTTTATTTTACATTCCCAGAAAAGGAGACCTGAACACACAAAGACACAAGCTCAGGTCTGAAAGCAGCAGCAGCCAACATGGTTATATATATACAGGGAGTGCAGAATTATTAGGCAAATGAGTATTTTGTCCACATCATCCTCTTCATGCATGTTGTCTTACTCCAAGCTGTATAGGCTCGAAAGCCTACTACCAATTAAGCATATTAGGTGATGTGCATGTCTGTAATGAGAAGGGGTGTGGTCTAATGACATCAACACCCTATATCAGGTGTGCATAATTATTAGGCAACGTCCTTTCCTTTGGCAAAATGGGTCAAAAGAAGGACTTGACAGGCTCAGAAAAGTCAAAAATAGTGAGATATCTTGCAGAGGGATGCAGCAGTCTCAAAACTGCAAAGCTTCTGAAGCGTGATCATCGAACAATCAAGCGTTTCATTCAAAAAGGCGCAAAATAACTGCCCATGAACTGAGAAAAGTCAAGCGTGCAGCTGCCAAGATGCCACTTGCCACCAGTTTGGCCATATTTCAGAGCTGCAACATCACTGGAGTGCCCAAAAGCACAAGGTGTGCAATACTCAGAGACATGGCCAAGGTAAGAAAGGCTGAAAGACGACCACCACTGAACAAGACACACAAGCTGAAACGTCAAGACTGGGCCAAGAAATATCTCAAGACTGGTTTTTCTAAGGTTTTATGGACTGATGAAATGAGAGTGAGTCTTGATGGGCCAGATGGATGGGCCCGTGGCTGGATTGGTAAAGGGCAGAGAGCCCCAGTCCGACTCAGACGCCAGCAAGGTGGAGGTGGAGTACTGGTTTGGGCTGGTATCATCAAAGATGAGCTTGTGGGGCCTTTTCGGGTTGAGGATGGAGTCAAGCTCAACTCCCAGTCCTACTGCCAGTTTCTGGAAGACACCTTCTTCAAGCAGTGGTACAGGAAGAAGTCTGCATCCTTCAAGAAAAACATGATTTTCATGCAGGACAATGCTCCATCACACGCGTCCAAGTACTCCACAGTGTGGCTGGCAAGAAAGGGTATAAAAGAAGAAAAACTAATGACATGGCCACCTTGTTCACCTGATCTGAACCCCATTGAGAACCCGTGGTCCATCATCAAATGTGAGATTTACAAGGAGGGAAAACAGTACACCTCTCTGAACAGTGTCTGGGAGGCTGTGGTTGCTGCTGCACGCAATGTTGATGGTGAACAGATCAAAACACTGACAGAATCCATGGATGGCAGGCTTTTGAGTGTCCTTGCAAAGAAAGGTGGCTATATTGGTCGCTGATTTGTTTTTGTTTTGTTTTTGAATGTCAGAAATGTATATTTGTGAATGTGGAGATGTTATATTGGTTTCACTGGTGAAAATAAATAATTGAAATGGGTATATATTTGTTTTTTGTTAAGTTGCCTAATAATTATGCACAGTAATAGTCACCTGCACACACAGATATCCCCCTAAAATAGCTAAAACTAAAAACAAACTAAAAACTACTTCCAAAAACATTCAGCTTTGATATTAATGAGTTTTTTGTGTTCATTGAGAACATGGTTGTTGTTCAATAATAAAATTATTCCTCAAAAATACAACTTGCCTAATAATTCTGCACTCCCTGTATTTCATCACGTCACACATGAAGTGTTGAGCAGTCTGATGGCCTGATGGCAAAAGCTGTCTCTCAGTCTGCTGGTACGGGACCGGATACTGCAGAACATCCTTCCTGATGGAAGTAGTCTGAACAGTTTATGGCTGGGGTGACTGGAGTCCTTGATGATCCTCCCGGCTTTCCTCAGGCACCGCTTCCTGTAGATGTCCTGGAGGGAGGGAAGCTCACCTCCAATTTGCGGTTGTAAGCGGTGCTGTTGCCATACCAGGTGGTGATGCATCCAGTGAGGATGGTCTCAATGGCACAGCGATAGAAGGTCCTGAGGATGTGGGGCTCATGCCGAATATTTTCAGTCTCCTGAGAAAGAAGAGGTGCTGCTGCGCCTTCTTCACTGTTTATGTGTCCTGACTATGTAAGATTCTCAGCCAGATGTACACCAAGGAACCGGAAGCCACACACTCTCCACAGCAGCGCCGTTGATGGTGATGGGGGTGTGTACTTCTCTGCACCTCCGGAAGTCCACAATCAACTCCCTTGTCTTTGCAACGTTGAGGGTAAAGTGGTACATTATGCTGTACCACTGAACTGAAGAGGCGAACCTAATGTTTGCTGCTGAACCAAACATTGTACATTGACTAATTACTTGATGAAAAATTGACTGATTGACTGGTACTGATATTTCCTGTTCTATAGGTGCAATGCCAGCAACAACAACAGAGGTGTGGAAGAAGGAGGGGAGGATGAATATAAAGACGACAGACACATTTTAGTTCAGTTTGCCATTCTTCCAGCAGTGATGGAGGAAACTGAACTCTGCTTTCAACAACTCTTTAACACCTCCTGCATGAGGCCCAGGCGTCCACACTTTGAGATCATGCTGACTTATATTTTGCTGTCCTTCATTTCTCTGCTTACTGTGATTCTTAACCTGTTGGTCATCATCTCCGTCTCACATTTCAGGTAGAAAGATATCAAACTGAATTGATCTCAAGCAGTAAGAAAGACATTTTTTTTCACAGATAGTATTTCTTTTCTTTTTAAGCCTCTGCACTATATACTTAAATTTGAATAACACTTGATAGAGAAAACTAAATATAAAATATTGTGTTTTCTCTCCCTATTCAGGCAGCTCCACACCCCCACCAACCTCCTGCTCCTTTCTCTGGCTGTCGCTGATTTCTGTGTGGGCCTCCTCTTGTTCTTCCAAATTGTGCTCATAGATGGCTGCTGGTTCCTCGGTGACATCATGTGCACTCTGTATCAATACCTAGCATATGTCATCACCTCGGCCTCAATAGGAACCATGGTGATCATATCTGTTGATCGATATTTGGCTATTTGTTACCCTCTGCATTACTCCACCAAGATCACACAACAAAGAGTTAAAATTGTTGTCTGTTTGTGTTGGATCTGCTCTGTCATCTTTCAAAGTCTGATTCTGATGGATAACCTGGAGCAACCAGGCAGGTATAACTCTTGCATTGGAGAGTGTGTCTTTGTCATTAATTACATCGCAGGACTTGTTGATGTTACTTTTTCCTTTATTGTTCCCATTACTGTGATTGTAGTTTTGTATCTGAGAGTGTTTGTGGTGGCTGTGTCTCAGGCTCGTGCTATGAGGTCTCAGCTTGCAGTCACTCACCAGCGATCAGTTACAGTAACTGCAAAGAAATCGGAGCTGAAAGCAGCCTGGACTCTTGGTATTGTTGTTGTTGTGTTTCTCATATGTATGTGTCCATATTACTGTGTGGCTCTCACAGGCCAAGACAGCTTGCCAAGTGCTTCATCACTGACATTTGTTCTATGTTTGGTCTACTTTAACTCATGTCTGAACCCCATTATATATGTCTTTTTCTACCCTTGGTTCAGAAAATCCATAAAAGTCATTGTTACTCTTCAGATACTGCAGCCTGACTCCTGCCAGGCCACCGTGCTTTAGAGGACCGTTTCTCTCTCTCTCTGTCTCTGCCTCTCTCTCTCACTCTCTCTCTCTCTCTCTCTCTCACACACACACACACACACACACAATTAAGGAATTATACACTCACAGTGTGATCCCAGTCTGCTCAAGCCTGCATGCTAAATATCCTTGGGCAAAATACTAACCCCAGGTTGCCCTCCGATGTATCAATTGCAGTGTGAATGTGTACATGTATAAATGTTAGTTAGATTGCACTAAAATCTTAGAAAAGTGAGGTGAATGAACAAGTTGTATAAAGTGCTTTGAGTGCTCAGATAGAGTAGAAAAGCGCTATATTAAAACCAGTCCATTTACCATTTGCTTTATGACAGTTCATTTATTTGAATTTACGTTTATTAGGAAAACTTCTCTTTGTTAGAACAGTATAATTTCTCACTTTGCCCAGATGTATCACAACATGACTTGAATTATGGAGACGGATATTTTTTCCCTTGGTGTACCTAGTTGCCACATAAAATGCTTGAAGGCCACACTACTGAGGCACACAACCTTGCTTTGAAGCCATTTAATATTGATTGAAAACTAAAACTTTACAACTGTTTTTCTGTTGAAAAATTATTAAATAACCAATGAAAACGTGTGTGAAGTGAAAAGTGTAGTGCATATAGCTTAGGATAAGCTATATAAGCTATATGCATATACCTTTGGATAAACTATATGCACTACATGCAGTGTTATATGCGAGCTAAAGCTTATAGCTTAAGAATGAGGTAAGAATGCATAGAGATAGGTTCAGTTTCTCTTTTTTTGCTGCCTGTCCCATTTGGTTCTTTAGCCATCAGAATTATTGTCTGAAGGCCAAGTGGATCATTATGGCTTTGGTGTATTGGTCCATTTGATTGACTTTTCTTATTTTAATGCATTTAGTTATTTGATTTGATCTTAAGTTATTACAGATAAGACAGACATGACTTGGGGTTAGGAAAGGGAGAGAGAAAGAAAGGGAGGGAAAGAAAAACAGGGGAAGAGGAACAGGGAGAGAAGACACTAAATAATTCAGCTGGATCACCTGTTGAAAGAGAAAAAAAAAGAAAACAAGCTCAAAGAGAGAAACACAATATGGAGATCACAGCAATAATGTAGATAAGTGTAAGTAACAGTAAATACTAAATATTGAATGTTTTTGTGCAGCACACGAGACCAACAGCTCACAATGTGCTTTGAAGTAGCAACCAAGAACAACATAGTTTGTGTCGCTAAGCACCCGTGTGAACACCTGTGTGAACACCTGTGTGAACACCTGTGTGGATGGGCGTGCTTGTATTCAAAAGGCTTCTCCATGTAATGATCTGATAGAGTTTGGGGAGAGAGAGCTATAGCCCAGTCCCCCAGGGCATGAAGCAGGCATGGAGGAGATCCAGGCCACAGACATTCAGAGGCCCCAGAGTATGAGAGCCCAAGGGTGGACCATCGGAGGGGCTACCGTGCCACCCTCCTGGAGCTGAGGAGAGCCCCAGATGAGGGGTCCCACGGAGTAGAAGCCAGAGGGAGCTGCAGTGGCATGCCCGCGAGCTCTGCCGGCAGCCTGCTGTCCAGAGTGAACAGGAGAGAAAGAAGAGAGGTTAGATTTAAAGGGAAGGAGTGTTCAGTGGGATTTGATAAAGTAGAAATTTAAAACTTTGTCAACATTAAAATGAATAAATAAATCATCATCATCATGTCTGTGAATGATAAAAGCCTTACTGCTTTATGATTACAGGACAGTTGAAACTGAGATGTAGTGCTGAAATCGCACTTCTTTTTCTTATATTGAGACATTTCAGAGGTAAATGTGCAGGTAAACTACTTTTCACTGACAGAAACCAGGAACTGGTCTGGCCCACTTAAGATCAAAGTGGCATGTATGAGGCCAGAGATGTAAGACACAGAAGGGGAGCACAGCTGGGAGAAATCAGACATGACGAGACGCAGGGGAAATAAAACTGAATACACTGACATAAGACAAGGACCTTCACAATAAAACATTGTGAAAAACCCAACAATCATATGACCCCCTATGAGCAAGCACTTTGGCGACAGTGGGAAGGAAAAACTCCCTTTTAACAGGAAGAAACCTCCGGCAGAACCAGGCTCAGGGAGGGGCGGCCATCTGCTGCGACCGGTTGGGGTGAGAGAAGGAAGACAGGATAAACACATGCTGTGGAAGAGAGACAGAGGTTAATAACAGATATGATTCAGTGCAGAGAGGTCTGTTAATACATAGTGAGTGAGAAAGGTGACTGGAAAGGAAAAACTCAATGCATCATGGGAATCCCCTGGCAGCCTACGTCTATTGCAGCATAACTAAGGGAGGATCCAGGGTCACCTGGTCCGGCCCTAACTATATGCTTTAGCAAAAAGGAAAGTTTCAAGCCTAATCTTGAAAGTAGAGATAGTGTCTGTCTCCCGAATCCAAACTGGAAGCTGGTTCCACAGAAGAGGGGCCTGAAAACTGAAGGCTCTGCCTCCCTCCCATTCTACTTTTAAATACTCTAGGAACAACAAGTAGGCCTGCAGTGTGAGAGCGAAGCGCTCTAATAGGGTGATATGGTACTACAAGGTCATTAAGATAAGATGGGGCCTGATTATTTAAGACCTTGTATGTGAGGAGCAGGATTTTGAATTCTGGATTTAACAGGAAGCCAATGAATGGAAGCCAAAACAGGAGAAATCTGTTCTCTCTTTCTAGTCCCTGTCAGTACTCTTGCTGCAGCATTTTGGATTAGCTGAAGGCTTTTCAGTGAGTTTTTTGGACATCCTGATAATAATGAATTACAGTAGTCCAGCCTGGAAGTAATAAATGCATGAACTAGTTCCACCCCTTGATTTAAGAATCAAAGGGTGGGATTGAGTAGTGTGAGCACCCCTCACACTACAAGGGACATTGTGAAATGCTCTGTTCAAGTTCACAAAACACATGTAGACTTGTTGGGCAAATTCACAAACACTCTCAAATATCCTTGAAGAGATAATGCGCTCCAAACAGGATGAAAAAAGCAGGGTTCCTCCTTTATCCATGGTTCGACTAATGGACGAACTTTCCTATTCAGCACCCTGGCATAGACCTTCCTAGAATGAGGCTTAGGAGTCTAATTCCCCTGCAGTTAGAGCCCACCCCCTGTTCCCTCGTTTTAATAATGTGACCTACACCCTCTCTCCCAATCCAGAGGCATGCAATGTTGCACAGTCTTGCCAACCAAGACAACCCTATGATATCCAGATCCTTTAGGAACTCAGGGAAAATCTTGTTCACCATATATTAATGGGCTGGACCTGCCACCAAGAAGTTGTTTAACTACCTCAGTTACCTTGAGCAAGTCACCCCCTTATGCCCAGACTGCTTCTTCAACAAAAGGTAGTGTCACTGGGATTCTCACAATGACCTGTTCCATGGCCTCACTCAACTCTCCTCACACAAGAGGTTTTTCTTCAACTACTGTCTGAGCTGCATTCCATCTGGCCTTGTTACAGCCCGAGAGGGCTGTGGGTGTGGACTCAAATGCAGACACAGAGGGAGGCAAAATGGGCGTGAGCACAGTGCTTTATTTACAGTGCCTAGTTAAATTACAAAGCAGGAAACTATGAATGCTATGAACTGTGGAAGCTATGAACTGAGAACTATGAGGCCAAACTATGAACATGAAACTCTGACTGAGTGCTATGACTAGGTGCAAGATTTCATAGACGGATCCTGGGAATGGAAAAAGGGGCAACAGCTTGGGTGGAGGTACACAGTCACTATAATGACAAAAGACAGGCAGTCAGTGGCAGTCTAGTGAATCATAGCTGAAGGATTAGACTGTGGTGGTTAGGGCTTACGCATTGCAGGTGAAAGTGTCATGAAAGGGGGTGTCCAAGGGGGTCCGGGTGAGGAGTGTCCAGAGACGGTCCAGAATATACTTGGAGCAAGGGACCTGGCAGGTAGGCAGGCAGGTGGAGTCTTATGATGATAAGGAAGCAACCAGATGACAGAGAACCAGTGTCCAGGCGGAGATGTGTGTAGTTCAGCTTGTGAAGCGTGACGGCCAGGTGGGTCCTATGACAAAGAAAACACGGTGAGGAGAAATGCAATTGTTAAGAGGCTCTCACAAGGGCTTGGCGGCCTAGCACTAACGTGAGTTAGCAGTAGATCTGGCAGAGGTCTGTTGTGAGCGCTGGTCTTATATACTGGTGACTTGATTGGAATCGGGTGTGAAAGCTGATTGGAGTCTCTGCCTGAAGGTGGAGCCCAGCAGAGTGGAAAAACCCCGCACTCACCCGGACCATGACAGTACCCCCTCCTCAAGGATCGCCTCCCGGCGACCGATCTGTCCCGGACCTGCGATGAGACCTGTAAAAATCAGAAAAAAGAGCTGGGTCCAAGATCAGAGACCGAGACACCCACGAACGCTCCTCAGGCCCGTACCCCTCCCAGTCCACCAAAAACTGCCGGCCCCTGCCCCTCCGCCGCACGGCCAGGATACGCCGCACCGAGTAGGCAGGGTGGCCATTGATGAGCCGGGCGGGAGGAGGGGGGTCGGAAGGAGGGCACAGAGGACTAGACAACACCGGCTTAACCTGTGAAACATGGAACACTGGATGGATCCGCAACGATGGGGGTAACGTGAGTCTGACTGCTGCGGGGCCAATTAGCCTATCAATCTTGAAAGGTCCAATATAGCGTGGAGGCAGTTTGCGGGAGGTTCCCTGGAGCGGAATGTCCTTAGCCACCAGCCATACCTTCTGCCCTGGAGAGTAAGTGGGCGTAGTGGCATTGGCGAGACACAGCGTGCAACAGCGCCTCACGAGTCCGCGTCCAGGCCCGGTAGCAACGCTGCAGATGATGCTGGACAGAAGGCACAGCAAGCTCCGCTTCCTGCTCAGGGGACAGAGGTGGCTGGTAACCTAAGGATGCTTCAAAAGGTGAAAGACCTGTGGCTGAGGTGGTGAATGTGGTATGGGCATATTCAACCCACGGTAAGAATGTGGACCAAGAGGCTGGATTATGAGCAGTAACGCAGCGAAGAGTGGTCTCTGAGCTCAAACAGGGCTTGGCCCCCAGGGCCGTACAAAAGGCTCTCCAGGCCTGAGAAGCAAACTGGGGACCCCTGTCAGACACTATTTCCATTGGTATCCCAATGGGTCTGCAGTAACGCGTTACTTGTAACGCGTTACTGTAATCTGATTACTTTTTTCAAGTAACGAGTAAAGTAAGGGATTACTATTGCAAAAACGGTAATTAGATTACCGTTACTTTCCCGTAGGAACGCTGCGTTACTGCGTTACTAAAACCGTGATTTTTTGCGAGAATGTCTCACGACAGTGACGTAAGCGAGTGCGCCGTTAGTGACAACAGCTGTGTGCAGATCAACAATGGATCACATATCGATTGTGGGAGAGAGTATGAGCATGCAGCGTTTAAAGCGTGGAAGTACTGACCTTACTTTGAGTTTGATTCCATAAAAAGTGACAAAAACATTAGCATCCATCGTGCATTGGAAGAAAACTTCTTTTTACAGTGAAAAAAACCCTAAACTTCCAAGCAAGCACCGAGTGCGCAACGACGTAATGGGAAATTCACAGAGAAACTCGTGGATTCTTCAACTGACCGCGGCACACCTGCACCAGGGTAAACCTCCGCCTACCTTAGTCCTGCTTTACAGGTGAAAATAGAGCAACAGGACTGCTGAGTCTTTGACTTTATTTATTTTCTGCTGTGTTTTACTTGCATCTATTTGAAAGAGTGAGTGTAAACACAAAAAATATTTTATTTTATGTGCTGGAATGTGCAGAAAATAGGTCTAAATGTTAAACTAATTTATTCAAGTCAGAGAATGTTGCATATAATTACATTTTTGCTTGATGCATAAAGTTAAAAGATTAAAACTGATAAAACAAGTTAAAAAAAAGAGACTTTTCCATTTGATTACATTTTGTATGATGGATTATGTAGAAAAAGTAGAATTGGGCTGAAAGATCTATCGCTTTATCACCTATTCAGGTTGTAAATCGTGTTTTTAAAAAGTAAATAAGTAACTAAGTAATTAATTACTTTTGAAAATAAGTAATCAATAAAGTAACGGGATTACTTTTTTGGGGAAGTAATCAGTAATTAGTTACTGATTACTTTTTTCAAGTAACTTGACCAACACTGCCCCCTATGAGCAAGCACTTTGGCGACAGTTGGAAGGAAAAACTCCCTTTGAACAGGAAGAAACCTCCAGCAGAACCAGGCTCAGGGAGGGGCGGGGCCATCTGCTGTGATTGGTTGGGGTGAGAGAAGGAAGACCGGATAAAGACATGCTGTGGAAGAGAGACAGAGATTAATAACAGATATGATTCAATGCAGAGAGGTCTGTTAACACATAGTGAGTGAGAAAGGTGACTAGAAAGGAAAAACTCAATGCGTCATGGAAATCCCCGGCAGCCTACATCTATTTAAATACTCAAGGAACAACAAGTAGGCCTGCAGAGCGAGAGCGAAGTGCTCTAATAGGGTGATATAGTACAATAAGGTCATTAAGATAAGATGGGGCCTGATTATGTAAGACCTTGTATGTGAGGAGCAGGATTTTGAATTAATTTCTGGATTCAACAGGAAGCCAATGAAGGGAAGCCAAAACAGGAGAAATCTGCTCTCTCTTTCTAATCCCTGTCAGGACTCTTGCTGCAGCATTTTGGATTAACTGAAGGCTTTTCAGCGAGTTTTTAGGACTTCCTGATAATAATGAATTACAGTAGTCCAGCCTGGAAGTAATAAATGCATGAACTCGTTTTTCAGCATCACTAAGAGAGAGGATATTTTAGAGATGTTGCGCAAATGGAAGAAAGCAGTCTTACATATTTGTTTAATATGTGCGTTGAAGCACATGTCCTGGTCAAAAATGACTCCAAGGTTCCTCCCCAACACTGCTCTTAAGTAGCATAGCTTTCCTACCTTGGCCTGGGTGACCTGTGAACTTGGCCATGTGAACCCAATCCAAAACCTTGGAGTGGGCTGCTGTGGGTACATAGCGCTTGTTAGCTGGACTGGTGCCTGGATCAGGTTCTGCTTGTAAATGGTAAATGGTAAATGGACTTGTTCTTATATAGCACGTTTCTACTCGGTCTGAGCACTCAAAGCACTTTATACAACTAATTCATTCACCCAATCACACCCATTCACACAAGCACTTTTTTCTGACCTAAGTGCTAAGTAGTCTACCATTCATACACATTCACACTCCGATGGATGCATCGGAGAGCAACATGGGGTTAGTATTTTGCCCAAGGATATTTGGCATGCAGACTGGAGCAGCCTAGGATCGAACCTCCGACCTTCTGGTTAGTGACTGCCACCTGAGCTACAGCCAAAAAAATAATGTGTATGAAAGTATAAAAATCCTTCCTCTCTCCTACTTATAAGTTATTTAACTTGTGGAGTCTCTGCCTGAAGGTGGAGCCCAGCAGAGCTCAGACAGTCTATCTCCCATGTGACAGCCCCTATACGACAGCTGCACTGTTAAAAAAATCCGTAAATTTAGGGGTCCCTTTACCGTGGATTTGCTACGGATTCGCTCCGTTTTGCGAAATACGGAAAGTTTGCTGTTGCGCAAGGCAGAATTTTCTCCCCCACCCAGAATATTCCGACGCCATTACTTTCAGTGCAGTCAGTGCCTACCTAAATTTCTGCAAGTCACAAGGAAAGTTGGAAACAGGTTGGTTGTGTGGAATGAGAATGAGAATGGAGTGCCACCTTGTTCCCCCTCGTACATTAAATTGGTCTCGATAGGCAGTTGGTAGTGGTGTGTATGTGAGTGGACGTTTGCTGCTAGCTGCGTTAGCATTAGCCAGCCACCTGCGCTTCGTAAGTACGTCAAAAACCATTTTTTCCCTCCCTCTTACATGAAATTTGGTCTCGATAGTCAGTTGGTAGCCGTGTGCGTTTCATGGTAACATTTGAATGTGTGGGTTTTGCGTTATTTTGAAGCGTGGTTTGCCCAACTAAAGTTAACGTTAGCCCATAAGTTGGATGCGCGCGCTTGTGTGTGTGTGTGTAAATTAGCCACATGTGTGTATTGTTATAGCTCGCTGTGTTACGTTAGCACGCAACTGAACATGGTAATAATTAAAAGGGGTGATAGTTAAGTAGAATCAGATTTCATTGCAGAAAACATTGCAGCCCAAAGAGAGTGGCCCATGCAGCCCAACTCAGATTACTTATTTGAAGGTACCTGAAAAGTGAATGTGCTTCACTGTGCTGATATAAATTTATTGTTTTCATATTGATTCTGTTCTGATTCTGGCTATCCTTCAATTGGCAAATTCAATCTCTTAAAAATGTTGACTTGTAACATTTGTGGCTTTAACGCTCGGTCTTCGACTGATTACTTGAAACACTGCCGAACACACAGAAATAATAATAATGTATCTTTTTTATGTGGCCATAGGGATTTCAGAAGGAAGTTTAACACATACAGTAGCCTTGCTGTGCATATGTCACGAGCTCATGTAGACAGAAGGAGCACACAAACATGGAACCGTAATGTGTCTGTACAGTTAAGGTGCTTGTTTAATTTTTGCAGCAGTGAATATGATGATCTTAAAACTTTAAAGTGTCATTTGAGTGGTCACATAGATGAGGGTTTGACTGTAACATGTCCCTTTGATGGATGTTCTAAGACATTCAATGTAAAGTCATCCTTTTTAACGCATATTTCCAGATACCATAAAGGGTGGGATGTTACCAAGATAGCCCCAGTTCATATATGTGAACTAACAGAACGGTCTTTCCAAGGTGAAGGATCACATGTAGAACCTGAAGAACCTGAAAGTTTTAACACTTGATGCAGAACAAAGTGATAATTTCTGCAGTGATCAAGTGAAAGACAACTTCACAGAGAGTCTTGCTCAGTTTTACTTGGGTTTACAGGCAAAATATTTGGTTCCAGCCTCCACAATAACAGAAATAGCAAATGAAATGAGAACTATAAGTGATATTCAACAGGAATATACTGTGGATGCACTAGCCTGTGAACTGGGGCAGTATGGTGTTCCAAAGGAGACTGTAACATCTCTTGGGAATAGTATATACGAGCAGAGCCCTATGCACAAGGCATTACATGAAAAGGGTCATTTAACTACGCAACACAAGAGGCTGAAATATTACAAGTCACACTATGACTATGTTGAACCTGTTGAAGTCTTTCTTGGACGCAATCGCAGTGGCCAGAAGAGGCACTATCATTACATCCCAATACTGGAAACCCTCAAAGTAATTCTGAAACAGCAAGGTTTAGATCAGCACAGTCCTAGTTCAAATTCTGAAGATGATGTACTGTGTGATGTCACTGATGGGTGGGCCATCAAATCCAATGCCATGTTTTCCTCAGACCCAGACAGTTTAAAGGTAATGCTCTTTCAGGATGCTTTTGAGGTGGCTAATCCACTCGGATCTGCCAAGACAAAGCATAAAGTATTGGCTGTCTACTTCACACTTGGAAATTTTCATCCACACCAACGATCAACTGTTGATACAGATACAGTTGGCATTACTCTGTGTAGAGAAAGATTGCAAATACTTTGGAATGGATAAGATTTTCAATAAGCTAGTGTCAGACTTGTGTGAGCTGGAGGAAAGGGGCATATCTTTCAATGGAAAAATATATAAAGGCACTGTTGCGTGCATAATGGGCGATAATCTGGGCTCCCACATGATTGGTGGCTTTACAGAAAATTTCAGCACAGCTCAATATTTCTGCAGATACTGTTTGGCAACAAAAAGTGAATTTCAGTCGAACCCTCTCACAGTTTTCACTCATAGAAATCCAGCTGATCATAATGAGACTGTGCGGTTTCTGGAAAGTAACAGTGAAGTACACACTCATCACGGTGTTAAATGTGACAGTGTTTTCAACAAACTGTCCAACTTTCATGTGTGTTAGCCAGGCTTACCAGCTTGTTTAGCTCATGATCTGTTTGAGGGGGTAGTAGATTATGATTTGGCATTGTTTTTTGCAGTTCTTAATCAGAACACAAAAGTGGTTCAGTTATGAGGTTCTTAATGAAAGAATCAAATCATTTCCTGGTGAAAGCAGCGACAAGCTAAACACTATTCCCACTACAGGAGCCAGGCTTGGAGGACATGCAGCCCAAAACAGGTGGCTTTTGAAATTCTTGCCTGTTTTGGTGCATGACACAATTGAAGATGCTGATAATGAAGTATGGGGACTTGTACTACTTCTGAGGGAGCTTGTTGAATTTGTCTGTGCACCTCGGCTCTCAGAGTTGCAGATTGCTTTCATGAAGGGACTGATTGAACTGTATGTGGAATTGAGGCAAGAGCTGTTTCCAAGAGTTCAACTTAGACCAAAACACCACTATCTGCTTCACTATGCACACTTGACTTTACAATTTGGCCCACTCATATATACTTGGACAATGCGCTTTGAATCAAAACATTCTTATTTTAAAAGGTGCATTAGAGCAAGTAAGAACTTCATAAATGTAACCAAGTCTCTGGCTGAACGGCACCAGTTGCTTCAGGCTTATCAGTCTTGTGGTACCTTGTTTCGTTCCCAGGTTCATGTCTCAGACTCAACACGGTTCTATCCAGAGCTCTATGACCAGAACATAAAGACAGTGGTTGGAGAATTTGATTTGAACTCAAGTAACTCAGTTGTCACAGAGAGTGTGCAGGTTAAAGGCACTACATATGCAAATGGAATGCTGGTCTTACTGAGCTACACAAAAGGACTACTGCAGTTAGGACAAATAGCAAGCATTTTTGTAAAAAATGAAACTACTGTCCTACTTTTGCTTCGAGGGAAAACTGCCAGCTGGAAACCTGAGCTTGGACTCTATGAACTTGATGAAAATGCTTCTGACCTGTTCAGTTGCCATGATTTGAACAAACTTGCTGATTATCATCCACTTTATTCTTACCAGAGAGGTACTCGGTGGCTCATTCCTCTTAAACACACACCAACATGGAACTTGTGAAAAACTATGTCAAGAAAGCAATGCCATCGCTCAGTAGCGATCAGATGGATACACTCATGGCTAAACTGGAGGAATTAGGAGTTCTCTCTGTAGATGACCTGAGCCTTGTGGACCCGGAGGACATTAAAGACACTCTGCCATTCATTCAGTGCAAAAGATTCGTCAGAGCTGTCAAAGCATTGGAAGCAGGTGAGTTTTTGCCCCTCTGTTTTAATGCAAGTTTTCTGAAACTACAAAGGTTTATTCCAAAAATGCAAAAAAAAAGTTGCCATCAGCTGTACATGGCAATAATTACTCTATAATTGGTTTTCATAATTTAGGTCCATTTGTATTCCTGGTTGACCCAAACTGGACATTGAGGACCAATGTATTAATTGATTTGCAACAATTGTGATGTGTTAATTTATGGAGATGTTTGTCATGTCATCCATAGATTCACAAACTCCACCGCAGTTCACCCGGCCTGGCCCCTCATCAACACCTGAACCACAGAGGTTTCAGCTGCCCTCAACACCACCTGAGACAGCCGACTCCCCATCCCAAGACACATATTCTGTACCATGGCACAAATTTCCCTCAAAAGTCGTGGATGAGTTGCGTGAAAAAAAGTATATAATGGGGAAAGACAGATGAGAGATGGTTCGGATCGTCGCTGAAGATTACCTCCATAAACACCCAGGAAGACCTGGTAGACAAAAGCTGAGGGAACTCGCCAGTATGATTGTAGGACAATATCCTGCCTCCTTCAAGCTGACAGAGCCGTTTGGAAACAAACCTTTTGCAAAAGATGGTTCTGAAACTCTCTTTCGTCAGCTGGAACACAGAATTGAAAATATGAAGAGGCCACAAAGCTCACTGAAGAGGCAAGCATGGGGTGAAAATTCAACAAAGAAAAGGCCCAGGAATTCAGATCTGTATGGATGTGTGGCGTGGGATCCAATCATTGAGGGGGCCGTGTGTAGAGAAGACCTGCTGTCTAAACGAGATGAGTTGAAACGTGCCTTTCAAACCCAGGATCTTCAGGTGGGTCTGCAATCATCCATTACAGATACAGAAAGCTTTATTAATCCTCGAAGGGCAATTTGGTTCCTACAGTCCACCATCTAGACATACAACCATTCACACAGCAATAGTATATAGCAGGAGTAATGCGATAAGGTCTGGGTCCAAGTACAATTTAGGACACATTGTGAAATTGTAGATCGTCTGTAGATCACTATGCCCATAGTCAATTGAAATTGATACCCTGTTTTATTATTTTAATTGGTTAGTTTGACTAACTGTTCGACTGTTTGTCTAACTGCCTCATATCTTTAGGAGTCATCTGTTTGAAAATTGATGACTGAAACATATCCCATTCAGCGTGAAATCCTCAACGATGATGATACCACTATTGCCGTTGTAAAGGACGAGTGGCCGTTCCTGTTTGAAGTTCCTCATCCTGTTTGATCATGCATCTAAACTCCTTGGCTTCTCTGTACAAAACAAGCTGGCACAGGTGTGTTGTTATTGTTATTATTATTATGATTGTGCTGTGCTGCTCCATATGGAGAGAATTTTGTCTTTATTAATCAATCAAAAAAAAGATTTGCAACCAAAAAGAGAGTTGAGACCAAAAAAGATAAACTGGCAACCAATCAAATAGAATAACTTGGTATGAACAATCAAATGGAATAGATTTGAGACCAAAATCAGGAAGTGACAACCAAAAAAGCAGGACATTGAGATCAAAACAGAACAGGTTGCAAATGAAATGAAACAATTCATTTTTTATTTTATTTTTTCAAAATTCTCTCCATAAGCTCCAAATGAAATGAGTGTTAGTCTTATGTACTTGTACAAAATTAACACCTTGAACCTTGAACAGGAACTTTCCAAAAAAGAAAAGGGGATCAATGACTTCCTTGACTCCAAAGGGATGAAGACGGGCGAAGGTCCAATACAGCTCATCTGTGGCATTTCAAAATACTTCAAGGAAGACTCTTATAAACTCTTCCCACAAAAAGAGGTAGATGTTGTAGATTTTAAACTGTGTGCAAGATAATTATTTGCATCCAGTGGTGAACCAAGTAACCAACCACAGTAGGAAGTATAGATTCCCCTAATTGTGCTGCTGATATTCTCTATAAACTCTCTATCTATAAACTATTTACATTAATGTTTGTGCATAATGGCTACCTCTGTCTGATGAAGACACTAGCAGATAGTCAATTTGCCAGCAGGTTTGTGTGCACTGGAAACATTAATTCATGTATCATGTCTGTCACCAAAACAGATCTCTGCAGATCCTGAAGTCGAACTCCCAGTGACCCCATGCATCCTAATCAGAGGTTTGTAGTTAAATCTTTTTTTGTATCCCAGCAAGCTGTTGTTAGCTGTTGTTATAAGCTGTTGTTGTGTCATATTTATTAAAGAAATGTTTTGCTTGCCTTAAAATATAGGATTTTTTTTTTTTTTTTTGTAAATGGTACATGGTTTTTATCTGTGTTTAAGGTGACCAGCAATTCAAGATTGCTGTTGATGGGTTACTTGTCAATGACCACATCACCTCTCCCATTGTGGCCTTGAGCTACGTCTTCTCCATGTTTTATGTCTGCAACGTCCAATACCCACCGGAGATGGCTTTTACTCTCGAATTCATGCAAAGGTAAGCACTCATTGTTTGGAAATACTTTGTAAATGTGACTTTGCCGTGCCTTTCTGCACCTGACCTGCTTTTTGTCAATCTACACTAAAACCCGTTTGTCTGAGATGTACAAGCTCAAAATGGTGTCGCCACATGCTGTGAGCTTTTAGATCAGCTGTTATTGGCTTATGATCCCCCTGAATATGGATTTGTTCGGAGATTTTGTAGCTCCCTGTTGAAGACTATTGTTGGAATAAATGTGTCATATCTTTTTAAAGGGCAGGTAACATGCTTTTTTGCTTTAAATAGTGTCCTAAGTCAATCAATAACAAAACAACATAACATGATTCTAGTTGGGAAATGGAGCAAAAACATATTTTTCTCAGAATGTTTGTTGACACAAAATTCGTTTTGAGCTATCTCTTTAAAACCATTAGCACCTGAAACCAGGTTATGTCAGTGGTGGTCAAACCTTTTCATGTCAAAGACACACAAACTGAAATTTACTTGGCTGCAGACCCCAAACTCAAAATATGTTGTTCCAGGGACACCCCCCCCCGAAGGAAAGACTAAACATATTAATTAAAAAATACTACATAGTGGATTCATGCCCAAATGTTAATACTTGTACTGATGTGTAACGTGCACTGAATGTCACAGTTTCTCCACTCCATGTTTGAATAACCCCAGACAGTCCGTGTTCAAATGTGCTGTTACACCTTTTGATAGGACAATGTCGACTGTGTTTTCTATCCCCTTCTGTGTTCTGTGCATTATAATATCCCTGCATACACATTGAGGATGCATGCTGTCATGTGTTGGTGATAAGCAGACTTCTCGCCCTTGCAAACATTTCTGTATATGCGCAGTGTGAATGCATGTGTCTTGAAAAGACAAAGGAAGAGATAAGCTTAGCCACTGGCACCAGCACCACAACAACATTGGGTTCTAGACAGATGGTCAACTAGAATGATAGAGAGGTTCACACATAGGGGCATATTGAAGAAAACAAATGTAGGATTTTATTGAACTGCTCCACTCCTGTCAAGCCACACTACACGTGCAAACTTTGTCTGCATATCACTATTGTTTTGTTTTTTTTCCTCAGAGTTTTCTTGGGGTCAATCCTGAGCGAGGCTCCAAGGCAGAGAAGAAGGGGAAGAAAACGGCACTTCATTCCTCCACAGGTGTGCAAGCTGGTTTCTCAGCTGAAGGAATTTGAATGCAAGCAGAAGGAATCTGAATGGGCCATTTGAGCTGTTCTCAGAGCTCAGAAAATACCTTTTTTGGACTGAATGTACCACACACACACACACACACACACACACACAAAGGCAAATCCAAAAACATGGGGCTTGGGAGTAGAAATACAGATTTTTACAGTATTAGGTGAGTTCAGATGTTTTAACTAGATGCCCACAACACACATGCTGCAGTTTCAAATCCCCCATTGTTAAGGGGGAGGGAAGGTGGGCGATATTTGTCATTCCAGTTAAGCTTTTCCTGTCATTGTGGAGTTGGAGGTGTAAGTTGTAATTTTTTTTTTAGTTTTAAGTTGTTTGTAAGAGTTTTAAAAATCTCTTATGGCATGTTGCACAGTCATCCTTCTAAGGTCATGGTTGTTATTGCTGCACTGATGTTTTATAGAAAAGTTGTATAATGTAATACTTCTAATGTTCTATTTGTTTTTTGTAGAAGGTCAGCCACTGGTTGCAGAGCTCTGCCTGTCGGTGTGATATGTGGAGTTGGAGGTGTAGGTTTCTGCATCCTCCTGGAGGGGGCTCCTCATTTTGCACTGACAGGTGAGACAGCAACAGCAATGCTGGCAATTTTATTGTCTTATTTTGTCATTGTCTTTAATAAATCAATTTGTTATTAATGCCTGTCAGCCTGTGGATGCTAAAAAGTTGCTAGATTTGGCATCTCCCTGTTAAAGGACATGGCTGTACTTCTTTGAGAGAACAGCTGGTTTATGTATGTAAAATTTCTCTGAATGTGAAGGTGATGTTCTGAATGTTTTAATGGTTGTAATGTAAATATTGCAAATCATTCACCACAAAAAGTGAAATCACTTTAAAGCACTGGCAGCTGTTAAAGGAAATAAATAATTGCTGTGATTCTACATTTGTGCTTTATTGATGGTAAACGGTATAGAGAATGGTACAGAATTAAACATTTTAGGATGACTGAAGTGTCCGTAAATGGTATGGATTGAGTACTTAAATAATACGGAATATTCCATTTTAGGTTTGATGGAACTGTCCGTAAATGGTAAAGAAAAAGTCAGGTAAATCTACGGAAATATCTGTTATAGGGTTTACGGAATTGTATGTGCAATAACGCCGAAATTTATGGAAAATACGGAATTTTCCATTTTAGGTTTGACGGAAATGTCCGTCAATGGTACAGAAAAACTCGGGTAAATCTACAGAAATATCCGTTTTAAGGTTTACGGAAGTGCCCGTACAATAACGGAAAAAGTGCTGGTAATTAATTACCAGCACTTTTTCCGTTTTATAACGGAATTTTTTTAACAGTGTAGGAGATGCAAGCCCTGTAGGCTTGGGCGCAGTGCTAATACAAATACAGAACGGAGAAGAGGTACCAGTGTGCTACGTAAGTCGGAGTTTAACAGACTGTGAGCGAAGATATTCTCAAACAGAAAGAGAAGCCCTAGCACTGGTGTGGGCATGTGAGAGACTACATCCATATGTGTATGGCAGGAAGTTTGACCTCATCACAGACCACAAGCCACTGGAGGTCATATACAGCCAGAAATCTAAACCTTGTGCACGCATAGAAAGATGGGCTCTCAGACTGCAACCATATGACTTTAAAGTAGTGCACATTGCGGGAAAATAGAACATTGCGGATTCACTGTCAAGACTGCTGGCTGACACCACGTCAAAAGAGACACATAAGCATGAATCTGAAGAATATGTGAGATTTGTTGCAGTTAATGCTACTCCAAAAGCACTGACAACAAGAGAGGTTGAAGAACCCTCTGCTACAGACTCAGAATTAACAGAAGTGCGAAGAGCTATTGAAAATGGACACTTTGAAAAATGCAAAATATTGCATTGCAAATGAACTGTGTGTCATCGGCTACATAGTTTTGCGGGGAACTCGCATTGTATTGCCAGAAAACCTCAGAGCTCAAGCACTGTCACTAGCTCATGAAGGACATTTAGGAATTGTTGGAACCAAACAGCATCTCAGAACAAAAGTTTGGTGGCCAGGGATGGACAAAGCTGCAGAAAAGTTTTGTAAAGCTTGTCACGGATGTCAAATAGTAGCCAGACCAGATCCACCTGAACCACTGAGAAACACACTTTTACCGGATGGACCATGGCAAGATGTGGCGGTAGACTTACTGGGACCGCTACCTTCGAACCACTCAATACTTGTACTGATAGATTACTACAGTCGGTACTATGAGTATGATGTAATGTCATCTACAACTGCTGAAAAAGTCATTGACTCTATTGACTGTATATTTAGCAGACATGGGCTACCAGTTACCATCAAATCTGATAACGGCCCACAGTTCAAATCTGAGCTGTTCAGAGAATATTGTGAAACTAATGGAATCAAACATATAAGAACTACACCAAAATGGGCTCCAGCAAATGGAGAAGTGGAACGGCAAAATGCATCATTGATGAAAAGAATCAGGATTGCACAAGCCGAAGGACTTGACTGGAAGCGAGAGCTAAGAAAGTATGTAACAGTGTATCGCAGCATTGAACATCCAACCACAGGCAAAAGTCCAGCAGAACTCCTGTTCAACCGCAAAATGAGAGGAAAGTTACCGAACATCAGTGAGGCAAAAACAATGGAGTTGGACGTGCGTGACAGAGACGCTGAATAGAAGGGAAAAACAAAGATTTATGCTGATGAACGAAGGGGAGCTGAGTATTCAAAAGTTGACTCGGGAGACACAGTGCTGGTTCAACAAGACAAAGTGGACAAGTTTACAACACCATTCAACGCAACACCACACAAAGTTGTAAGCAGAACTGGAAACCAAGTCATTATTGAATCACCAACAGGAGCTCGCTATCACCGGAATACCACACATGTGAAGAAATACGAGACGAATGAGACCAGAGAAGGACACTATGACACAATACCTGAAAGGGAGGAAGGTGAAACACCCACAAAGACTGACACCTTCACTCCAACACCACAAGAGGGCTCCCAGGGGCCAGAGAGACCAAGTAGATCACAGAGGGCTAAAAAGATACCCGAGAGGTTTCGTGATTTTGTGGTGAAATGAACTATAATATGTTAAGGTGAAGAGGTAACTTACATTTGGCAAGTTTCAAGTTCATATGTGTATTTCGACATGTGTATATATTGAAAAAAGAAAGGTACATGTGTGGTGAGACATTTAGATTATATAATTGTTAGAAAGTAAGACAAGAAGAATGTTCAATGTTGGAAAAAAAAAGACATCAAAGTTATTACAACTAAAGTTTGAGTCTAAGGAAAAGGGGGATGTCATGTATTGATATGGCTATGTCTTAATGTGATGACCTTTGAACCGGAGGTTGTTGTCCGGAGGAAGCCCCGTTAAGTGGCGAGTTGTAAGATGGACAGTGTTCAATAAAGCAACATAAAGACCGTGCCTTATGTCCTGATTCAATTCAGAGTGCTCTGCCTAATTTAGTAATAAGGTGGGCACACAACAGGTATGACAGTGTGAACGGCACAAATCCAATATTTTCAAATCCGATCTGGGTCACTTTCGTATGTGGTACTGAATCCGATACATATCCGATGTTTTAGAAAGCGACTGCTGTGTGAATGGTCAAGTTGCATTACAGGGAGTGCAGAATTACACTCAACAAAAATATAAACGCAACACCTTTGTTACTGCTCCCATTCCCCATGGGATGGACGTAGAGACCTAAAATTCATTCCAGATACACAATATAACCATCCCTCCCAAACAGTGGTCACAAATCAGTCCAAATGTGTGGTAGTGGGCACATCTGCCATATTGAGATAATCCATCCCACCTCACAGGTGTGCCACATCAGGATGCTGATCTGACATCATGAGTAGTGCACAGGTGTACCTCAGACTGCCCACAACAAAAGGCTACCCTGGAATGTGCAGTTTTTTGCGCTATTGGGGGTCTGGGGACCCAGAACCGGTCAGTATCTGGTGTGACCACCATTTGCCTCATGCAGTGCAACACATCGTCGCATGGAGTCTATCAGATTGTCAATTGTGGCCTGTGGAATGTTGGTCCACTCCACTTCAATGGCTGTGCGAGGTTGTTGGATATTCGTGGGAACTGGTACACGCTGTCATATACGCCGGTCAAGCACATCCCGAACATGCTCAATGGGTGACATGTCCGGTGAGTATGCTGGCCATGCAAGAACTGGGACATTCTCAGCTGCCATCTGCCCTGAACAATGTGAACCATGATTCATCCGTGAAGCGCACACCTCTCCAACGTGCCAGACGCCATCGAATGTGAGCATTTGCCCACACAAGTCTGTTACGGCGACGAGCTGGAGTCAGGTCAAGACCCCGATGAGGACGACGGGCATGCAGTTGAGCGTCCCTGAGACGGTTTCTGACAGTTTGTGCAGAAATTGTTTGGTTGTGCAAACCAATTGTTCCAGCAGCTGTCTGGGTGGCTGGTCTCAGACGATCTTGGAGGTGAACCTGCTGGATGTGGAGGTCCTGGGCTGGTGTGGTTACACGAGGTCTGCGGTTGTGAGGCCGGTTGGATGTGCTGCCATATTCTCTGAAACGCCTGTGGAGACGGCTTATGGTTGAGAAATGAACATTCAATGCACGGGCGACAGATCTGGTTGACATTCCTGCTGTCAGCATGCCAGTTGCATGCTCCCTCATTGCTTGTGGCATCTGTGGCATTTTGCTGTGAGACAAAACTGCACATTCCAGGGTGGCCTTTTGTTGTGGGCAGTCTGAGGTACACCTGTGCACTACTCATGATGTCAGATCAGCATCCTGATGTGGCACACCTGTGAGGTGGGATGGATTATCT
Source organism: Simochromis diagramma (assembly GCF_900408965.1). NCBI lineage: Eukaryota > Metazoa > Chordata > Actinopteri > Cichliformes > Cichlidae > Simochromis > Simochromis diagramma. The sequence goes on along the minus strand of NW_024387327.1, from coordinate 86,704 downwards.
CAATATGGCAGATGTGCCCACTACCACACATTTGGACTGATTTGTGACCGCTGTTTGGGAGGGATGGTTATATTGTGTATCTGGAATGAATTTTAGGTCTCTACGTCCATCCCATGGGGAATGGGAGCAGTAACAAAGGTGTTGCGTTTATAGTTTTGTTGAGTGTATTAGGCAAATGAGTATTTTGTCCACATCATCCTCTTCATGCATGTTGTCTTACTCCAAGCTGTATAGGCTCGAAAGCCTACTACCAATTAAGCATATTAGGTGATGTGCATCTCTGTAATGAGAAGGGGTGTGGTCTAATGACATCAACACCCTATATCAGGTGTGCATAATTATTAGGCAACTTCCTTTCCTTTGGCAAAATGGGTCAAAAGAAGGACTTGACAGGCTCAGAAACGTCAAAAATAGTGAGATATCTTGCAGAGGGATGCAGCAGTCTCAAAATTGCAAAGCTTCTGAAGCGTGATCATCGAACAATCAAGCGTTTCATTCAAAATGGTCAACAGGGTCGCAAGAAGCGTGTGGAAAAACCAAGGCGCAAAATAACTGCCCATGAACTGAGAAAAGTCAAGCGTGCAGCTGCCAAGATGCCACTTGCCACCAGTTTGGCCATATTTCAGAGCTGCAACATCACTGGAGTGCCCAAAAGCACAAGGTGTGCAATACTCAGAGACATGGCCAAGGTAAGAAAGGCTGAAAGACGACCACCACTGAACAAGACACACAAGCTGAAACGTCAAGACTGGGCCAAGAAATATCTCAAGACTGGTTTTTCTAAGGTTTTATGGACTGATGAAATGAGAGTGAGTCTTGATGGGCCAGATGGATGGGCCCGTGGCTGGATTGGTAAAGGGCAGAGAGCTCCAGTCCGACTCAGACGCCAGCAAGGTGGAGGTGGAGTACTGGTTTGGGCTGGTATCATCAAAGATGAGCTTGTGGGGCCTTTTCGGTTTGAGGATGGAGTCAAGCTCAACTCCCAGTCCTACTGCCAGTTTCTGGAAGACACCTTCTTCAAGCAGTGGTACAGGAAGAAGTCTGCATCCTTCAAGAAAAACATGATTTTCATGCAGGACAATGCTCCATCACACGCGTCCAAGTACTCCACAGCGTGGCTGGCAAGAAAGGGTATAAAAGAAGAAAAACTAATGACATGGCCTCCTTGTTCACCTGATCTGAACCCCATTGAGAACCTGTGGTCCATCATCAAATGTGAGATTTACAAGGAGGGAAAACAGTACACCTCTCTGAACAGTGTCTGGGAGGCTGTGGTTGCTGCTGCACGCAATGTTGATGGTGAACAGATCAAAACACTGACAGAATCCATGGATGGCAGGCTTTTGAGTGTCCTTGCAAAGAAAGGTGGCTATATTGGTCGCTGATTTGTTTTTGTTTTGTTTTTGAATGTCAGAAATGTATATTTGTGAATGTGGAGATGTTATATTGGTTTCACTGGTAAAAATAAATAATTGAAATGGGTATATATTTGTTTTTTGTTAAGTTGCCTAATAATTATGCACAGTAATAGTCACCTGCACACACAGATATCCCCCTAAAATAGCTAAAACTAAAAACAAACTGAAAACTACTTCCAAAAACATTCAGCTTTGATATTAATGAGTTTTTTGGGTTCATTGAGAACATGGTTGTTGTTCAATGATAAAATTATTCCTCAAAAATACAACTTGCCTAATAATTCTGCACTCCCTGTAAATCCGTCTTTTACGTCACTGACACAAGACAGACGCCAATTATCAGCGCCGGAGAACGCTTCCTGGCCATCCGGTGAAACTGTTGGGAAGACAACGTTGGAGAAACGTTAACATTTTCTTTGTACTGCATAATCTGCAGATTCTGACAGAAATCTGCAACTATCCTTTGAAGCACCGCTCCTCTAAAACAGCAATAAAGATAATTATTAGGTTATCTACATTATTATGTAAATAACAAAATAATTTAAAGCAAAAATTGGGAAACGTGAAGTCCGAAGTCTTTATATTAAGGGCCATCAGTCAAACAATATTGTTTGCTCTGGGTCTAAACAGAGCGCGTTGTGTGAGACATTTTCTTTTGCGCATGCGGCCGCTTTTAGCGTTCACACTAGAACGCGTTTGCTGTCGCATTTTATTTGTAGTGTGAAGAAGCAGACAAAAAAAATCGGATTTGATCAAAAAATCGGAATTGAACATTAAGACCTGCAGAGTGAACGTAGCCTTTGACACACTGAAGTCTGGACCTCTCCCATACACACCAACTTAACCAGTATTTAAGATTATAAAAAGCATTCAAAAGCATTTAGGATTATAAATTCAACTCAACAGTTTAAAGTGGTTATAACTGCTCCTGTACTAATTGTCTGCCAATATCTTTAAACATTTAAATGCAATATCAATACTTGTGGATTATGTTATTAATGCCATGGTAATATGAACAATAGCAGTAAAATAATTTCTCTAATCCCTACATGACCAACCTCAAATGGAGAGCTATGGCCACACAATGATCACATCAAGGGTGGCTCAGCACCCCTCAGTGTTATTGCCATCACCTGGCCAACAACACTCACAAGTGATCCAACAAAAGTAGCCATATTCCCCACAACACTAAAGGTCACAGCACAAAACTCTCACCTTACAAGGATCTCATTCGCATCCATCAACACTGACATATGCACACACATGGTGTACACACAATGCCAACTTAAAAACAGCCTACCTGCCTCAGCTACAGACCATAATTAATGAATGGTCTCAAACCTCTTGCCAAGTTTGGTACCACTGGTTCACTGGTATAATAAACAACATCACAATGATATATGGGAATATAACATTAAATACTAAATATTAAACATTATTGTGCAGCACAGTAAGATCGACAGCGACACAGTGTGCTTTGAGGTAGGAGCCAAAAAGGGTGTAGTTTGTGGGTGTGATCACCCGTGTGTACACCTGTGAGCATGGACGCGCTTGTTTTTTTTTTGTTTTTTTTTTTAAAAGGTTCCTTCATGTAATGATCTGCTAGAGGGTGTGGGGGGGCCACAGCCCCGTCCTCCAGGGCATGAAGCAGGTATGGAGATCAAAACTCCAGACATCCAGAGGCCCCCAGAACACAAGAGACCAAGGAAGACCAACAGAGGGGCAGCCGCGCCACTGTCCCAGAAAGAGCTGAGGAGAGTCCCAGATGAGGGCTCACTCAGCAGCCGCAGAGCAGAAGCCAGGGGGAGTTGCAGTGACGCGCCCGTGAGCTCCGCCGGCAGCCAGCTGTGCCTGAGTGACCGAGCCCCAGGCCGAGAGGCCGGGGGCACCCCACCTCCATCAGTGTCTGTTTCTGCATTTGGGGCCACATCTCGTACTGGCCTCCAGGCCCACGGTTGACAAAGGTCACAGATGGATAACTGAAAGATGTTTATAAGTGTAAACTGTAAAAACCAAAAACCTCCAGATTGCATATTCCAGGTTGTAGTCATTCAGGTTAAAAAGTGTGAAAACAGGATTTATAATAAATACAGGCTGATAAAGAATTTACAGTGTTTATACGTCTCCCACTGAACTGCATTACCCAAATGAAATAGTGGGTAATGCAAATGATAAAGTGCAGTCTCAGCAGGTGTAAGGACCAAGAACTACATGTTTTTATGTGGTTTATGTTCAGTGGGGTAACTTCTAAGTTGCTAGAAATACTCAGAGATGGAGAGATATTATCCACAAACCTTTAATGGTCCCTTTATGAAATTAGGCATCAATGTGACAATATTAGACAGTTAGGTTCCTGGTCACCCTCTAAGTCTTCTATCTAAACGTTGACCATTTCAATAATATTCATAACAGTCATACTAAGTGTAAAGTAGGAAAGAAATTTTAGTCACAAAGTCCCACCCCTTCAGAGCAAAGTTTTTTTTTCTTCTTTATTTCAAAAGGGAAATGCGTGTGGTCTTGCTGATACTTGTTCACATTTTAAGCTGCAGCGCTCATCAGATGCAAATTGTCTGCTAAAGATGAGGGACTTTCTGACAAATTTTCCCTTTAGGGCTCTCAGCATTGTTGTTACCATCGTTGGCAGTTTTACTTACAATATTTTACTTGATCATGATATGCAATGCACTTGCAAAGAAGTAGCTCGAGACTGCAACACATACATGTGCTTGCCATTGTTCATAATTTTTTTCTTAATACTTTGGGCAGACAAGACATTAAAGAAGACCTGCAATGAAAAACTGGATGCTAAATATCTTTGGATATTGTTAAGGCATATTTTCACGGCAATTTGCGTTAGTCTGCTGTGGGTCGTCTCTGTGCTCGTTGATGGAGACTGGTATGTTTGCTGTTGGAGAGAAGACAAGGATTCAAAGTTAGCCTGCAAAGATAAAACTAACATCACAGCTGAGGAAAATGTGACCATTTTGTCTCTAAAAAACAAATCAAAGGTGAGTGTTTCCTTTTTTTTGTTTAGTTTTTTTTCACAGCATTTAACTCTGTTTATCTTATTATCTACTTCCACAATTTTCAGCCGATTTTCACCGTTCAAATTTTAAACTATTCTGCTATTTCTGCTAATGACGGCTATGTCTTTTGGTATTTTTCGCTATTATACTTTTTAAAATATTAAGCTTTTTTCCTTTAATTTGAAATGAATGGGAAACTTCTGCAATTCTGCTAAAAATTTCTTGTTTTTGAAACTTAACTACTTCCTCATATTTTCACGTAGAACAACCATTCAAACTTTAAAATGTTCTCAAATTATTGGGCTATTCAGGTATAAATCAGCTTTTTCAAATCTTTTACCGTTTTACTTTTATGCCTCCTAAAGTTTTGAGTTGCAAAATTGTGATTTTTCACAAAATACATGTGTTGTTATGGTTGCTATGCACTTGGCTTCCAGTGTGCCACTGAAGGTTTCGCAGTCTTCTCTTCATGTCCGAACAACTTCTTGCTACTTGCTCAAATTTCACTCAACTTCCACATATTATACATCAAAACGTAGGTATTTTTGCTGGCTTTCTGAAAATGTCACTATCATTGTTGTGGAATTTATAGAATTTTGGCAAATCTCCTCAGACCAACAGGAAGTTGGAAAACTCTCCATAGAAAGTCAATGGAGAGTTTGTTCAAAATCACCGCTTGATTTCTGTAATGAGAGGCATTTTCGAATCGTCATATCTCCTTAACGAAGCAAAGTTAAGACATGAGGCTTGTCCCAGTATATCTTCAGACACTCCTGACGCTCACAATTCAAGAATTTCTTTCTCACCTATTACCGTTCTGAAATGAGTTAGACTTGTTTGAGGGTAGGAAATCCGTCCTTCGCTCAGATTTCTTCAGATTTCAAACTCTGGAAATGAACCACTTTTTTCTCTCGTCATATCTTTTTAATGGATTTCCACAGAGACCTGAAAATTTCCATGATTGTTCACCAAAGCCTGCTGTCTCTTACAGTGAAAGAATGATATTGATACTCCAAATAGATTTAGAGTTAGAAAGCGTTGTTTGAGGGCAAGTCAAGGCAGTTTTTGCTTTGCTCTACTCAGTTATGGTGCATTAGAAGTCAAATATCTTTAATAATTCATATTTTAATGATAAATTGTCAACACTTTAAGATTCCCCCATCTCTTCTGAACAAAACGGTGTAAGAATGACCGTTCTAGCCCCTACGGTTAGGAAATTATGGTCATTTGTTTGAGGGGAGTTGTCATTATGAGAAATAGACTGCAAAAATCCTGTGTCTCTCTGTGCTGCGTGCACCTGTTTTGGCGGGAAAAAGTGCACAGCCTCTCTGATTGGTGGATTCAAATTCAGCAGCTTGCTTCTCTCTCCCTGTGTGTGTGTGTGTGTGTGTGTGTGTGTGTGTGTGTGTGTGTGTGTGTGTGCATGAGAGAGAGAGAGAGAGAGAGAGAGAGAGAGAGAGACCCTCTTTAGGGCAGCATCTCATTGTTAGAAAAAAATATAATATATTCAGACTGGTTGACTGGCATAGACCCTCCGTGTGTCTCTCTCTCTGTGCATTTGTGTATACATATTTGATTTTGTGTGTATCTGTTGGCTGTTCCTTCTTGTTTTTTAAATTTATTTTTATTTCTTTATTTTTTTTTCACAGGTGAACAACAATTAGTTTTGAGGGAACTTAACCATGTTCCGTTTTTTTTTTCAGCTTGTCATCTTACTTTTATAGTATTTTCACTTAAGTTATTACTATTCTGCTCAATCATAGTATTTGTTCTAAATCATTGTTATTATGCTATATTGTAGTATTTCTGCTAAATCATACTATTTCTACTATATTATATTTTTCTTTCTAAATACAGCATTTCTGCTATATAATTGTATTTCTGCTATGTTATAATATTTGTGCTAAACCAGAGTATTTGTGCTAAAACATAGTATTTCTGCCAAATGATAGTATTTCTGTCAAATTATAGTATTTGTGCTAAAACATAGTATTGATTTAAAATTACAATATTCGTAGTTCATCACAGTGTCTCTGGTAAATCACAGAATTTCTGCTCTGTTGTGCTATTTTTCTAAATCATAGTGTTTCTGTAATGCTTAAGTATTTTTGGCTAAATATATTCTTTCTGTTATCTTATACTATTTCTCCTAAATTCTTGTATTTTTGAGAAGTTATCATGTTTCTGGTAAGTTACAACAAAGTTCTGCTGCTATGCTATTGTATTTCTGCCAAGTATTATGTTTCCTCTAAGATATTGCAGTTCTGCTAAGTTATTCCATTTTAGCAAAGTTCCTTTGCTTCTGCAAAGTTTTTACAATTTCTGCAACTTTTCAGCTTTTTCAGCTAGTTTTTGCAGACAGCTTCAGCTTTAAAGCATCCACACAGCATTTTCGCAGGAAATGCAAATTTTTCTAGTTCTAATTGATCTTTGATGACTCCTTTTCAGATTATTGGATTCTCCTTGCTCCTTTGTATCATTTGTCCTTTGGCCCTGATGTCACTGTGGTGTGATTGCTCTTCTAGCGGAACAGCTAAAAATGACACAAAGATCAACGAACAAGGTCAACCATTATTGAAAAATAGTTTAGAACAAGAAGCAAAAGTAGAGTTGAACGAAATGCAAGTTAGAAAGCAAGCTGGAGCACAAGATTAAAAAAAAAACCTAAAAGCAGCATCTGCAACAGGGGCCACAGCTAAATCCACGACAGTGGGCACAGCAGGCCTCAGTAATGACTGACTGTTTCTGACCTGACGAGTTAGCTGCAAAAAAGGACAATTTGCTTGAAAATTTCAAACCCATTGACAAAAACAATCATAACCAAATTCAACTCGTTTATATAACATATATATAATATGTTGTAAATTCATATATAATACATACAAAAATAAAATTTTAAAACATCTATTCTATGAATGATTTTAAGGACTCCAGCCATATTAGTTCAGAAGAAAACATGTAATGGATTGTTATGTATTCTTTGTGAGAATCCTGATTTTCTGGTGCCCAAGAAAACATGAGTAACACAAGGAAGTGTCTGTCTTTTTTTATATTATGGACTATGGCAGGATGGCACATAGAATATTTCTAATTTCTGTTATATGGATGTATTGTGTTATCCCTTTTAGCCTTTTGCAAATGTAATCCAAATGCTAGAAATTAGGAGTAAGAAAGGAAAGAAAAAGTATTTCCTGATATTTTCTGATTTGCTAGTGGCCTGAAAGGATGTAAATATTTACTTTGTCACATGAGGGTATGCTACCATCTTGTTAATCTGCTAAAAAAAAAAAAAAAAGCCTGCAAAAATCTAAATATTACATTATTTGTTTTTATCCAATCATAGTATGAATTCAGTCAGGCTCCTGTCTAGGATGTGGAGCCACTGATGTTCTTGCCTGTGTGGAAAATACATTATTATACAATAGGGCTTTTATTAGTAATATATCAATCTAGAAGCTAGTGAACATGCAATGCCTATAGGGCCTTAGAAGAAACATTTTGCCTATGACCTGCATACGTGCCTGCTCAGCAACAGTTAGTACAGGATGAACTCAGGATGTGCTGCAGACGAGTACACAGAGAACAGAACAACAGGAAACACCTGTCTGTAAGACGGTTGAGACAACTCTTTAAGTATTATAGAAGAGTGTCAATAAAGGAAATGTATCTAGCTGTCACTAACTGTAATTGATGCATGATATGTTATCTGCTTACGCATGAAGGGGCTGACCCAGAGTATACAAAAACTGTAGGAAGTGTGTTTTCTAGTTGAGATCTATGCAAAGGACCACCTTGTATGCATCTCCCACGCGTGTGCTTAATAAATCATTGTTTTGACTGGAGTTGTCTGGAGTATTGGTGGTTTGTTCTCAACACCACATCAAAGAATCAGGACACCTGTTTGAATCTCTGACTACAATGTGATTTTCTATATTATTATTTTTCAGTTATTTTTATTGTTCTGTTGGCTCTTAGCTGTCTCCTTATTAAAGTCACATTTGAGCTAAACTGAATTGTTGTTATTTTGGCCTTTGATTCTCCTGCATTTGAAATTTTATTATGCTAGTAAAGAGTCCAAGATAGCGTCCCAACTTCTGAAAAAAAACAAAACAAAACTTTTCTCTCAAAAAACAGTTACATTTCTCTCTAGTGTCCAAAATTAAACATCAAATGTTTTACCCCTCTTTTAAATAGAAAAAAATAATAAATTAATATTCAAAATGACAATATTGGTCAATATATCAAATTATAAAATTGATAAAACTGAGAATTGAGGAAAACAAGTAAGGTGAATGAGTCAGGTTACTGAAACTAGAAAAAGTGTGTCAAAACCTGCTGGAAACAGAGGAGTCAGGGCTGGAAAAGAAACTGAAATTTAGAGAAAGTATTCAGATCCTTGGATCACGTGTGAAGCATCTAAACTGCTATTTTTATCTCTATCCATTTTTTTTTTTTTTTTTTTTAAATGACCAGTAACTTATATATCTCTTTTCAGTGCCAGTGCTGAGTCAGACTTTTGGCACCTTTTAAGAATGAGCCAATGTTTGAACAGTTTTCAGAACCAGTTATTATGTAGTGTTTGTAGAAGACTTCCAAAATCACAGCAGACAGAATCTCTGGGTTATATTGGTCAGTCGGGTGAATATCTTACACTAGCATCTTCTCTTAGTTACATGGCTAAGATGGCAACCACTGAGGGTGAGAAGTAAATAGCATTGCAAATGTAGCTTTCTGATCATACGAGAACTGATAGAGCACTTCATGTAGCTCTCCTGCACTAGTGTGAACACAGTCATACTCCAGAACACAAGTGCAAATATAAACGTATATAATGTGCCACAGACACAGTTCAATCTGATCATAACAGATCATAACATGAATATACTCATATTCTATGTAGCTTTTATATACAGTAACTGTGACAGCAAAAGAAACATTTCATGTCATTCATAACCCTGTATGGCATACAGCATGTCCAAAGGTGTAAGACTCCCTGGCATATCTTGTTATCCAAGAGTGGTAAAGAAATAAAATCTGTGGGGAACCCAGAGCTTTGGATGAAGTCACTGCTTCCAACTCAGGCTTACTGTATACAGTGGTATGCAAAAGTTTGGGCACCCTTGATAATTTTATTGGAATTCCACATGAAAGACCAACACAAAGTGGTGTACACGTGAGAAGTGGAACGGAAATCAGACATGATTCCAAACATTTTTTACAAATAAATAACTGCAAAGTGGGGTGTGCGTAATTATTCAGCCCCCTGAGTCAATACTTTGTAGAACCACCTTTTGCTGCAGTTCCAGCTGCCAGTCTTTCAGGGTCTGTCTCTACCAGCTTTGCACATCTACAGACTGAAATCTTTGCCCATTCTTCTTTGCAAAACAGCTCCAGCTCAGTCAGATTAGATGGACAGCGTTTGTGAACAGCAGTTTTCAGAGCTTGCCACAGATTCTCGATTGGATTTAGATCTGGACTTTGACTGGGCCATTCTAACACATGGATATGTTTTGTTTTAAACCATCCCATTGTTTCCTGGCTTTATGTTTAGGGTCGTTGTCCTGCTGGAAGGTGAACCTCCGCCCCAGTCTCAAGTCTTTTGCAGACTCCAAGAGGTTTTCTTCCAAGATTGCCCTGTATTTGGCTCCATCCATCTTCCCATCAACTCTGACCAGCTTCCCTGTCCCTGCTGAAGAGAAGCCCCCCCAGAGCATGATGCTGCCACCACCATATCTGACAGTGGGGCTGGTGTGTTCAGAGTGAGGTGCAGTGTTAGTTTTCCACACACAGCGTTTTGCATTTTGGCCAAAAAGTTCCATGTTTGGTCTCATCTGACCAGAGCAGCTTCTTCCACATGTTTGCTGTGTCCCCCACATGGCTTGTGGCAAACTGCAAACGGGACTTCTTATGGTTTCCTGTTAACAATGGCTTTCTTCTTGCCACTCTTCCGTAAAGACCAACTTTGTGCAGTGCACGACTAATAGTTGTCCTATGGACAGATTCCCCCACCTGAGCTGTAGATCTCTGCAGCTCGTCCAGAGTCACCATGGGCCTCTTGGCTGCATTTCTGATCAGCGCTCTCCTCGTTCGGCCTGTGAGTTTAGGTGGACGGCCTTGTCTTGGTAGGTTTACAGTTGTGCCATACTCCTTCCATTTCTAAATGATGGCTTGAACAGTGCTCCGTGGGATGTTCAAGGCTTGGGAAATCTTTTTGTAGCCTAAGCCTGCTTTAAATTTCTCAATAACTTTATCCCTGACCTGTCTGGTGTGTTGTTTGGACTTCATGGTGTTGTTGATCCCAATATCCTCTTAAGTAAGTAAGTAAGTAAAATTTATTTATAGCACTTTTTAAGACAAGAAGCTGTTACAAAATATCTGTGAAGGTTCTCAGTCATCCAGGTCATCGTAGTCAAAGGAGCTTGGAAAGAAAAGCGTCTGGACTTCTTTAAGTTGCTTGAAGACGTTTCACCTCTCATCCGAGAAGCTTCTTCAGAAGCTGTTACAAAGTGCTTCACATGGGAATGAAGGCGTGTCAAACAAACAATATAGCAATATAAAGGAAGTATAAAAGCATATCAAACAAAGCAATAGTACAGTATAAATATAGAATAAAACAACATATTACACATGAACATTACCCAAATGCCTGTCTAAACAGATGTGTTTTAAGCTGTTTTTTAAAAGAAGCCACAGTGTCGATGGTGCGTAGCGGGGAGGTAAACCATTCCACAGTATTGGAGCCAGGGTTTGAAAAGCGTGATCCCCCTTCGTTTTCAAACGGGTCCGTGGACTAGATAGAAGACCACAATCAGTGGATCTAAGAATCCGCTTTGGAGAGTAGTGTTGGAGAAGTTCAGTGATATAGGTGGGGGCCTCACCTTGTAGAGACATAAACGTAAAGGTGAGGATTTTAAACTTATATCTATACCCAACCGGAAGCCAGTGCAAGGATTTTAGTATAGGAGTGATATGGGAAAATTTATTACTGTGGGTTAAAAGCCTTGCTGCAGCATTTTGAACCGCTTGGAGCCGATTTAGTGAAGCCTTAGATACACAGGAGAAGAGTGCATTACAATAGTCTAGCCGGGAGGAAATGAAGGTGTGGACAAGCATCTCCAGTTCAGTTGTGGAGACAATAGTCCTGAGTTTGGCAATATTTCTTAAATGAAAAAAAGCAGGAGCGGGTCACAGATTTAATATGAGCGTAAAAGACAAAGATTGATCGAAAATTATCCCAAGATTCCGAGCAGTAGTTTTTATCGAGGATGAAAAGGCACCCAGATGTTGACTAATTTGGGGCTTGATATTCTCTGGAGCAAGGATTAAGCACTCGGTCTTGTCTGCATTCAGCTGCAAAAAATTGTTTGTCATCCAAACATTAATTTCCTTAAGACAGTCCATGAGAGTGGCTAGCTTGTCTAATTCCCAAGGTTTAAAGGAGACCTCTGAGGCCCTCACAGAGCAGCTGTATTTGTACTGACATTAGATTACACACAGGTGCATCTGTTTAGTCATTAGCACTCATCAGGCAACGTCTATGGGCAACTGACTGCACTCAGACCAAAGGGGGCTGAATACTTACGCACACCCCACTTTGCAGTTATTTATTTGTAAAACATGTTTGGAATCATGTCTGATTTTCGTTCCACTTCTCACATGTACACCACTTTGTATTGGTCTTTCACGTGGAATTGCAATAAAATCAATTCATGTTTGTGGCTTAAATGTGGAAAAGTTCAAGGGGGCCGAATACTTTTGCAAGCGACTGTATTTTCAGGCGAGAAAGTAGCTGTGTAAATTTCAAATATCTGCTTGGTTTATCAAGACATTGCATATTTGCAATAGTGCACCGACATTTTCGGAGACGTCTGTTACCCACCCGCTCGATAGCTAGCCGGGGGTTCAATGGTCACTCGAGCCGGCGAGAGCAGCGGACTCCCGGCTTCATCGTCTTCAGACCCCCACTGTCTTTCGCTACTCAGGTTAAACATGATATATAAGTCACACGGATAACATAAAAATGTAATTGTTTGGATTTTTCCAGTGTTTTATTTGTTCCTGAGTAAATCGGTTTGGCTGAGATCAAAGTTATTAGATTATTATATTAAATAAGACTTTATTAATCCATCAGGTGGGTTCCTCCAGGATTTTCACACAGCTGAATAAACATCAAACAGAAAACTGATTAAACAGAAGTGTGAGATTGTCGAGAATTTACGGCAGTGTCCTGTTATATTTTAGATAGTAAGGAGCAGACGGCCAAGTTTATTAAAAACCACAACCTATCAGTGACGCAAATCTGAAGGCTAGACCATCCCATTTTACAGCCTCGCACTTCCAGCCTTCTCGGTCTTCGAAGGACCCGGCCCACGTAAACTGCGAAGGCCGGGTCCTCCGAAGGATGCGGCCTTGGTTTTGGGACACAGCTACAGTACGTCAGTGTTGTGTTTACTCCTGCCGTGTCTCGTTATGATTATCAGTGCCACCTGTGTTCCCCGTGTGCTCCCACTTCCTTCGTTAACCCTCCGTGTATTTATGTCCGCGTCTCCCTCATGCGCTGCGTTTCCCAGTGTCTCCTCGTGTGCATTAGTTCAATTTGAGTTTCCCAGTTTAGTTTAGTTTTGTATGCCTTTTCCTCGGCCAGTCAATAAAGCTGTGACTTTTTGAGTTTAATCCTTGTCTCCGTGAGTTTGCGTTTGGGTCCAATCCCTGCCTGCACACAGCCGAAACATGACACAAAGTTTAATTCCTGTTTTCTGCATTTGTTTCTGCTAAAATTAATGAAAATCCACAAAGCAAATTATGTTACAGATATTGTCTGTGTATCATTTACACATAAATAAAGCTTTAACTATATTACAAACAGTTTTCTTTTTGTTATTTTCATTTGACTCATCATGCTACCAACTTGGAGCGTGAAGCAAATTACAGCATTAGCATAGAAACCATTTCCTGCATGCACTTTGCTTTTCCAGTCAGAAAAAATTTAAAATTTCTCTTACTGAAAAATTACTGTAGTTTCCATATAAATGAAACTAATTCTTTCACTGACACCGGTGACACCTGAAATAACACATTTTTATTTAATCTGAAAAAAGAGTCCCATAAAATAAACTTGTTGGTAGCAATAAATTATTTTTATTATATATATTTTTAAGTTGTGCACAGATTACCAGGAGCACTTGTGGTTTGAGTTCAAGTTTCTTAGGCCAAATGTTTCCTGTATGAACCTGATATTGCAGAAAAGCGAGTAATAGACACACAGATCTGCAGTGTTCGTTTTACTCTTTGCCTCTACAAAGTGTGAAAAGAAAACACATGCAGAAGTTGCAGTACCAGCATGGGGAGATAATATATTTAAAGCCAGGAAGTTTGTGCATCATGTCCTGTCATTTAATCTTTACACTATCTTGACCTTTTTCTCGCCTGCATTTCTAAAATCCACTCACCATTGCGCAAACGTTTAAAATATTTAAGCCACATTTAGATTCATGAGATAACATCGTCTCTTAACCATGTTGTTTTCTGGGAAAACAATCATCTACGAATATCACTGTGATGTCACCACACGTCATAAACTTAAAAACACGAGTAGGTGTTGTTGTGCAGGCAGAACAAATATCTTAAAAACAAGAACCACGCTGCCAAATAATGTTTCTTGTGAATATTTTGATGACTATTGTTCTTTTTTTTTTTTTTTTTTTTTTTGGCCTGTCCCGTTTGGCTCTTTTGCATCAGAATTGTTGTCTAAAGGCAAAGAAAGATGCCCAACGGATTTACTTTACCAAATTGACCATCCCAGCCTTGCCGTAATGGTCCATTTGATTCACCTTTTATTGTTTATTTTATTTTCACTTGCTGAATACGGGACAGACTTGACTGGGGAAACAAGGGGAGAAAGAAAGAGGGAAAGGAAAACAGCTGAGAAGAGGGACGGGGAGAAGGGCAAAAAACAAAAACCAACAGAATAAGCAGAGAAAAAAAATGCATATATCGATCACCTGGATCACCTGTTGAGAAAGAAAAAAGAAAACAAGCAGAAGAGAACAAGAGTAATAGAATAAACAACATCACAATGATATATGGGAATATGACAGTAAATACTAAATATTAAACATTATTGTGCAGCACATAAGATCAACAGAACACAGTGTGCTTTGAGGTAGGAGCCAAAAAGGGTGTAGTTTGTGGGTGTGATCACCCGTGTGTACACCTGTGAGCATGGACGCGCTTGTTTTTAAAAGGTTCCTTCATGTAATGATCTGCTAGAGGGTGTGGGGGGGCCACAGCCCCGTCCTCCAGGGCATGAAGCAGGTATGGAGGAGATCAAGACTCCAGACATCCAGAGGCCCCCAGAACACAAGAGACCAAGGAAGACCAACAGAGGGGCAGCCGCGCCACTGTCCCAGAAAGAGCTGAGGAGAGTCCCAGATGAGGGCTCACTCAGCAGCCGCGGAGCAGAAGCCAGGGGGAGTTGCAGTGACGCGCCCGTGAGCTCCGCCGGCAGCCAGCTGTGCCTGAGTGACCGAGCCCCAGGCCGAGAGGCCGGGGGCACCCCACCTCCGAAGTGGCCCGAGCGAGCCCCAGGCTCCAGGCCCCGATAAGCGGCCGCCAAGGAGTGAGCCGGTGTGTACCTGGACGCCCATCCCCAGACACAAAGAACCACCAACGCACCGATGTCTGAGGGAGTCCGCCACTGGCAGGGGAAGTGGTGGGGGGGGGGAGATAGGCCTCCAAACCTTGGAGGGACTGAGATGTCCCCAGAGAGGTGGCGTCTGATACCCAACCTGACATATAGACACAGACATACAGGCACACACAGATACAAACATCCATTCCCACCCTCATGCTCTCATATACACTTACTCCACACTCAACCAACGTGGAGACAGACATAAAGAGACGCTGTACACACAATCACACTCCCCAAGCGTACTCTACAAACCGGGTCTAGGTACCCTTGCCCCTGGAGGGGGGAACTGCACCCAGACCCAGGTGGTGTTACCCTTTTCCCTGCGGTGGGGAGAGGCAGACCGCCCCGACTCCGCAGCAGCAGGGAGGCCCCACACTCCAGACCGCAGTCGGACGGCCAACTCCTCCTCCTAGCCCCCCGCTCCAGCAGGCCGCAGAGAACGGGGGTGAGAGAAGACTCCAAACCTCCCTCCACCCGCTCATTGTAGTGTTGATGCATGTGTGTACTAAGGTGCATTTAAAACCCAGGAGGGCATGGAGCTACCTGCCAGAGAGCAGCAGGTAAGCGCATGGTCCCTCCTGATAGCCCTCAATGTCTACGTGTATTTAAAATTGAGAGGTGGGCAACGATGCCAGGGGTGAGGTGTACACCTTGATGGTAACTTGGATTCCGTGTAGCGTGCCCACCCCCAAGATCCTATATGTATGTGTAATGAGAGTGTGAGTAATGTGAATGTCTAAGTTGTGGGATAAAATTGAGGCAGAGGCAGCCAGAAGGGGACAGAGGGGGGGGGTAGCCTCCTCTGCACCCTGGTGACATACCCCTACTCCAAGGCCCTGCATGTGTGGGTGGTTGTGGTGGAGCGGGAAGAGGGAGGCAGCTGGAGATGGGGAGGGAAGGAAGGGAGGGGCAAGTGACCCCTCCCTGGGGCCAGCTCCCCCGCTGACCCCAGTAGGCACCCCCATACTCCGCGACCCGCCAGGGAAAGGGGGCCCAGGCCCATCCAGACCGGGGCCCAGCGCAGCAGCGCCGCCCGGCCCCACAGAGCCCGGGAGAATCCACCCAACCCCACCACAGAGAAAACTGCACCAACCCCACCATCCACTCATCTTCCAGACTACATAAGACAATAGACGCCCAGGCTGAGATCTTCCTCCACCTCTCCTGTATCTCCCCCTCCTGCAGAGAGACTTCCTGAAGAGAGGAAAGCTCCTGCAAGATGTGACAACCTCACCCACCAGTTGAAGAGCCCCCCAGGTGGCTCGACACACCGGCGGCACCCTGCGCCAGGGCTGGGCCCCCATACACCCACCCGCCCACAACCCCGGCAACACACCAACCAGGACCCAAGCCCCCGAGGCCCGGCCAGGGCCCCAGCCCAGAGACGGAGCGCCCCCAGAACCTCACGCCCATCCCGGACCCACCCAGGGGCAGCCAGGCTACCAGGTCAGTAACCCACGTGGCTGTAGCTCAGGTGGCAGAGCAGGTCAGCCACTAATCAGAAGGTCGGTGGTTCGATCCCAGGCTGCCTCTTGGCTGCATGCCAAATATCCTTGGGCAAGATACTAACCCCGTGGTTAGATGGTGGTCAGAGGGCCCGGTGGCGCCAGTGTCCGGCAGCCTCGCCTCTGTCAGTGCGCCCCAGGGCAGCTGTGGCTACAATGTAGCTTGCCATCGCCAGTGTGTGAATGTGTGTGTGAATGGGTGAATGACTGAATGTAGTGTGAAGCGCTTTGGGGTCCTTAGGGACTAGAAAAGCGCTATACAAATGCAGGCCATTTACCATTTACCACGTCCGTCAGCACAGACCCTCCCCTAGCACTGCTGCACGCAGCCACGAGGAAACCGTCACCTAAGAGCCAACAGAGCCCCTAATAGGCCATGACCGCTACCCCGGGTTGAGCCCCCCAAGGAAGATGCCTCCGGGGAACCCCCCGACGCCCTAAGCCTGTCCCTGCCCCCACACCAATCACAACAGTGAAGGCGGGACCAAACTATGACCCCCCACCCCCACTAGGTGATGGAGCTGATCAAAGGAGCCCAGAGCAATTGATCTGATGTGGTGGCAGAGGCTGTATCAAGACTAATGTAATCTAATAGGTAATTTCTATATTGGTTAGAATTAAGATTGTTTTTATTTTTCCAGTTCATGAGGACTGTTTTCTTGGCTATGCATATGGCAGTGAAAACCATATGGGCTATATTCTTTTCTGAAGTGACATTATCTAAGCTGCCCAACAAACACACTAAAGGGGAAGTTGGAATGTTACATTTCAGACACTTCGATAAGTCTTCACATATCTCGCGCCAAAACTTCTGAACTGGTGGACAGAACCAAAGAGCGTGGATGTAATTGTCCGGTGAATTGGTTTGACAGTGTGAGCAGTTGTTGGTAAACGTAAAGCCCATCTTGAACATCTGATGACCTGTATAGTGCGCTCTATGTAATATTTTGTATTGAATTAATTGAAGACTGGGATTTCTAATTAGATGAAAGGTTTTTAAGCAAATCTGAGACCAGAAGTTTAGGTCTAAGTTAACTGATAAATCCGCTTCCCATTTTGCAATAGGAAGTGATATTGATTCATCTGTTTTAGAAAGCATTCTGTATAATTTGGATAGTAATTTGGGGGTTTTAAGAGTAAGAAATGGAACCACACTTGGTGGTGTTTGTAGTTCAACTTGACCTGGTTTAAATTTCTTTTTTACTATGGATTTAATTTGTTGATCCCATATTGTGTAACTAGTCTGTCAAATGAAATAAATTCTCTTCCTTCTAGTATATGTTCTAAATATTTGATTCCTTTACCACTCCAATCTGAAAAGTTTATCATATTATTGTTTTGTAATATGTCAGGGTTGTTCTAGATAGGTGTACATTTGCATGGGATTAATGAAGACTCCATCAATTTTAGAAACTCCCACCAACTATTATCTCGCCTATTGATCCCACGTGAATTGTAGCATCACTTTCACCTGGTGTGGTCTTCTGCTGTTGTAGTTCATTTGCTTCAAGGTTGGTAAACCTCAGGGATGGTCGTGTGTGAAGATCCCAGCAGATGAGCAGTTTCTGAGACACGAACCAACAACTATGCCACATTCAAAGTTACTTAAATTACTTTTCTTCCCCATTCTGATGCTCAAATTTCAGCAGGTCGTCTTGACCATGTCTACGTATGTCACGGTCCTGGGTCTCCTGACCCAGCGTTTTTAGTTCTTTGTGGTTTTTGTATTATTGTACTTGTGTGTGTGTGATTTATTCTATGGCTTCTAGTTTTGATCCCTTGCCCTTCATGTCTCTCTGTGTCCCCTCTGTTCTGTGTAATTGTGTGTCTTTGCATGTTTGAGTTTGTTTTCTGTCACTCTGCATTGTGCATTATGTTCTCATGGTTGGTCTTTTGTTACTCCCTCTAGTCTAGTTTCTTGTGTTCCAAGCTGAGTATTTCCCTCCGCGTATTTTGGTTCTTAGAGTCCTCTGCCTTATGGTTTATGTCTCTGTGTTTCTTAGTTGCTGTCTCCACTGTGTCAAGTTCGCGTCTCTGTGTGATCCTTCCTGTTTTGCTTTGGAGGTCCGTGTCTTATGTGAATGTGTCCTGCTTTGCTTGTCTCGTCGGTCCTGATTTCTCCCAGCTGTGCCCTCCTTCTGTGTCTCATTCCCCTCGTTGCTCCCCAGTGTATTTAAACCCTGTGTTTCTCTGAGTCATTGTCGCGTTGTCCCTCATGCTGTGTGTGATTCTCCCCGTGTCGTCTGGTATGTGTTACAATTAGCTTCTCCCAGTTTAGTTTTGTATTGCTTTTGTATCACCGTTATCTTTTGTCACCTTTTTGTCAGCATTAAAGCTGCATTTTGAGTTCAGTCCTGTTTTCCCGTGAGTTTGCGTTTGGGTCCTATTTTCCTGCCTTCCACACACCGTTACATGACAACGTACCTAAATGCTTTGAAAGTAATACATGTGATTGGCTGATTACATATTTGTACTAATGAGCAGCTGAACAGGTGTCATCGATTACAAGTCATCGATCCAGGGATGATGTTGTCATGTCTGTGTGCGGCAGGCAGTAATGGTGGACCCAAAGTGCAAAAAAAAAAACCCAAAAAACTCCCACCATGCTGTCAGAGAAGAGCTGATGTTGATGCTTTTAAAGCATTCATGTCGTTGGATGTTTGAGCTGATAAATGGTAGATCTGAAATCTCTAGATTATTGCAAAGTGCTTGTTCTACATCTAGCCAAGGTTCGTCTAAGAGGGTATGTTTTAGTCATCCTGAGATAAACTGAAGCCTGTTGGCTAAGAAGTAGTGCTGAAAGTTAGGTAGTTCTAATCCTCCTCTATCCTTGGTCTTTTGTAGTGTTTTTAAGCTTATACAGGGAGTGCAGAATTATTAGGCAAGTTGTATTTTTGAGGAATAATTTTATTATTGAACAACAACCATGTTCTCAATGAACCCAAAAAACTCATTAATATCAAAGCTGAATGTTTGTGGAAGTAGTTTTTAGTTTGTTTTTAGTTTTAGCTATTTTAGGGGGATATCTGTGTGTGCAGGTGACTATTACTGTGCATAATTATTAGGCAACTTAACAAAAAACAAATATATACCCATTTCAATTATTTATTTTTACCAGTGAAACCAATATAACATCTCCACATTCACAAATATACATTTCTGACATTCAAAAACAAAACAAAAACAAATCAGCGACCAATATAGCCACCTTTCTTTGCAAGGACACTCAAAAGCCTGCCATCCATGGATTCTGTCAGTGTTTTGATCTGTTCACCATCAACATTGCGTGCAGCAGCAACCACAGCCACCCAGACACTGTTCAGAGAGGTGTACTGTTTTCCCTCCTTGTAAATCTCACATTTGATGATGGACCACAGGTTCTCAATGGGGTTCAGATCAGGTGAACAAGGAGGCCATGTCATTAGTTTTTCTTCTTTTATACCCTTTCTTGCCAGCCACGCTGTGGAGTACTTGGACGCGTGTGATGGAGCATTGTCCTGCATGAAAATCATGATTTTTTTTTTTTTGAAGGATGCTGTTGGGATTCAGAGATTCTTTTATTGATACCATATAATTTGCCTTATGAAGAATGTATTAATAACATGTTTCACAGTATCATTTATCAGTAATATTTCCTACAGGGTTTATATTGCATTGAATATGTCTGTCATCACATTGACCTTTCTATTTTTACAGGTTGAGTTCATTTTATACACAATGCATAAATGTGCTTGGTTAGAGTTGATGTTCCATTCTAGAAGGTTTTAAGCTTCACTGGTGAGAGTGTCCAGGTGATCCATGCTGAGGGGAGATGAGAACATAGCAGGTTAATTGCATGCACGCTTACAATACACATATTAATCGAGTAGCAGGTCTGAGTGAAGGCCTAAGCGTCTTCTACTTCAGTTTGAGACTGGCTGTAAAGTACTCTACTTAGTGATTAATGACGAGGGTCCATTATTAGCTCTCAGAAATGCTGAGACCTGAAGTTATTACCCTAAAAGGCAAGTAATGTAGAAAAGAGAAGTTATATGTCGATTTATAGAAGTGTACGTGATGTACCCTTGTCTGCACGAGTTGAACTTTTGCCTGTCTGTCACCATGTATTTTTGAATTGTATTGACGTAGGTGTGATATTTTACCCTATAAAACCAGAACCCAGTGTATTCTTGTCAGAGCAACGCATTCTGTATGCTGACGGTTGGTTGTTCTCCTGTGACAATAAAACTCATCGTTTGATTGCACTTTTCCGGAGCCTCCGTCGTTTGTTGTCTGGTCTAAAGTTGATCGATCTCGCAGCATTTATTGCAGACTTCTTCCTGTACCACTGCTTGAAGAAGGTGTCTTCCAGAAACTGGCAGTAGGACTGGGAGTTGAGCTTGACTCCATCCTCAACCCGAAAAGGCCCCACAAGCTCATCTTTGATGATACCAGCCCAAACCAGTACTCCACCTCCACCTTGCTGGCGTCTGAGTGGGACTGGAGCTCTCTGCCCTTTACCAATCCAGCCACGGGCCCATCCATCTGGCCCATCAAGACTCACTCTCATGTCATCAGTCCATAAAACCTTCGAAAAACCAGTCTTGAGATATTTCTTGGCCCAGTCTTGACGTTTCAGCTTGTGTGTCTTGTTCAGTGGTGGTCGTCTTTCAGCCTTTCTTACCTTGGCCATGTCTCTGAGTATTGCACACCTTGTGCTTTTGGGCACTCCAGTGATGTTGCAGCTCTGAAATATGGCCAAACTGGTGGCAAGTGGCATCATGGCAGCTGCACGCTTGACTTTTCTCAGTTCATGGGCAGTTATTTGGCGCCTTGGTTTTTCCACACGCTTCTTGCGACCCTGTTGACTATTTTGAATGAAACGCTTGATTGTTCGATGATCACGCTTCAGAAGCTTTGCAATTTTGAGACTGCTGCATCCCTCTGCAAGATATCTCACTATTTTTGACTTTTCTGAGCCTGTCAAGTCCTTCTTTTGACCCATTTTGCCAGAGGAAAGGAAGTTGCCTAATAATTATGCACACCTGATATAGGGTGTTGATGTCATTAGACCACACCCCTTCTCATTACAGAGATGCACATCACCTAATATGCTTAATTGGTAGTAGGCTTTCGAGCAAATACAGCTTGGAGTAAGACAACATGCATGAAGAGGATGATGTGGACAAAATACTCATTTGCCTAATAATTCTGCACTCCCTGTATGAGACTGGGCTGCTTGACTACGATGCAGAAGTGGATGCAAAATCACACGGATCGTGCTATTGTTTGTTTTTTAATATGATGGCCTGAACACAGCACGTGTCTGACTAAGCAAAGATTAATCTGATCCCATTTCTATCTGTCTCTACTGTTTCAACATTTCACTGAAGTTTGCTCAACTGTAACTGTCAGGATATATATTATTCCAGCTCTCGTAGGGCAAAGGAATGACTCAGACTTGTCAAATGTTCTTTCATTGGATACACAATATGAAGTTCATAATTTTCTTACAAATAAAACTCTAATGACAAACATGAACAGCTGTGCTTATTTCTGAGACATGATTTTTTTGAATGTGTTCATATTTAGACAGTGTGCATCTGTCTGCTGAAACTGTAATGGTGAACCTGAGGTGATGGTCAACAGAAGGCAAATATACATAAATATAAAACAATATTGAAGTAATGTCTTTACCCTCTGCAGCGTGTGGACGCTGTGCACGCAATCACCTTATTCACTGTAGTAAACATGCACCGCTAGCTCACGTGACGGACTGTCTCCATGGTTACATCGTATATTATTAGCTATGTAAACAGCTTCCAAAGATACCGCCATAGCTCTCTGCAGCTGTAACACTTTCACACTTTGCAAATCATTTCATGTTTTTGATAGTTATGAAGACAGAATATGTTTTTAAAGACATGCTAGGCTGTTGCTATGGTGGTTGCTGTGGACTTGGGTGGACCTCGCGTCCGATTCCTGTTATTAGCTGTCCGCCGTAGGAAGGCTGCGTTCCATTTACAAGTAGTGACAGTCTGCCGCAACTCGAACTCAAACCCCGTTCATGACACGTACATACACACATACACACACATAAAGCACTTTGCCTCACAATGACAGTGCAACTTTACCTAACCTAACCTTTAAAGTATCTGATATAGGATAGAAAAATGAAGCAACCAGAGATTTAATGATGAAGACTCTGGGTTCTGTAGTTCACGTTTTACAGTCCTGAATGACTCTTTGCATATAATTTATTGAAGAGGAGTTTAGAATGCACTTTACATTTAGACTGTTGCTGTTTCATTTTTTACATTGTTACTGTGTTATGTCATGAATAAGGTTCACCTGCTGGGGGTTTGATGGATCAGTCAAAGACAGACTTCATTCATCATATGCAAGAATCCTAGTTGGATTTTTGTTGTCACTCATGTTTTTGAACCAAATATTGAAAACAATTCTGACAGACTGGATACCTGGGCAGCGTCTACATTACCTTGTACTCAAGCATCCCAGGACAGAGCCCTGCCCCACCATGAGCCTGGGTGGATACGTGGTTATAATATAAAAGGACTGATACTGAATATGAATATTTCACGAAAATTGAATTATAATATGAATTCCTAGGTGTTTGTTATATCCAGCAAGAGTAATATTGATTACATATGTCTGAATTGCTAACCCTAACCCTAGCTCAACAGACCACAATGCCCTGGACTGTCAGTATTATTACATGCTGTGAACATAAGTAGCTTTGATCACAGTTTATGTTGTAAAAGGAATATTGAAAAAAAGATCAACATTGTCATATTATTTCTTCCAAACTGACCAGAAACATGCTTGTCAGACTCTCACAGCAAAGGATCAGACTCGCTGTGCATGACAGCTCAGGCCAATGATGTCTGTTAGATTGTCAGTTGTTTAGTGCTTCTGTACAGTTAGGGTCACCGTCTCTATTTCAGAATAATTAATATGCGGAAAACACTAAAAGCTGATTATCTTTCAATATTCTAACATAATTAGAAAAATTAGACTTTGTAAGTACATATTATTAGTCCTAATGCCAGTATGATTCTTCATAACTCCTGCTTTGAAATACTGAACTTTAAAATTTACCTGATGAAAGATCATTTACAGTGGCAGTCTGTCAGGATCATTCTGACTGTAAGATCACTGTATTAATCTGAATCCTTCTGCAATGTGCTGTGAATGAATGCTGATGCAACTCACTGTGGGAAAGCTGTTAATAAAATGAATCTGTGACACATGCAACACGTTCACAGAGGAAGAGGACACAAAGGGAGGACACGCAGAGGCTGTGTTGAAGTCAGAAATCCAAATCTTTAGTCAAAAACAGGCGGCGGTTACAAACAGGAAGACAAGCAGTCCATCAAACAGTCTACAGGGTCAAACATACAGAGAATTCAAACAGCAGTAAAAAATAACTGGACACTGAAAAACTTAAAGCAATGTGAGACGCAATAAAAGGAAGCAGCGCAGTATATTCACTGAATTATCATCAATTACAAAAGAGAAAAACAATGATTTCTAAGGATTATTTTCTCAAATGCAGTTAGAGTGTGGCTGGTAAAGATGGAAACATACAGAATGTAAACTGTGTGAGTTTGTGAACTTTGTTAGTAACAAATGAGGTAAAAAAACCAAAACAGACAAAACACAGAAAGAGGCTCTCAGTATTCATTATAATTAGAAAGCATCTAAACATTCTGGTCGTGGAGTTTTACAGTCTTAGTTCCGCTCGCTGTCATCATTATAATCACCGTGATCAATGGGTCCTGAGGTGGGCGGGACTGTCTCTGGTGATGTCACCATGAAGGAACAGCATCTGGCACGTGTTGCTGAAACATCCTAGTACACTGGTGTAGTTTCCTCTCCAGCTGTTTTACATTTGACACTTCAACATTAAGGGGAAGAAGAAGAAACAGTGTTAGGTCAGGTGACCACATGGTTTCTAAAGTAACTGACAGGAAGTAACCAAACCGTTAGAAATGGATGGCATGTGTTTAGAAATACTGTAGTTGGGTAACTCTACTTACCAAAAGCAGAAGCACACAGATGAACAAAGCTGCTGAATGTTGCAGGAACATGCTCATGTGTGGTGGTCATTCAATGCTGCTCCGGCAGGTTAGACAGTCCAAGACTGATATGCTGCCCATCTGAGAGTTTGAAAACACACATGCAAAGATTTATTTTGTATTACAGTCAAAGTTGGATGTTCATTTTTGTCCTTTAAAAATGTTTGTGTATTTGAAAGCACTAACATTTAAGGATGACTTGGATCGTCTCCTTTAAAGGGGAGACAAGTGTATCCACTGATCTACGTCACTTTACCTGGATGATGACTCCTCCCCCCTCACTCAGAAACACTCCTAATATAACCAAGCAAATAAATAATATTGAAGATTTACTTACATCATTACAAAAACATCAAAAACATCTCCCTTTGATTCTATTTCTCCATTCCTGCTGAACATCAGGCAACAAATATCCCAGTAAATCACAGTAAAATGTAAAGCACATGTTTTCTCTGCTTTGTCTAACCTCTGCAGAGCCTCTGTCAAGAAAATCACAACTGTAAGCATAAAACAAATATACATTTCATAACACGTCACTGGACAAACCTCGGTCAGTTGATTTCCTCTGTGCAGTGCAGACGAGCTTCAGTCAGCAAGTCAAGGTGGTGAGATGGACTGGTGCCCTTTGTGACTCTGCTGGTTCTTCTGAGGAAACACCACCGTCTCTCCACACCGTCACCATCTGTGAGCACAAACTGCTGCTCTGCCAGCATGTAGGAAATCACATATCACACACACAGGGGTGAAGAAACATCAGAGCTCGAGTTTGGATACTTTAGATCTAAACAGATCAAAGTAGCTCTTAGTTTCAACAATCAGTGAGCAGACAAACAATGATACCAAACTGATTCTGTATGAATACAATATGGTATTTTCAATACAGGTGTCAAATTAATATATTAAAACGAATACAGATATATTCTTTATTTTTATTTTTTTATTTAACAATTGCAACTGAATGAATTAAATATTTAAAACAAAAATATATTGTCACATTCTGCATTCTCAAAAACAAAAGTAAATTTTTGATTAACATAAAAAAATGTGAATTACAAAAAATAATTGTATATTATTAAAATATTATCCAACCATGACCAAAGTCAGAATCTTCATTACAGTACTGTGGACTTACTGCTTGGGTAATAGTGATAAACTTCAGGGGAGATCATGATGACAGAAAACTGTAAACAACACTCTGAAGTCAAGCTTCTTCTCTTGTTTCTGTGACCTCAGCATCCTGACAGACTTGAAGTTGCCAAAGATTTTAAAAAGTGATAATTATAGGGAAGAAACTTCTATTTTTCATCCATTTAATCAAACATTTGATGCCTCAGCTGTCTCAGTCCTATAGCATTCTGCAACTACAACTAACCTGAGGAGGCCTGGATTTGGCTGCAGGTGCCCCTGTACATCCTTCTCAGCAGCACACATGTGGGTACCATTTAATCCCACTTCTTCCTGAGCTTTGCTTCATCACAAGACTAAAGGTGGCATCCTGTGTCACAGTCTTATCATCATCCAACTGGAGAAGAAACATTTATGCACTTCCTGGTTTTGTTTTCTGATCCTGCAAAAAGACCGAGGACAACAAAGCCCAGAGAACACGAGATACACAACATCCAACATTCAGACTCAACAGCCTCCATAAATGAAGAGCACCAGGTTGGTTCAGTTATACTAGATATGAGCATACTTCACATTACTGGGTATGAATAATAATCAAGAGACAAACTTTGAAGATGCAGAGCATGATGTCCCATCATCAGACTGCAAACAAACATCCACCAGGCTTCTTTGTTGGCAGAGGTGATGATTCTCCCATCAGGGATCAGTAGCGTGTATTAACCTGTGGTATAAGCAGCAGTGACTGAAATATTACTGTTTCAGATAAGAAATCTAGGACATAAAAGCCAGGGTGGGAGGGATCTCTGCAAACTGATTTACCTCATGTACTCATGTATCTTTCTACGTAGCACTTTTAATTCTTATTCTTACTTTTATTTTTTCATGTCTATTTAAGCGCAATTTATGACACTATGTTTGCACTGAAGCACCGCAGCAATTTCCTAATGTTGTAAACCTGCTCAACATTTGGCAATAAAACCCTTTCTGATTCTGATTCTGATTCTACCTCTGCAAGTGTGAGGCTGTTCCTCCAACCTCAACAGAAATCTGACTCTCCAGTCACAGACAAACAGAAAACGCTGCTTGGGTCTTGCTGGATGTTGCAGGTCAGAGTCCGCACATTAGCAGAGTGCTTCTTGGTCCCACTGACCCATGTGGACAGCGACTGTGGAGAACCGTTCTGGAAAACAGAAAAGAGTAACAAATCTATTTAAAATTAATGTAAGTTTGCTGCAGCTGTATGTATGAACATGTGTTTCTGTGCTCACAGTCCACCTCTCAGGATCCTGCAGTTAATTTTTAGTCTACTTTAAACAGACCTCACAAAAGGCTGATGTGGCTGGATCAGTAGTCTGATTTAAGTACGATACCTTTGGCCAGAGATTAATCTGGTACATCACTTCACTGCAGTCTTACGTATTTTCCCCACACCTGAATAAAAAATACTGATATATACAAATAACAGCTTCAGCTGATGCAGCCTTTTAACACAGAAAAGTCCCACAGTCAATGCAGCCTGAATGAAATCCTAAATGTTCAGCACACAGAGGTACCGTTTAAAGTTTAGTGTTAACCTGAGTCACTGATCATTTACAGTATTACAGAGTCTGGCAGTCTTTGCATGATGCCCACGTCACTGTAAGTTTCTAGCTGACTCTCAGGTGTGCCAGCAGGAAAGAGTAATAATAACCTGCATCGTGAGGTTTGTCATGCAGGATTAAAGGAGCCAGGCTTTGTTCACACAGCTAGGATTGTATTTTACACTGACCCTGGGTCAGTATAAGTATCGTACAGTTTAAACGAAGCACTGAAACTTGCACATATTTATTACAGATGCACTGAAGCTAATCGAGATATTTGCTGTCAGTCTGTGGCTGCGATTAAACACTTTACTGGAAACTTTATTAACTAGTAACTTCATCAGTCATGACAGAAGCTAATATTTCTGTGCTAGCATCGTTTAAACAGTAACAGCTTTACTCCAATATAAGCTAACGTTTACACCGTAACTTTAAGTTAGCACCATAAAGACGGTAAAACACGTAATAATATCTACAAATGCATCTTAAAGCTGTTATATTAGCACTCGGTGTATTACTAACATAACCACATTAATATTATTGACACTCGCTGACTTTTAATAGTCATTCTATAAATGCTGTCCGTTTAAATGGTCTTACCTGTAAACACTGCTGTATCCACCGGATTCCAGCCAGAGTGGATTCTGGAGTCTTCCACGCTCCTGTTAGTGATCCTCCATCTGGATGGATGATAATAATAATAATAATAATAAATTTTATTTATGAGCGCCTTTCAAGTCACCCAAGGACACTTTACAATAGGATAAAACACTTAGTAAAACAATGGCAGAATAAGAACAATAAAATAAAAGCACAAGATAAAATGAACAAACAGTGGATTCACAGTGAATATGCAGATTTGAACAAATGAGTTTTGAGTTGGGATTTAAACTGGGGAAGAGAACCAATATTTCTTATTTCAGGGGGCAGAGAATTCCACAGCCTGGGAGCAGAGCAGCTGAAAGCTCTGCTTCCCATGGTGGTGAGGCGGAAGGAAGGTACAGTAAGCTGGACAGAAGAAGAAGAATGAAGTGAACGGGCAGAACAAGTGGTGGTTAACAGGTCAGAAAGGTAAGAAGGAGCGAGGTTATGAATGGCCTTGAAGGTGAGCAGCAAAAGTTTGAAAATTATCCGGAATTTCACAGGGAGCCAGTGAAGTTCCTGAAGAACAGGGGTGATGTGCTGGTAGGAGGGGGTTCTGGTGATAATGCGAGCAGCAGAGTTCTGAACCAGTTGAAGCTTATGGAGGGATTTTTGGGGGAGACCATGCAGAAGAGAATTGCAGTAGTCAATACGGGAGGTAACAAGACTATGTACAAGAATGGACGTAGACTGGGTGGAAAGAGAAGGAAGCAATCTGTTAATGTTACGTAGATGGAAGTAGGCAGAACGGGTGAGATTATTGATGTGAGATTTATAGGAAAGTGAACTGTCTAGGATGACACCAAGGCTCTTGACCTGGGGAGAAGGGAAAACTGTGGAGTTATCGATGGTGAGTGAGAAATGGTTTGCCTTCAAAAGGTTGGATTTGGTGCCAATAAGGAGGATCTCAGTTTTATCCTCATTGAGCTTTAGAAAATTAGAGGTAAACCAGGATTTTAACTCGGATAGACATTCTGTAAGGGAAGAAGGTGGGAGGGAGGAATCAGGTTTGCAAGAGAGATATAACTGGGTGTCTTGGGCGCCCTAGGCAGGTGGGCTAGAGATCGATGGTTGACAGCCCGATCAGGGTTCCGGCGAGTAGCAGACCAGAACGATTTAGTTCCATTGGAGTTATGGAAAATCCTGCGGGACCCGCGATGGATGTATCTCTGGCGAGGCTGGAAAGTGATGCCCGGGTGGTAGTGGAGCTCCGCCGGCGACGGGAGCGATAGCTGCCCGCGAAGGCGCAGGAGCTCAGCGGCTGTATAGCAGAGCAGTCCAGCCGTAGGATGGTAGACGAGCGTCAGGAGAATCCAAAATAGTGCCGACCAGCTCAGGAACATCTTGGTCCGCATCTTCGATTGTGTGGAGGAAAAGGAGCCGAGCCGGCCGGAGCAACGAACAGGTAGGCTAAAATAGCTCAAACAGTTAAGCTAGTGCCGCTCACTGAGAAGAAGACGTGAGAACACATTCAGCTGAAATAACAGAAGTTGAGGACAGGCGTTGCAATTCAATCCCTGGCAGAGATCGATCTGGTCCTGAGTGTGAATGTCCCTGTTCATTCAAATCTGAATCCAAATAATCCAATTAATCCAAATAAATCCAAATAATCAAAAAATGAACCGGTGAGTAGCGGCAGCCAGACGCGCCAGCGTTTACTCAAGCCGGGACAACCTTCTGAACAATCTAGCAGGAGATGGCCCATATCTATGGGACTGATTTGTGCTAATAAAGTCACCCAGTCGCTAGCTGTGCCATTACCCAGCATACACCACTCCCTCCATAAATGCAATAAACGATACAAAAGTAATAGCCTATAATTAATGTATCTGCTGTATCTGCTGTTTCTCAGGTAGTTGTTTAATTATATAATTTATTGTGTTCAGTATACGTCACTACAATGGGATTTCGGAAATATATAAATATAGGGACAACAGGCTCTTCCGCGGCAATCTCTTGTCGTCAATAAGCAACGTTTAGGGAGCTCTATAGTATTCAATGAGAGGACCCTGCACGTCAATTCTCGATGCGAGGGGGGTACCCTGCGCGTCGATAAGTGAAGCAGAGGGAGCCTGACCATGCGTCACACATTTGACGAGTTGGGAGTGAGAACGCACTATCAAGTAAAATTTTGTAAGTAAAACCGCCAGTGATGGTAACAAGAACAGCGAGCTCCCTAAAGGGAAAATTTGTCAGAAAGTTCCAAATCTTTGGCAGACAGTTTGTATCTGATGAGCACTGCAGCTTGGAATGTGAACAAGTATCAGCAAGACCACACGTGTGTGTGTGTGTCTGTGTGCTAACCACAATTGCACCCTATTTCACCTCGCCGACTAGCTCCTGACCTCTCACCAGACAGAGAGACAGAAGCCACTCTAATATATGTAATAACCGAACTGAAACTATGTATATGTAATCTACTGAATAAATGTTTTAATCAAGAACCTCTACTAAAAGCTTAATCAGAAGATATAAATGAATAAAAGATGATAAAGAATAACCTGGTTATTCAAATAGCATCATCCGAACAGCTCCTCAAAATAACTTGCACTTACACTCTGCTTTTGGTTTCACTTCTGCAAAAGGCACGCTCTGCAAAAGCATGTAATTTCCTGTCAGCCTGCAACTTTGGCTACGTTCACACTGCAGGCGAAAGCGCATCAAATCCGATTTTTTTGACCCTATGAGACCCATATCCGATCATGGTATTGTCATGTATAGGGCTTTGGAGTTGACGTCACGCCGCAATGCATTGTGGGAGCGCAGCTCCATTTTCGGGGTCTACGAATCAAAACAAACACACTGTGTTGGAACGACGACGACAAGAAACATGCTTAAAAGCAGCTCAAAAGAAAACGGACGGTATAGAGACCGATTGCGTCCAGAGGCGAAGCAGCGGTACTTGAAAAAAATAGAGTGCATTGCAAATCTGGACCCATATGAAATACGGCAGTGGAGTAAAGACCCAGACGACTTACCGCCACTGTCCTACCCCGATATCTTCATGTATCTTGTTTGTGGAGTAAGCGCTTACACAGCGAACCAGTTTCGTAATTACAAGTCACTGGAGGCACACATCCAATTTACAAATGGCTGGGTGCAAGATTTGGCTATTTTCAAGCCGCCAAATTCTGAGTACGTCGTCAAAGTAAGTCAGCTGGAGTGCATCGAGTGAAATAGCCATTTTCCACCCCCCACCATAATTAATGTTATACATTTATCATTGAACTGCTAAAATATCGTTATCATATTATATGCCCGTAATTGTAAAGTACATGCAAATTAACACATTGATAATTGGGCAAATTATTAACGCCAATTTGTGTCCTTCCTGTCTCATTTCATTTATTGTCTTTACATCAACCAATCAAGTCACTCCATTTGATGTTTGATCGCAATTTCTATAACTTCCGAGACCACCAACGATGATATTATTCAGCTATAAAGTGTGATGTGAACATATTTAGAACTTACGGGAATGAAAATGTCTTGAGCACACCAGCTGATATCTGGAGACGTAACAGAACTTGATATCAGCTCGTCTCACGGCTGCTATCCAGGCTAGACGCCTTTGTTTGGTAATATCCGATACATGAGCTCCTTCATGTTGCTTCCAGGTTGGGAAAGCATAAAAAGACAATCCAAACTTATTCCCGTGCCGGTCGTAAGATCGAACATTGCAGCCGACAACACAGCAAGTACGAACCATGGCTATGCTTTCGCTCCTTACTTAGACCCCCAAAATGGCGGATCGGGCCAAAATCCTTTCCACGCCCACCCCTGTGACATCACGCTTCAAAGCCCTATAGATATGGCCAGTGTTGGGGAGTAACGGAATACATATACCGCCGTTACGTATTTAAAATACAAAATATGAGTAACTGTATTCCGTTACAGTTACCGTTTAAAAAGGTGGTATTTAGAATACAGTTACTTTGTTGAAATAAATGGATTACACTGCGGTACTTTCCTGTTTCATTTTGTCGCGGGTCAGGACTGTTTGGGTTTTGTTTGACAGCTACGTTCTGTTGTTCCAGGTGGCAGCGTTATGGTTGCCATGGTTACAGGGCGACGCTCTCTCTCTCTCTCTCTCTGCGACTGTGTGTTTTCCTGGGTGAGAGAGCGCCTTTTCGTTGTTGTTGTGCTAAGCTAACAGGCAGAATGCTACAAGCATAGCTCTAAAGAATGTAGCATCATGGGAAGTGTAGTCCGTGTTGCAGGGAGAATGGACTGCCATACACGTTATGGGTCTGTGAGCGCGAAGAGGGAGAAAAAGTGGAGTGGAAAGGTACGAGTTGTCATCGAGGAAAAACGGGAGCTGGAAGCATGTAAATATAATAATAACCACTGGAGCCAAGAAGAGTGCCTGACGAGCCCAGTTGTAAGTAAGCTATTAAGACTTGACTGTACACCGTGTTCGTGTTTTCCTCCGAAAACAATAAGTTCCGTTGGAGCAGTCTTTCAACGCCTCTCTCTGTCTCTCGCAAGAAAAGTTGACCCACACAACAAAGTAAAGCTATTTTTCGGCTACGAGCCGACAGGGACCCCGCCGTATTAGCCAGAGGTCCCTTTACTACAGTTCGGAGTCACGGACCTTCAGTAATAGTAATAAATCACACAGCAATAGTACATTCACGTTGTTGTAAAAAGCATGATAATATATTAAGTAATCCAAAGTATTCGGAATACGTTACAGAATACATTTTGGGGCATGTATTCTGTATTCTGTAATGGAATACATTTTAAAAGTAACCTTCCCAACACTGGATATGGCTATGTCTTAATGTGATGACCTTTGAACCGGAGGTTGTTGTCCGGAGGAAGCCCCGTTAAGTGGTGAGTTGTAAGATGGACAGTGTTCAATAAAGCAACATAAAGACCGTGCTTTATGTCCTGATTCAATTCAGAGTGCTCTGCCTAATTTAGTAATAAGGTGGGCACACAACAATGGCGACGAGGACGACACGGACCTGGATTTTTTTTTGTGAGAAGTAGACCCAGCGGCGGCACGGTGTTAGCGAAAAAACTTGTGGGCTAACGTGGAAAAGTCGGGTATTCAACCGTTCGCCTGCTACACTGATCCAGCTACGCTCGGACCGAGATGGACGCGCTGGTTAACATCCTTCGAGTTGTTTGCTGATGGGAAAGGTCTTATTTTGACGGATGATGCTACAGACGCGATCAGACAGCGGAGACGCGCTCTTCTACTGCACATGGCCGGACAGGACGTGCAGGACGTCTTCTTCACTCTACCACAGACGGGAGAGGCAAAGGATTACACCGCTGCGGTGACTGCGCTCAACACTTACTTTGTTCCTCAAGTGAATGCAGCATACGCATGCCAAACTTTCCACAAATTGTCCCAAACACCAGGTGAGACTGTGCAACAATTTTGTACACGTTTGAGGCGAGCTGCAAAAGACTGTGACTTTCAAGCTGACAATGATAACCAGATACGGGACGCTATCCTGAGTAAATGCACTTCTGAATATGTACGGAGAAAGCTGCTTGAGGAGGGTCCAGGCTTAAACCCTAACTCGCACGTTGGCGGTGGCTTCACACTGTGAACGCGTGGAGGAGCAGATGGCGGCGATGAGCGTCGCCGGGGAAAAGAAAGGAGAGGACACGGTCAGCCGGATTTTTACAGCAAAGAAAGAGAGATAACTACATTGCAGTGCAAAACGGAGTATACCGGTACAAAAGGCTAATATTTGGAGTCTCCTCAGCTAGTGAGCAATATCAGCATGAGATCGCCAATGCACTAGCTGGCATTGAAGGAGTTGAGAACATTTCAGATGATGTAATCATACACGCACCAGACCAGGAAACCCATGATAAACGCCTGCATGCTGTGATGAAGAGACTCTCTGACTGTTGCCTGACACTAAACTCAGAGAAGTGTCAGTTCAACATAGACAGACTCGTGTTCATGGGAATACTGCTGACACAGAAAGGCATCGGCCCGACTGAAGGAAGAGTGAGAGCTGTGGTGGAAGCCCGAGAACCGAAGAATGCTACTGAGGTGAGAAGCTTTCTTGGACTGGTAGGCTTCAGTAGCAGGTTCATACCACAGTTTGCTACACTCTCTGAACCACTAAGACGTTTAACTCGAAAAGAAACTATGTTTACATTCGGGCCAGAACAAAAGCAAGCATTTGAAAGACTAAAGACTGAGTTAGCCAGAGCAGTGTTGAAATCTCCCAATTCTTTGAATCTTTGGGCTGAAGGAAGGACAATACTCGGTGTATAAATGCTCAATCAACAATCATTTATTTCCATACAATTCAACACTTATGAGCATTAGAACCATCATGATGGGGAGAGCTGCCTGCAGAGGGTCACAGCAAGTCTCAAAATGGTGACGGGTTACACAGCTTTTTATACTCTCTAGTGGCCCCCACCTGGTCGTAAAAGCCTAAACATTCACATTCTTTCTCTCTTACGGCGCCTAAATTATGACCTCGGCTCCCTGTCTTTCTGCTCTTCACAAACGGAATGTGGTCTGTTTCTTCTATTATCTGCACGAGGTCCTCTGCACACAACATTCTCTTCATGATTCAGCAGTATGAAATGTCAAGAAACAGTGTAATACATTCAACAGTGTTGAGTAATACAGGTCAAACCAATAGATCGAATGATTTTCACACTCTTTTAAGTCAGAAGTCTAATGCAAACTAAAACTACATACTAATCACACACTCTATATTAAAGGGTATAATATGATCTACAGCAGTTAACATAATTCAACTATTTTGATTACATATATAAGGTAACATATGATAACAGAATAATATCACAGCAGGTACCCTAGCCTATTTTGACAAAGAAGCCCCAACCAGAGTCATACACTGTTAAAAAAATCCGTAAATTTAGGGGTCCCTTTACCGTGGATTTGCTACGGATTCGCTCCGTTTTGCGAAATACGGAAAGTTTGCTGTTGCGCAAGGCAGAATTTTCTCCCCCAGCCAGAATATTCCGACGCCATTACTTTCAGTGCGGTCAGTGCCTACCTAAATTCCTGCAAGTCACAAGGAAAGTTGGAAACAGGTTGGTTGTGTGGAATGAGAATGGAGTGCCACCTTGTTTCCCCTCATACATTAAATTGGTCTCGATAGGCAGTTGGTAGTGGTGTGTATGTGAGTGGACGTTTGCTGCTAGCTGCGTTAGCATTAGCCAGCCGCCTGCGCTTCGTAAGTACGTCAAAAACCATTTTTCCCTCCCTCTTACATGAAATTTGGTCTCGATAGTCAGTTGGTAGCCGTGTGTGTTTCATGGTAACATTTGAATGTGTGGGTTTTGCGTTATTTTGAAGCGTGGTTTGCCCAACTAAAGTTAACGTTAGCCCATAAGTTGGATGCGCGCGCTTGTGTGTGTGTAATAGTGATGGGTCGTTCGCAAACGAAATGGCTCTTAGAGCCGACTCTTTGATGTGAACGACGCGAGCCGGCTCCTTATCACGAGCCGTCACGTGGCTTTTTTTTTTTTCTTTCTTTCTCTCACCCTCTCTCTCGCACTTTTCTTCCGCTTCACTCCGCACGCAGCCTTCTGCTTTACGCTGGGCAGAGGGGGGAGGGGCGGTAGTTACACTGAGTAGCACAGGAACAGAGCCAGAGGGGGAGAGAGAGAAAGAGAGCCAGGGACAACAACATCACATTAGAAAGGTATAGTAATCATCCACAACTATTTTCGGTTGCAGATGATAAAGGATTCAGAAAGTTTATTCATGCAGGTCCATATGACAGAGAATATGCATCTTCTTTTTGTTTTCATATTTTAATTTATATTTAATTGTGTTGTGGTTTGCAGTGTTTTGTGTTGTTTCACTTTAAATTTGTAAAAGGAAAAAGCTGAAAATTTAAATAGTTAAAAGTTGAAATGTGAATAGTTGATTTTTGTATTATATGATTTATTTATTACATTTTATGTGGAGTGAATAAATAAAAGTATATTTACGGTGGCCCCTAGAGACAAAGCACATACAAACTTCAAATCACGTACAAACTCTGAAGCACGTAAAAACTCAGAAGCACATAAAAACTCAGAAGCATATAAAAACTCAAAACACGTACAAAAGACAACAGAAGTGCTCCAGCATGCTGGGCGCAGTGTTGAGCTTTTGTTACCTAGTGGCTACACAAGCCAGCAAGTACCAACGACCGGATTTGGTGTGTGGTAGTAACAGGTAAATGAACTTTTTAAAAAAAAATTTGAATATATATGAATGCTTGTGTATAAATACACAAACAACACACATATGCTTTCAGTTGTGTAATTTAAGTGATCTAGTAGCTCTGCTTTGGAAGTTCAGTTCATGCTAGAAATGTGTTTTGGAGTTTGTATGTGTTTTGTCTCTAGGGGCCACCGCATATATTTATATATAAAAATATATAAATAAAACCACTTTTTTTTACGTTAGTAATTCCTTTTGTGCATAATTTTATATTATTGTTAATAATAAATTAATTAAAGCAATAAAACAACCTGAAGAGCTGGTCGGAGCCGAAAGAGCCGGCTCTGTAGTTGAGGTGGAAAGATGGATGGAGCAAATAAAGGGCAAGCTTGGAAGAAAACCGATGGAGGCTGCAAAAGACTTGAGACTGGGGCGGAGGTTCAGCCTTCCAGCAGGGACAACGACCCTAAACATAAAGCCAGGAAACAATGGGATGGTTTAAAACAAAACATATCCATGTGTTAGAATGCCCAGTCAAAGTCCAGATCTAAATCCAATCGAGAATCTTTGGCAAGCTCTGAAAAACTGCTGTTCACAAACGCTGTCCATCTAATCTGACTGAGCTGGAGCTGTTTTGCAAAGAAGAATGGGCAAAGATTTCAGTCTGTAGATGTGCAAAGCTGGTAGAGACAGACCCTGAAAGACTGGGCAGCTGGAACTGCAGCAAAAGGTGGTTCTACAAAGTATGACTCAGGGGGCTGAATAATTACGCACACCCCACTTTGCAGTTATTATTGTAAAAAATGTTTGGAATCATGTCTGATTTCCGTTCCACTTCTCACGTGTACACCACTTTGTGTTGGTCTTTCATGTGGAATTCCAATAAAATTATCAAGGGTGCCCAAACTTTTGCATACCACTGTATACAGTAAGCCTGAGTTGGAAGCAGTGACTTCATCCAAAGCTCTGGGTTCCCCACAGATTTTATTTCTTTACCACTCTTGGATAACAAGATATGCCAGGGAGTCTTACACCTTTGGACATGCTGTATGCCATACAGGGTTATGAATGACATGAAATGTTTCTTTTGCTGTCACAGTTACTGTATATAAAAGCTACATAGAATATGAGTATATTCATGTTATGATCTGTTATGATCAGATTGAACTGTGTCTGTGGCACATTATATACGTTTATATTTGCACTTGTGTTCTGGAGTATGACTGTGTTCACACTAGTGCAGGAGAGCTACATGAAGTGCTCTATCAGTTCTCGTATGATCAGAAAGCTACATTTGCAATGCTATTTACTTCTCACCCTCAGTGGTTGCCATCTTAGCCATGTAACTAAGAGAAGATGCTAGTGTAAGATATTCACCCGACTGACCAATATAACCCAGAGATTCTGTCTGCTGTGATTTTGGAAGTCTTCTACAAACACTACATAATAACTGGTTCTGAAAACTGTTCAAACATTGGCTCATTCTTAAAAGGTGCCAAAAGTCTGACTCAGCACTGGCACTGAAAAGAGATATATAAGTTACTGGTCATTTAAAAAAAAAAAAAAAAAAATGGATAGAGATAAAAATAGCAGTTTAGATGCTTCACACGTGATCCAAGGATCTGAATACTTTCTCTAAATTTCAGTTTCTTTTCCAGCCCTGACTCCTCTGTTTCCAGCAGGTTTTGACACACTTTTTCTAGTTTCAGTAACCTGACTCATTCACCTTACTTGTTTTCCTCAATTCTCAGTTTTATCAATTTTATAATTTGATATATTGACCAATATTGTCATTTTGAATATTAATTTATTATTTTTTTCTATTTAAAAGAGGGGTAAAACATTTGATGTTTAATTTTGGACACTAGAGAGAAATGTAACTGTTTTTTGAGAGAAAAGTTTTGTTTTGTTTTTTTTCAGAAGTTGGGACGCTATCTTGGACTCTTTACTAGCATAATAAAATTTCAAATGCAGGAGAATCAAAGGCCAAAATAACAACAATTCAGTTTAGCTCAAATGTGACTTTAATAAGGAGACAGCTAAGAGCCAACAGAACAATAAAAATAACTGAAAAATAATAATATAGAAAATCACATTGTAGTCAGAGATTCAAACAGGTGTCCTGATTCTTTGATGTGGTGTTGAGAACAAACCACCAATACTCCAGACAACTCCAGTCAAAACAATGATTTATTAAGCACACGCGTGGGAGATGCATACAAGGTGGTCCTTTGCATAGATCTCAACTAGAAAACACACTTCCTACAGTTTTTGTATACTCTGGGTCAGCCCCTTCATGCGTAAGCAGATAACATATCATGCATCAATTACAGTTAGTGACAGCTAGATACATTTCCTTTATTGACACTCTTCTATAATACTTAAAGAGTTGTCTCAACCGTCTTACAGACAGGTGTTTCCTGTTGTTCTGTTCTCTGTGTACTCGTCTGCAGCACATCCTGAGTTCATCCTGTACTAACTGTTGCTGAGCAGGCACGTATGCAGGTCATAGGCAAAATGTTTCTTCTAAGGCCCTATAGGCATTGCATGTTCACTAGCTTCTAGATTGATATATTACTAATAAAAGCCCTATTGTATAATAATGTATTTTCCACACAGGCAAGAACATCAGTGGCTCCACATCCTAGACAGGAGCCTGACTGAATTCATACTATGATTGGATAAAAACAAATAATGTAATATTTAGATTTTTGCAGGCTTTTTTTTTTTTTTTTAGCAGATTAACAAGATGGTAGCATACCCTCATGTGACAAAGTAAATATTTACATCCTTTCAGGCCACTAGCAAATCAGAAAATATCAGGAAATACTTTTTCTTTCCTTTCTTACTCCTAATTTCTAGCATTTGGATTACATTTGCAAAAGGCTAAAAGGGATAACACAATACATCCATATAACAGAAATTAGAAATATTCTATGTGCCATCCTGCCATAGTCCATAATATAAAAAAAGACAGACACTTCCTTGTGTTACTCATGTTTTCTTGGGCACCAGAAAATCAGGATTCTCACAAAGAATACATAACAATCCATTACATGTTTTCTTCTGAACTAATATGGCTGGAGTCCTTAAAATCATTCATAGAATAGATGTTTTAAAATTTTATTTTTGTATGTATTATATATGAATTTACAACATATTATATATATGTTATATAAACGAGTTGAATTTGGTTATGATTGTTTTTGTCAATGGGTTTGAAATTTTCAAGCAAATTGTCCTTTTTTGCAGCTAACTCGTCAGGTCAGAAACAGTCAGTCATTACTGAGGCCTGCTGTGCCCACTGTCGTGGATTTAGCTGTGGCCCCTGTTGCAGATGCTGCTTTTAGGTTTTTTTTTTAATCTTGTGCTCCAGCTTGCTTTCTAACTTGCATTTCGTTCAACTCTACTTTTGCTTCTTGTTCTAAACTATTTTTCAATAATGGTTGACCTTGTTCGTTGATCTTTGTGTCATTTTTAGCTGTTCCGCTAGAAGAGCAATCACACCACAGTGACATCAGGGCCAAAGGACAAATGATACAAAGGAGCAAGGAGAATCCAATAATCTGAAAAGGAGTCATCAAAGATCAATTAGAATAAGATAAAACAGAGTTAAATGCTGTGAAAAAAAAACTAAACAAAAAAAAGGAAACACTCACCTTTGATTTGTTTTTTAGAGACAAAATGGTCACATTTTCCTCAGCTGTGATGTTAGTTTTATCTTTGCAGGCTAACTTTGAATCCTTGTCTTCTCTCCAACAGCAAACATACCAGTCTCCATCAACGAGCACAGAGACGACCCACAGCAGACTAGCGCAAATTGCCGTGAAAATATGCCTTAACAATATCCAAAGATATTTAGCATCCAGTTTTTCATTGCAGGTCTTCTTTAATGTCTTGTCTGCCCAAAGTATTAAGAAAAAAATTATGAACAATGGCAAGCACATGTATGTGTTGCAGTCTCGAGCTACTTCTTTGCAAGTGCATTGCATATCATGATCAAGTAAAATATTGTAAGTAAAACTGCCAACGATGGTAACAACAATGCTGAGAGCCCTAAAGGGAAAATTTGTCAGAAAGTCCCTCATCTTTAGCAGACAATTTGCATCTGATGAGCGCTGCAGCTTAAAATGTGAACAAGTATCAGCAAGACCACACGCATTTCCCTTTTGAAATAAAGAAGAAAAAAAAACTTTGCTCTGAAGGGGTGGGACTTTGTGACTAAAATTTCTTTCCTACTTTACACTTAGTATGACTGTTATGAATATTATTGAAATGGTCAACGTTTAGATAGAAGACTTAGAGGGTGACCAGGAACCTAACTGTCTAATATTGTCACATTGATGCCTAATTTCATAAAGGGACCATTAAAGGTTTGTGGATAATATCTCTCCATCTCTGAGTATTTCTAGCAACTTAGAAGTTACCCCACTGAACATAAACCACATAAAAACATGTAGTTCTTGGTCCTTACACCTGCTGAGACTGCACTTTATCATTTGCATTACCCACTATTTCATTTGGGTAATGCAGTTCAGTGGGAGACGTATAAACACTGTAAATTCTTTATCAGCCTGTATTTATTATAAATCCTGTTTTCACACTTTTTAACCTGAATGACTACAACCTGGAATATGCAATCTGGAGGTTTTTGGTTTTTACAGTTTACACTTATAAACATCTTTCAGTTATCCATCTGTGACCTTTGTCAACCGTGGGCCTGGAGGCCAGTACGAGATGTGGCCCCAAATGCAGAAACAGACACTGATGGAGGTGGGGTGCCCCCGGCCTCTCGGCCTGGGGCTCGGTCACTCAGGCACAGCTGGCTGCCGGCGGAGCTCACGGGCGCGTCACTGCAACTCCCCCTGGCTTCTGCTCCGCGGCTGCTGAGTGAGCCCTCATCTGGGACTCTCCTCAGCTCTTTCTGGGACAGTGGCGCGGCTGCCCCTCTGTTGGTCTTCCTTGGTCTCTTGTGTTCTGGGGGCCTCTGGATGTCTGGAGTTTTGATCTCCATACCTGCTTCATGCCCTGGAGGACGGGGCTGTGGCCCCCCCACACCCTCTAGCAGATCATTACATGAAGGAACCTTTTAAAAAACAAAACAAAAAAAAAACAAGCGCGTCCATGCTCACAGGTGTACACACGGGTGATCACACCCACAAACTACACCCTTTTTGGCTCCTACCTCAAAGCACACTGTGCGCTGTCGATCTTACGTGCTGCACAATAATGTTTAATATTTAGTATTTAATGTTATATTCCCATATATCATTGTGATGTTGTTTATTATACCAGTGAACCAGTGGTACCAAACTTGGCAAGAGGTTTGAGACCATTCATTAATTATGGTCTGTAGCTGAGGCAGGTAGGCTGTTTTTAAGTTGGCATTGTGTGTACACCATGTGTGTGCATATGTCAGTGTTGATGGATGCGAATGAGATCCTTGTAAGGTGAGAGTTTTGTGCTGTGACCTTTAGTGTTGTGGGGAATATGGCTACTTTTGTTGGATCACTTGTGAGTGTTGTTGGCCAGGTGATGGCAATAACACTGAGGGGTGCTGAGCCACCCTTGATGTGATCATTGTGTGGCCATAGCTCTCCATTTGAGGTTGGTCATGTAGGGATTAGAGAAATTATTTTACTGCTATTGTTCATATTACCATGGCATTAATAACATAATCCACAAGTATTGATATTGCATTTAAATGTTTAAAGATATTGGCAGACAATTAGTACAGGAGCAGTTATAACCACTTTAAACTGTTGAGTTGAATTTATAATCCTAAATGCTTTTGAATGCTTTTTATAATCTTAAATACTGGTTAAGTTGGTGTGTATGGGAGAGGTCCAGACTTCAGTGTGTCAAAGGCTACGTTCACTCTGCAGGTCTTAATGCTCAATTCCGATTTTTTGATCAAATCCGATTTTTTTTGTCTGCTTCTTCACACTACAAATAAAATGCGACAGCAAACGCGCTCTAGTGTGAACGCTAAAAGCGGCCGCATGCGCAAAAGAAAATGTCTCACACAACGCGCTCTGTTTAGACCCAGAGCAAACAATATTGTTTGACTGATGGCCCTTAATATAAAGACTTCGGACTTCACGTTTCCCAATTTTTGCTTTAAATTATTTTGTTATTTACATAATAATGTAGATAACCTAATAATTATCTTTATTGCTGTTTTAGAGGAGCGGTGCTTCAAAGGATAGTTGCAGATTTCTGTCAGAATCTGCAGATTATGCAGTACAAAGAAAATGTTAACGTTTCTCCAACGTTGTCTTCCCAACAGTTTCACCGGATGGCCAGGAAGCGTTCTCCGGCGCTGATAATTGGCGTCTGTCTTGTGTCAGTGACGTAAAAGACGGATTTACAGGGAGTGCAGAATTATTAGGCAAGTTGTATTTTTGAGGAATAATTTTATCATTGAACAACAACCATGTTCTCAATGAACCCAAAAAACTCATTAATATCAAAGCTGAATGTTTTTGGAAGTAGTTTTCAGTTTGTTTTTAGTTTTAGCTATTTTAGGGGGATATCTGTGTGTGCAGGTGACTATTACTGTGCATAATTATTAGGCAACTTAACAAAAAACAAATATATACCCATTTCAATTATTTATTTTTACCAGTGAAACCAATATAACATCTCCACATTCACAAATATACATTTCTGACATTCAAAAACAAAACAAAAACAAATCAGCGACCAATATAGCCACCTTTCTTTGCAAGGACACTCAAAAGCCTGCCATCCATGGATTCTGTCAGTGTTTTGATCTGTTCACCATCAACATTGCGTGCAGCAGCAACCACAGCCACCCAGACACTGTTCAGAGAGGTGTACTGTTTTCCCTCCTTGTAAATCTCACATTTGATGATGG
This sequence comes from Simochromis diagramma, assembly GCF_900408965.1. NCBI lineage: Eukaryota > Metazoa > Chordata > Actinopteri > Cichliformes > Cichlidae > Simochromis > Simochromis diagramma. The sequence continues at coordinate 43,587 of NW_024387327.1, read as the reverse complement.
ACCACAGGTTCTCAATGGGGTTCAGATCAGGTGAACAAGGAGGCCATGTCATTAGTTTTTCTTCTTTTATACCCTTTCTTGCCAGCCACGCTGTGGAGTACTTGGACGCGTGTGATGGAGCATTGTCCTGCATGAAAATCATGTTTTTCTTGAAGGATGCAGACTTCTTCCTGTACCACTGCTTGAAGAAGGTGTCTTCCAGAAACTGGCAGTAGGACTGGGAGTTGAGCTTGACTCCATCCTCAAACCGAAAAGGCCCCACAAGCTCATCTTTGATGATACCAGCCCAAACCAGTACTCCACCTCCACCTTGCTGGCGTCTGAGTCGGACTGGAGCTCTCTGCCCTTTACCAATCCAGCCACGGGCCCATCCATCTGGCCCATCAAGACTCACTCTCATTTCATCAGTCCATAAAACCTTAGAAAAACCAGTCTTGAGATATTTCTTGGCCCAGTCTTGACGTTTCAGCTTGTGTGTCTTGTTCAGTGGTGGTCGTCTTTCAGCCTTTCTTACCTTGGCCATGTCTCTGAGTATTGCACACCTTGTGCTTTTGGGCACTCCAGTGATGTTGCAGCTCTGAAATATGGCCAAACTGGTGGCAAGTGGCATCTTGGCAGCTGCACGCTTGACTTTTCTCAGTTCATGGGCAGTTATTTTGCGCCTTGGTTTTTCCACACGCTTCTTGCGACCCTGTTGACCATTTTGAATGAAACGCTTGATTGTTCGATGATCACGCTTCAGAAGCTTTGCAATTTTGAGACTGCTGCATCCCTCTGCAAGATATCTCACTATTTTTGACGTTTCTGAGCCTGTCAAGTCCTTCTTTTGACCCATTTTGCCAAAGGAAAGGAAGTTGCCTAATAATTATGCACACCTGATATAGGGTGTTGATGTCATTAGACCACACCCCTTCTCATTACAGAGATGCACATCACCTAATATGCTTAATTGGTAGTAGGCTTTCGAGCCTATACAGCTTGGAGTAAGACAACATGCATGAAGAGGATGATGTGGACAAAATACTCATTTGCCTAATACACTCAACAAAACTATAAACGCAACACCTTTGTTACTGCTCCCATTCCCCATGGGATGGACGTAGAGACCTAAAATTCATTCCAGATACACAATATAACCATCCCTCCCAAACAGCGGTCACAAATCAGTCCAAATGTGTGGTAGTGGGCACATCTGCCATATTGAGATAATCCATCCCACCTCACAGGTGTGCCACATCAGGATGCTGATCTGACATCATGAGTAGTGCACAGGTGTACCTCAGACTGCCCACAACAAAAGGCCACCCTGGAATGTGCAGTTTTGTCTCACAGCAAAATGCCACAGATGCCACAAGCAATGAGGGAGCATGCAACTGGCATGCTGACAGCAGGAATGTCAACCAGATCTGTCGCCCGTGCATTGAATGTTCATTTCTCAACCATAAGCCGTCTCCACAGGCGTTTCAGAGAATATGGCAGCACATCCAACCGGCCTCACAACCGCAGACCTCGTGTAACCACACCAGCCCAGGACCTCCACATCCAGCAGGTTCACCTCCAAGATCGTCTGAGACCAGCCACCCAGACAGCTGCTGGAACAATTGGTTTGCACAACCAAACAATTTCTGCACAAACTGTCAGAAACCGTCTCAGGGACGCTCAACTGCATGCCCGTCGTCCTCATCGGGGTCTTGACCTGACTCCAGCTCGTCGCCGTAACAGACTTGTGTGGGCAAATGCTCACATTCGATGGCGTCTGGCACGTTGGAGAGGTGTGCGCTTCACGGATGAATCATGGTTCACATTGTTCAGGGCAGATGGCAGCTGAGAATGTCCCAGTTCTTGCATGGCCAGCATACTCACCGGACATGTCACCCATTGAGCATGTTCGGGATGTGCTTGACCGGCGTATATGACAGCGTGTACCAGTTCCCACGAATATCCAACAACCTCGCACAGCCATTGAAGTGGAGTGGACCAACATTCCACAGGCCACAATTGACAATCTGATAGACTCCATGCGACGATGTGTTGCACTGCATGAGGCAAATGGTGGTCACACCAGATACTGACCGGTTCTGGGTCCCCAGACCCCCAATAGCGCAAAAAACTGCACATTCCAGGGTGGCCTTTTGTTGTGGGCAGTCTGAGGTACACCTGTGCACTACTCATGATGTCAGATCAGCATCCTGATGTGGCACACCTGTGAGGTGGGATGGATTATCTCAATATGGCAGATGTGCCCACTACCACACATTTGGACTGATTTGTGACCACTGTTTGGGAGGGATGGTTATATTGTGTATCTGGAATGAATTTTAGGTCTCTACGTCCATCCCATGGGGAATGGGAGCAGTAACAAAGGTGTTGCGTTTATATTTTTGTTGAGTGTAATTCTGCACTCCCTGTAATGCAACTTGACCATTCACACAGCAGTCGCTTTCTAAAACATCGGATATGTATCGGATTCAGTACCACATACGAAAGTGACCCAGATCGGATTTGAAAATATTGGATTTGTGCCGTTCACACTGTCATACCTGTTGTGTGCCCACCTTATTACTAAATTAGGCAGAGCACTCTGAATTGAATCAGGACATAAGGCACGGTCTTTATGTTGCTTTATTGAACACTGTCCATCTTACAACTCGCCACTTAACGGGGCTTCCTCCGGACAACAACCTCCGGTTCAAAGGTCATCACATTAAGACATAGCCATATCAATACATGACATCCCCCTTTTCCTTAGACTCAAACTTTAGTTGTAATAACTTTGATGTCTTTTTTTTTCCAACATTGAACATTCTTCTTGTCTTACTTTCTAACAATTATATAATCTAAATGTCTCACCACACATGTACCTTTCTTTTTTCAATATATACACATGTCGAAATACACATATGAACTTGAAACTTGCCAAATGTAAGTTACCTCTTCACCTTAACATATTATAGTTCATTTCACCACAAAATCACGAAACCTCTCGGGTATCTTTTTAGCCCTCTGTGATCTACTTGGTCTCTCTGGCCCCTGGGAGCCCTCTTGTGGTGTTGGAGTGAAGGTGTCAGTCTTTGTGGGTGTTTCACCTTCCTCCCTTTCAGGTATTGTGTCATAGTGTCCTTCTCTGGTCTCATTCGTCTCGTATTTCTTCACATGTGTGGTATTCCGGTGATAGCGAGCTCCTGTTGGTGATTCAATAATGACTTGGTTTCCAGTTCTGCTTACAACTTTGTGTGGTGTTGCGTTGAATGGTGTTGTAAACTTGTCCACTTTGTCTTGTTGAACCAGCACTGTGTCTCCCGAGTCAACTTTTGAATACTCAGCTCCCCTTCGTTCATCAGCATAAATCTTTGTTTTTCCCTTCTATTCAGCGTCTCTGTCACGCACGTCCAACTCCATTGTTTTTGCCTCACTGATGTTCGGTAACTTTCCTCTCATTTTGCGGTTGAACAGGAGTTCTGCTGGACTTTTGCCCGTGGTTGGATGTTCAATGCTGCGATACACTGTTACATACTTTCTTAGCTCTCGCTTCCAGTCAAGTCCTTCGGCTTGTGCAATCCTGATTCTTTTCATCAATGATGCATTTTGCCGTTCCACTTCTCCATTTGCTGGAGCCCATTTTGGTGTAGTTCTTATATGTTTGATTCCATTAGTTTCACAATATTCTCTGAACAGCTCAGATTTGAACTGTGGGCCGTTATCAGATTTGATGGTAACTGGTAGCCCATGTCTGCTAAATATACAGTCAATAGAGTCAATGACTTTTTCAGCAGTTGTAGATGACATTACATCATACTCATAGTACCGACTGTAGTAATCTATCAGTACAAGTATTGAGTGGTTCGAAGGTAGCGGTCCCAGTAAGTCTACCGCCACATCTTGCCATGGTCCATCCGGTAAAAGTGTGTTTCTCAGTGGTTCAGGTGGATCTGGTCTGGCTACTATTTGACATCCGTGACAAGCTTTACAAAACTTTTCTGCAGCTTTGTCCATCCCTGGCCACCAAACTTTTGTTCTGAGATGCTGTTTGGTTCCAACAATTCCTAAATGTCCTTCATGAGCTAGTGACAGTGCTTGAGCTCTGAGGTTTTCTGGCAATACAATGCGAGTTCCCCGCAAAACTATGTAGCCGATGACACACAGTTCATTTGCAATGCAATATTTTGCATTTTTCAAAGTGTCCATTTTCAATAGCTCTTCGCACTTCTGTTAATTCTGAGTCTGTAGCAGAGGGTTCTTCAACCTCTCTTGTTGTCAGTGCTTTTGGAGTAGCATTAACTGCAACAAATCTCACATATTCTTCAGATTCATGCTTATGTGTCTCTTTTGACGTGGTGTCAGCCAGCAGTCTTGACAGTGAATCCGCAATGTTCTATTTTCCCGCAATGTGCACTACTTTAAAGTCATATGATTGCAGTCTGAGAGCCCATCTTTCTATGCGTGCACAAGGTTTAGATTTCTGGCTGTATATGACCTCCAGTGGCTTGTGGTCTGTGATGAGGTCAAACTTCCTGCCATACACATATGGATGTAGTCTCTCACATGCCCACACCAGTGCTAGGGCTTCTCTTTCTGTTTGAGAATATCTTCGCTCACAGTCTGTTAAACTCCGACTTACGTAGCACACTGGTACCTCTTCTCCGTTCTGTATTTGTATTAGCACTGCGCCCAAGCCTACAGGGCTTGCATCTCCCATATGACTCTGGTTGGGGCTTCTTTGTCAAAATAGGCTAGGGTACCTGCTGTGATATTATTCTGTTATCATATGTTACCTTATATATGTAATCAAAATAGTTGAATTATGTTAACTGCTGTAGATCATATTATACCCTTTAATATAGAGTTCGTGATTAGTATGTAGTTTTAGTTTGCATTAGACTTCTGACTTAAAAGAGTGTGAAAATCATTCGATCTATTGGTTTGACCTGTATTACTCAACACTGTTGAATGTATTACACTGTTTCTTGACATTTCATACTGCTGAATCATGAAGAGAATGTTGTGTGCAGAGGACCTCGTGCAGATAATAGAAGAAACAGACCACATTCCGTTTGTGAAGAGCAGAAAGACAGGGAGCCGAGGTCATAATTTAGGCGCCGTAAGAGAGAAAGAATGTGAATGTTTAGGCTTTTACGACCAGGTGGGGGCCACTAGAGAGTATAAAAAGCTGTGTAACCCGTCACCATTTTGAGACTTGCTGTGACCCTCTGCAGGCAGCTCTCCCCATCATGATGGTTCTAATGCTCATAAGTGTTGAATTGTATGGAAATAAATGATTGTTGATTGAGCATTTATACACCGAGTATTGTCCTTCCTTCAGCCCAAAGATTCAAAGAATTGGGAGATTTCAACAACTTGGTGCCGTGTGACCCGGATCTTTGGTGTGCTGAGGAGGTGCAGATTTGGCTTTTGGTGAGATCGTGAGGCGAGGTGAACAGAGGGCCGGCCTAAAACAGAAAGGTAAGCACAGCCTGTGGTATTATAAATACCAAATGTGCATATAGGGCTTTCCAAATTAATCTGTTCACTGAGTTACACATATTTTCACAGTAAATTTGTCGGTGTCTGGTTTTTGGCGCAAGATACGTTGAGGCTAAATTCCAGTGTGTTAAACAAACTGCTTCTACCGAGATACTAATAACATACTACGTTGGTCTAGTTGCAGCCCACTTTACCTTCCACATTTAATTTTGTCTAAAACTGGCTTCTGTAGCAATAATACGTTAGAATTTCTTCTGGAGACGCGGCCATAAGTTCAGTACATTGAAGTCGAGGTTTTGAAGTTTGTTTATGGTGTCGGTTAAGTCCTTGCTCATGCGGCTGTGAAATAGAAGTTGATTTAAGGAAAAGCAGATGCTGGCTCACGGTGCAGTTAAACGCTGGCAACGCCGAAAGTGCAACACGTCCGTAGGTTTGGTTTATGATACGGGCTTGTTCCGGTGGTACGGCCGTGAAGTGCAGTAGTGGTTGGTGCTGGTTTCAGTACATTGAATAGAGGTTTGACGGTGGTTTATGGTGTCTGTCGAGTTTTAAGGGCTGCGGCCATAAAATAAAGTAAAATTTTACTTGCCAAGAAGTACATAGAGCAAAACCTGGTCTATGGTGTCTGGTATAACTTCTGGGGACGCAGGCATCACTTTATGATGCGATTTTGCCCCGTTGTGGCGGCCATAAGGGCAGAGAAAAGGGTATTTTGATCTTTGGTTGTTGTGCTCCAGAAGAGTTTTAACAGTTGAGCTCAGAGGTTTCTGTGCAAATTTCTGCTGATGAAAAGCGCTTTCTGTGTGTCTCACTGTGGGTGTGAAGCTGCGAAGCGCGCTCCGGGTGCTGTTTTGAGTGTGAGTGAGGCGCGCTCTGAGTGTGTTTTTGTGAGTGTGAAGTGTGAACATAGTGACAGTGACGGTTGATGTGTTTGAATAGGAGGACATTAGTGCGAAGAGGATGCTTTAAGATCTAAGGTTGACGCCTAGTGTACCTGTGGAAATAATTTTGTTCAAGGTTTGGCAACCCCCCTGTCTGTAGACGTGCAGGCAAGTTAAGTGCTAAGGTGGCAACTTGGGAACTGAGGACTCCCGCAGAGCCCCGGAATACCACTGGAACCGCAGCGTAATCACGGGTTCACATGTATTCTGGAATAGAACAAGAGAATATTTTTACATCTAAGGTTGAGTTCTATCATAGGTGAAATATAAAAAGGTTGTATTCCTCGTTTCAGTGGTTGAAATTGTTGTGTGCCTGTCCCCTGACGAGTGTGAAATTAAAAAAGAGGGAATTTGGAGCCACATAGAGATAGACGGGCATAATTGGGTGTATTACTCTGTGGTGTAATAAAAATAAAAAGGAGAGATAGTAAGAGGTGTGCAGTGGAGAATTATGGAGGAGTAGAGAGAGGAATGTGTTGAGAGACTGGCGTGCAGTCTGCGCTGTCAAGGTAGGCGTGTTGCCTGCTTATCTGTTTAACGTGATGAAAATGAAATTAAATAAATCTCTTAGTGTGTTGATACAGGAAGCTGCGGACCTGGACCAACTGCCCCCACAAGCACAGCGGCCGAAGCAAAATTATAAGTAATGGGAGCCACACCCAGTAAGAATCAGCAGCTGTGAAACAGACAGCAGCGAGGAGAGAATTAGAGGAGGAATTAAGAGAAGTTTTTAACTCATAAAATTGGGGCCAACGGACTTGTGGAGGTTGGGAAGGCGTCCGGAGCATCACAACAAAAGGTGAAACAAAAACACACACAAGCAGAGAAGTGTGAGAGAAAGGCTCCTTTTAAGGTAACGCCTAGTTTGAGAAAAAGTTCAAATTAACCTGCTAGCCTACAAATGCACATACACGCAATGAAGAAACAGCTTACACTCACGAACATGTGAAGATTTTCCAGCAAGGTTAAAGAAAAAATTAACATACTTAAATGATGAAGTCTATACATTACTGACAAAGAAACCCTCTGGGTTGCAGGACAACAATTTAACTTCAAAAAAAAGGAAAAGAAAAGCACTGGTCTAACCAACCAAGCAAGACGCAACAAATTTAGTGGTAAAAAGAGTCAAATTGTGACATGTTTTCTGTTGATTGATTAATAAAAGTGATTACTGAATGAAAGAAAATTCTATTTTTGGGCTTTTGAACATGATCTTAAGAATTTTAACATGTACCTGTGTTGTCCTGTCAGCTTGGTGGGTCATGGGTGGATTATATGGTGAGAAAAAACAAAAAAAAAAAGGGGGAGAGAAGGCTGACACAGGGCCTGGCCCCGTTGTCTCCCCTCTGAATAACACAGCCAACACAACATCATTTTCCTGTTCGTTTGTTTTTGTTTTTGTTTTTGTTTTTGTTTTGTTTTTGTTTTTTCTCTTTATGTTTAACTACAGGCTGCTTTGCCGCCCTGAAAGCCGAGGCGGACTGGACTCCTGCTCTCCCCCATACGTGACACTGACCAAATGCTGCAACAGCTGGACCCACAACAACGACCTGAAAATGTCAACAGTGCTGCAGGAATGTGATCTCATGCAGCAGAGACGGAGAGCGTTAAAACCAAGGCCCGTTTCACTACACGGGGGAAAATTCTCAGACAGCTTCAGCTGACAGAGCTGTGACGAGACGCCCGCCAAGCCCAGATGAAAAGTAAGGCTGAGCAAAAGAATGCTGACCTTGATAACGCTGCATTTACACTGTGCAGGACAGTGATGGACCAACACGGATGATCGGGCGGCGAAAAAGGGCGTGACCGAGACAGGAGGAGTAACTGAGGTCAGAAGGCACCTCAGAATGGACAAAAAAACGCAGAAGAAGATGCAGGTTTCACCTGCGGTGAGCATGGACACTGGAGAAAGGACTGCCCCAATTGGGGTCAGAACCAGGACGGACAGAACTTCGAGTAGCAGCAGCAGCAATGGTCGCAAACGAACTGAAAAGGAGGAGGGCAGGACCCCAGGGCATGCTTCAGGCCGTGGTTTACCCAGAACACCAGAACAGGAAAGTGATGAACACAAACACCCACACAAACACACACATCTACATGCACTGACTCAGAATGAAGAGAAACGCACACACACACACACACACACACACACACTGGAATGCTGATTCACTGAGAAGTGATGCACACACATACACATGCACACGCTTGTGCAATGAAGAGTGATCCACACGCACACACACACACACGCTGATGCAATGAAGAATGCTTTGCTTATGCTGATATGCAAAATGCTGCACACAAACATCCCAATACATAATTTTATGAGGAGCTATTGATTACCATTGATTACTTAGAATGTGTTATATGTCACCTAGAGGGCATTTATGTAAAGTTAATAAGGTTTAAAACGGTTTGGTTATGAAAACAATGTCTGTGCGTGATGTCTGTTTATGGCTCAAGGCCTTGACTGAATTCTTTGCTGTGCTCCACACAGCCCTGATGAGGAACAGTGGCACAGAGTGAAGATGATGAATTAATAGTGTAAGTTTAGGTTGGAGTACGGCATTTTCTGTGATTGAGTTTTAATTCAAGGAGGAACAAAAGGTGTTACGGCACCTGAGGTTCTCATTCCCACACAATATTGTCCCGACAGGAAGCAAAATGTTCCTGTGAATTTCTGGTTGATTGTTTGGTTTTGCTTAGCGCTAGCTTGATTTTATCAGTGAGCTTTGGCTTGTGTTCTTTCTCGTAAGCGAGAGAGGATAGTTTTATGCTTGGACATGTCTGCAACGGGCCCTAGTTGGTTTTGTTGGTTACGTCTGTTTTCGTTTTTGTTACAGTGCACTGAAGAAAAAACATCTGAGAGGTGTGATCCACCGGTGGTGATATGGTGATATTTTGTGAGTTCATGATTTAACAATCAGCTCTTTAAACCAGGCCTGAAAGATTGAGATTTAAAGCGCTATAAAATATTATTACTGTAAACAGTTGCAAAGTGTGCTTCTCCATGATTGTAATTGGCTTGGGAGAAATTCACTTATAGGGAACACTGATCTAAAAGGATTGCACCGAGTCAATCCAGTCCAAAAAACAACAAGGAATCGTTTTCCTTTTAAAATGATGACGTCATCTTGCTGGTGATGGATGCTCGAATAGGTTGCGCGTGAGACTCCATTATCAGCAACATCTGGTATGAATGTGTGTGAATGAATGCATGTGACTGGACTGTGATGGACGGACTGAAAGTTTTGACTGACTTGATACTGAGACAATGACTGTACCAACTTTAGGATTAGTAAATGCCAACAAACAATTCACCCAGCCGGCATTAGAAGGGTGGATGCTTCGCTTTGTTTTGTTTTGTTGTGTTTTTGCAGGAGCAGGACGATAAGAGAGACTGAAGAGGAGAATTTCTGATGCTTTTTTGAGATATGATGTCACTAACCTTTTCTTTTAAGTTTCTAGCTCCTGTGAATTGACACAGGGGAGTGTGTCAAAAAAGGGGGGAAGTGGAAGTTGAGTTTGAACATCAAACAATGGTGATATGAAAATTTCTATGAGTTTATTTTTGTGTTTAATAATTTAGTTATGGTAAGACTTAAGCTTATAATGTGTTAGACTTAGAGATGATTCATTAATTTTTGATTACTTTTACACACACATAGATTATGATTAGAATAAGTCCTGAACATAATATTTTGAACCAAATCATTAGAAGAACCATGGATAACAATATTAGATTATCAAGGCTAGGGAGAGAGGTGTTTCGGTTTTCTGTCTCTTGCAGAGAAAGGAGCAGACACCAGACGGGGACCCGGAGATATGAGGACCCTTCACGGCAGAGACAGATGTAGGGACTGCCGCGACAGCAACTGAGGACAAGTGTCATGACGGTTGGGCTCCTTGAGAAGATGGATCCCACAAACACAGCAATAACCATGAAGGGGTTGGCGAGAACCAGGAACACCATACCAACGAGGTTCGAGAGGCTCTTGGCGAAAAAGGGGGACACGGACGTGACCCCAAAACACACAGATCTTTGTTTGAAATCGGGGCAGAATAATCCCCAGAACTGTGCAATGACTAAAGGGTGGTCTAACCCCGGAGGTCGAAGAAAGAAGCTGAGAATCACCCAACTGGAAGACACTGGTAGCTGCAGCAATAAAAATAAAGGTTAAAAGCTCCTTAGACAGAGGTTCTAGTCTAAGTACATTTGAAAGGCATAAGGTGGCATCAAAAGGGGGGTGGAAAACTGGAGCACCAAAATAAAGCTGTGGGAAAATTGGTAGTGATGGGAGTGTCATCTGTAACTGCTGTTATGGTTGTGAATCTAACTTTGCTTGCATCTGAACTGCGTGAACACAGAGGTCATCCCACAGATGGTCCACCCGTTAAAGGGGGACAGAGGGCCTCAGGACCAAGGAGACGTGGACCTTGCAATGCTGGAGGGTATGTTGTAAGTGATCTCTTTTTTAAGAGATCAAAAGGGGGTATTGTGAGATTATTCTGTTATTATATGTTACCTTATATATGTAATCAAAATAGTTGAATTATGTTAACTGCTGTAGATCATATTATACCCTTTAATATAGAGTGTGTGATTAGTATGTAGTTTTAGTTTGCATTATACTTCTGACTTAAAAGAGTGTGAAAATCATTCGATCTATTGGTTTGACCTGTATTACTCAACACTGTTGAATGTATTACACTGTTTCTTGACATTTCATACTGCTGAATCATGAAGAGAATGTTGTGTGCAGAGGACCTTGTGCAGATAATAGAAGAAACAGACCACATTCCGTTTGTGAAGAGCAGAAAGACAGGGAGCCGAGGTCATAATTTAGGCGCCGTAAGAGAGAAAGAATGTGAATGTTTAGGCTTTTACGACCAGGTGGGGGCCACTAGAGAGTATAAAAAGCTGTGTAACCCGTCACCATTTTGAGACTTGCTGTGACCCTCTGCAGGCAGCTCTCCCCATCATGATGGTTCTAATGCTCATAAGTGTTGAATTGTATGGAAATAAATGATTGTTGATTGAGCATTTATACACCGAGTATTGTCCTTCCTTCAGCCCAAAGATTCAAAGAATTGGGAGATTTCAACACTGCTCTGGCTAACTCAGTCTTTAGTCTTTCAAATGCTTGCTTTTGTTCTGGCCCGAATGTAAACATAGTTTCTTTTCGAGTTAAACGTCTTAGTGGTTCAGAGAGTGTAGCAAACTGTGGTATGAACCTGCTACTGAAGCCTACCAGTCCAAGAAAGCTTCTCACCTCAGTAGCATTCTTCGGTTCTCGGGCTTCCACCACAGCTCTCACTCTTCCTTCAGTCGGGCCGATGCCTTTCTGTGTCAGCAGTATTCCCATGAACACGAGTCTGTCTATGTTGAACTGACACTTCTCTGAGTTTAGTGTCAGGCAACAGTCAGAGAGTCTCTTCATCACAGCATGCAGGCGTTTATCATGGGTTTCCTGGTCTGGTGCGTGTATGATTACATCATCTGAAATGTTCTCAACTCCTTCAATGCCAGCTAGTGCATTGGCGATCTCATGCTGATATTGCTCACTAGCTGAGGAGACTCCAAATATTAGCCTTTTGTACCGGTATACTCCGTTTTGCACTGCAAATGTAGTTATCTCTCTTTCTTTGCTGTAAAAATCCGGCTGACCGTGTCCTCTCCTTTCTTTTCCCCGGCGACGCTCATCGCCGCCATCTGCTCCTCCACGCGTTCACAGTGTGAAGCCACCGCCAACGTGCGAGTTAGGGTTTAAGCCTGGACCCTCCTCAAGCAGCTTTCTCCGTACATATTCAGAAGTGCATTTACTCAGGATAGCGTCCCGTATCTGGTTATCATTGTCAGCTTGAAAGTCACAGTCTTTTGCAGCTCGCCTCAAACGTGTACAAAATTGTTGCACAGTCTCACCTGGTGTTTGGGACAATTTGTGGAAAGTTTGGCATGCGTATGCTGCATTCACTTGAGGAACAAAGTAAGTGTTGAGCGCAGTCACCGCAGCGGTGTAATCCTTTGCCTCTCCCGTCTGTGGTAGAGTGAAGAAGACGTCCTGCACGTCCTGTCCGGCCATGTGCAGTAGAAGAGCGCGTCTCCGCTGTCTGATCGCGTCTGTAGCATCATCCGTCAAAATAAGACCTTTCCCATCAGCAAACAACTCGAAGGATGTTAACCAGCGCGTCCATCTCGGTCCGAGCGTAGCTGGATCAGTGTAGCAGGCGAACGGTTGAATACCCGACTTTTCCACGTTAGCCCACAAGTTTTTTCGCTAACACCGTGCCGCCGCTGGGTCTACTTCTCACAAAAAAAAATCCAGGTCCGTGTCGTCCTCGTCGCCATTGTTGTGTGCCCACCTTATTACTAAATTAGGCAGAGCACTCTGAATTGAATCAGGACATAAAGCACGGTCTTTATGTTGCTTTATTGAACACTGTCCATCTTACAACTCACCACTTAACGGGGCTTCCTCCGGACAACAACCTCCGGTTCAAAGGTCATCACATTAAGACATAGCCATATCCAGTGTTGGGAAGGTTACTTTTAAAATGTATTCCATTACAGAATACAGAATACATGCCCCAAAATGTATTCTGTAACGTATTCCGAATACTTTGGATTACTTAATATATTATCATGCTTTTTACAACAACGTGAATGTACTATTGCTGTGTGATTTATTACTATTACTGAAGGTCCGTGACTCCGAACTGTAGTAAAGGGACCTCTGGCTAATACGGCGGGGTCCCTGTCGGCTCGTAGCCGAAAAATAGCTTTACTTTGTTGTGTGGGTCAACTTTTCTTGCGAGAGACAGAGAGAGGCGTTGAAAGACTGCTCCAACGGAACTTATTGTTTTCGGAGGAAAACACGAACACGGTGTACAGTCGAGTCTTAATAGCTTACTTACAACTGGGCTCGTCAGGCACTCTTCTTGGCTCCAGTGGTTATTATTATATTTACATGCTTCCAGCTCCCGTTTTTCCTCGATGACAACTCGTACCTTTCCACTCCACTTTTTCTCCCTCTTCGCGCTCACAGACCCATAACGTGTATGGCAGTCCATTCTCCCTGCAACACGGACTACACTTCCCATGATGCTACATTCTTTAGAGCTATGCTTGTAGCATTCTGCCTGTTAGCTTAGCACAACAACAACGAAAAGGCGCTCTCTCACCCAGGAAACACACAGTCGCAGAGAGAGAGAGAGAGAGAGCGTCGCCCTGTAACCATGGCAACCATAACGCTGCCACCTGGAACAACAGAACGTAGCTGTCAAACAAAACCCAAACAGTCCTGACCCGCGACAAAATGAAACAGGAAAGTACCGCAGTGTAATCCATTTATTTCAACAAAGTAACTGTATTCTAAATACCACCTTTTTAAACGGTAACTGTAACGGAATACAGTTACTCATATTTTGTATTTTAAATACGTAACGGCGGTATATGTATTCCGTTACTCCCCAACACTGGCCATATCTATAGGGCTTTGAAGCGTGATGTCACAGGGGTGGGCGTGGAAAGGATTTTGGCCCGATCCGCCATTTTGGGGGTCTAAGTAAGGAGCGAAAGCATAGCCATGGTTCGTACTTGCTGTGTTGTCGGCTGCAATGTTCGATCTTACGACCGGCACGGGAATAAGTTTGGATTGTCTTTTTATGCTTTCCCAACCTGGAAGCAACATGAAGGAGCTCATGTATCGGATATTACCAAACAAAGGCGTCTAGCCTGGATAGCAGCCGTGAGACGAGCTGATATCAAGTTCTGTTACGTCTCCAGATATCAGCTGGTGTGCTCAAGACATTTTCATTCCCGTAAGTTCTAAATATGTTCACATCACACTTTATAGCTGAATAATATCATCGTTGGTGGTCTCGGAAGTTATAGAAATTGCGATCAAACATCAAATGGAGTGACTTGATTGGTTGATGTAAAGACAATAAATGAAATGAGACAGGAAGGACACAAATTGGCGTTAATAATTTGCCCAATTATCAATGTGTTAATTTGCATGTACTTTACAATTACGGGCATATAATATGATAACGATATTTTAGCAGTTCAATGATAAATGTATAACATTAATTATGGTGGGGGGTGGAAAATGGCTATTTCACTCGATGCACTCCAGCTGACTTACTTTGACGACGTACTCAGAATTTGGCGGCTTGAAAATAGCCAAATCTTGCACCCAGCCATTTGTAAATTGGATGTGTGCCTCCAGTGACTTGTAATTACGAAACTGGTTCGCTGTGTAAGCGCTTACTCCACAAACAAGATACATGAAGATATCGGGGTAGGACAGTGGCGGTAAGTCGTCTGGGTCTTTACTCCACTGCCGTATTTCATATGGGTCCAGATTTGCAATGCACTCTATTTTTTTCAAGTACCGCTGCTTCGCCTCTGGACGCAATCGGTCTCTATACCGTCCGTTTTCTTTTGAGCTGCTTTTAAGCATGTTTCTTGTCGTCGTCGTTCCAACACAGTGTGTTTGTTTTGATTCGTAGACCCCGAAAATGGAGCTGCGCTCCCACAATGCATTGCGGCGTGACGTCAACTCCAAAGCCCTATACATGACAATACCATGATCGGATATGGGTCTCATAGGGTCAAAAAAATCGGATTTGATGCGCTTTCGCCTGCAGTGTGAACGTAGCCAAAGTTGCAGGCTGACAGGAAATTACATGCTTTTGCAGAGCGTGCCTTTTGCAGAAGTGAAACCAAAAGCAGAGTGTAAGTGCAAGTTATTTTGAGGAGCTGTTCGGATGATGCTATTTGAATAACCAGGTTATTCTTTATCATCTTTTATTCATTTATATCTTCTGATTAAGCTTTTAGTAGAGGTTCTTGATTAAAACATTTATTCAGTAGATTACATATACATAGTTTCAGTTCGGTTATTACATATATTAGAGTGGCTTCTGTCTCTCTGTCTGGTGAGAGGTCAGGAGCTAGTCGGCGAGGTGAAATAGGGTGCAATTGTGGTTAGCACACAGACACACACACACACGTGTGGTCTTGCTGATACTTGTTCACATTCCAAGCTGCAGTGCTCATCAGATACAAACTGTCTGCCAAAGATTTGGAACTTTCTGACAAATTTTCCCTTTAGGGAGCTCGCTGTTCTTGTTACCATCACTGGCGGTTTTACTTACAAAATTTTACTTGATAGTGCGTTCTCACTCCCAACTCGTCAAATGTGTGACGCATGGTCAGGCTCCCTCTGCTTCACTTATCGACGCGCAGGGTACCCCCCTCGCATCGAGAATTGACGTGCAGGGTCCTCTCATTGAATACTATAGAGCTCCCTAAACGTTGCTTATTGACGACAAGAGATTGCCGCGGAAGAGCCTGTTGTCCCTATATTTATATATTTCCGAAATCCCATTGTAGTGACGTATACTGAACACAATAAATTATATAATTAAACAACTACCTGAGAAACAGCAGATACAGCAGATACATTAATTATAGGCTATTACTTTTGTATCGTTTATTGCATTTATGGAGGGAGTGGTGTATGCTGGGTAATGGCACAGCTAGCGACTGGGTGACTTTATTAGCACAAATCAGTCCCATAGATATGGGCCATCTCCTGCTAGATTGTTCAGAAGGTTGTCCCGGCTTGAGTAAACGCTGGCGCGTCTGGCTGCCGCTACTCACCGGTTCATTTTTTGATTATTTGGATTTATTTGGATTAATTGGATTATTTGGATTCAGATTTGAATGAACAGGGACATTCACACTCAGGACCAGATCGATCTCTGCCAGGGATTGAATTGCAACGCCTGTCCTCAACTTCTGTTATTTCAGCTGAATGTGTTCTCACGTCTTCTTCTCAGTGAGCGGCACTAGCTTAACTGTTTGAGCTATTTTAGCCTACCTGTTCGTTGCTCCGGCCGGCTCGGCTCCTTTTCCTCCACACAATCGAAGATGCGGACCAAGATGTTCCTGAGCTGGTCGGCACTATTTTGGATTCTCCTGACGCTCGTCTACCATCCTACGGCTGGACTGCTCTGCTATACAGCCGCTGAGCTCCTGCGCCTTCGCGGGCAGCTATCGCTCCCGTCGCCGGCGGAGCTCCACTACCACCCGGGCATCACTTTCCAGCCTCGCCAGAGATACATCCATCGCGGGTCCCGCAGGATTTTCCATAACTCCAATGGAACTAAATCGTTCTGGTCTGCTACTCGCCGGAACCCTGATCGGGCTGTCAACCATCGATCTCTAGCCCACCTGCCTAGGGCGCCCAAGACACCCAGTTATATCTCTCTTGCAAACCTGATTCCTCCCTCCCACCTTCTTCCCTTACAGAATGTCTATCCGAGTTAAAATCCTGGTTTACCTCTAATTTTCTAAAGCTCAATGAGGATAAAACTGAGATCCTCCTTATTGGCACCAAATCCAACCTTTTGAAGGCAAACCATTTCTCACTCACCATCGATAACTCCACAGTTTTCCCTTCTCCCCAGGTCAAGAGCCTTGGTGTCATCCTAGACAGTTCACTTTCCTATAAATCTCACATCAATAATCTCACCCGTTCTGCCTACTTCCATCTACGTAACATTAACAGATTGCTTCCTTCTCTTTCCACCCAGTCTACGTCCATTCTTGTACATAGTCTTGTTACCTCCCGTATTGACTACTGCAATTCTCTTCTGCATGGTCTCCCCCAAAAATCCCTCCATAAGCTTCAACTGGTTCAGAACTCTGCTGCTCGCATTATCACCAGAACCCCCTCCTACCAGCACATCACCCCTGTTCTTCAGGAACTTCACTGGCTCCCTGTGAAATTCCGGATAATTTTCAAACTTTTGCTGCTCACCTTCAAGGCCATTCATAACCTCGCTCCTTCTTACCTTTCTGACCTGTTAACCACCACTTGTTCTGCCCGTTCACTTCATTCTTCTTCTTCTGTCCAGCTTACTGTACCTTCCTTCCGCCTCACCACCATGGGAAGCAGAGCTTTCAGCTGCTCTGCTCCCAGGCTGTGGAATTCTCTGCCCCCTGAAATAAGAAATATTGGTTCTCTTCCCCAGTTTAAATCCCAACTCAAAACTCATTTGTTCAAATCTGCATATTCACTGTGAATCCACTGTTTGTTCATTTTATCTTGTGCTTTTATTTTATTGTTCTTATTCTGCCATTGTTTTACTAAGTGTTTTATCCTATTGTAAAGTGTCCTTGGGTGACTTGAAAGGCGCTCATAAATAAAATTTATTATTATTATTATTATTATCATCCATCCAGATGGAGGATCACTAACAGGAGCGTGGGAAGACTCCAGAATCCACTCTGGCTGGAATCCGGTGGATACAGCAGTGTTTACAGGTAAGACCATTTAAACGGACAGCATTTATAGAATGACTATTAAAAGTCAGCGAGTGTCAATAATGTTAATGTGGTTATGTTAGTAATACACCGAGTGCTAATATAACAGCTTTAAGATGCATTTGTAGATGTTATTACGTGTTTTACCGTCTTTATGGTGCTAACTTAAAGTTACGGTGTAAACGTTAGCTTATATTGGAGTAAAGCTGTTACTGTTTAAACGATGCTAGCACAGAAATATTAGCTTCTGTCATGACTGATGAAGTTACTAGTTAATAAAGTTTCCAGTAAAGTGTTTAATCGCAGCCACAGACTGACAGCAAATATCTCGATTAGCTTCAGTGCATCTGTAATAAATATGTGCAAGTTTCAGTGCTTCGTTTAAACTGTACGATACTTATACTGACCCAGGGTCAGTGTAAAATACAATCCTAGCTGTGTGAACAAAGCCTGGCTCCTTTAATCCTGCATGACAAACCTCACGATGCAGGTTATTATTACTCTTTCCTGCTGGCACACCTGAGAGTCAGCTAGAAACTTACAGTGACGTGGGCATCATGCAAAGACTGCCAGACTCTGTAATACTGTAAATGATCAGTGACTCAGGTTAACACTAAACTTTAAACGGTACCTCTGTGTGCTGAACATTTAGGATTTCATTCAGGCTGCATTGACTGTGGGACTTTTCTGTGTTAAAAGGCTGCATCAGCTGAAGCTGTTATTTGTATATATCAGTATTTTTTATTCAGGTGTGGGGAAAATACGTAAGACTGCAGTGAAGTGATGTACCAGATTAATCTCTGGCCAAAGGTATCGTACTTAAATCAGACTACTGATCCAGCCACATCAGCCTTTTGTGAGGTCTGTTTAAAGTAGACTAAAAATTAACTGCAGGATCCTGAGAGGTGGACTGTGAGCACAGAAACACATGTTCATACATACAGCTGCAGCAAACTTACATTAATTTTAAATAGATTTGTTACTCTTTTCTGTTTTCCAGAACGGTTCTCCACAGTCGCTGTCCACATGGGTCAGTGGGACCAAGAAGCACTCTGCTAATGTGCGGACTCTGACCTGCAACATCCAGCAAGACCCAAGCAGCGTTTTCTGTTTGTCTGTGACTGGAGAGTCAGATTTCTGTTGAGGTTGGAGGAACAGCCTCACACTTGCAGAGGTAGAATCAGAATCAGAATCAGAAAGGGTTTTATTGCCAAATGTTGAGCAGGTTTACAACATTAGGAAATTGCTGCGGTGCTTCAGTGCAAACATAGTGTCATAAATTGCGCTTAAATAGACATGAAAAAATAAAAGTAAGAATAAGAATTAAAAGTGCTACGTAGAAAGATACATGAGTACATGAGGTAAATCAGTTTGCAGAGATCCCTCCCACCCTGGCTTTTATGTCCTAGATTTCTTATCTGAAACAGTAATATTTCAGTCACTGCTGCTTATACCACAGGTTAATACACGCTACTGATCCCTGATGGGAGAATCATCACCTCTGCCAACAAAGAAGCCTGGTGGATGTTTGTTTGCAGTCTGATGATGGGACATCATGCTCTGCATCTTCAAAGTTTGTCTCTTGATTATTATTCATACCCAGTAATGTGAAGTATGCTCATATCTAGTATAACTGAACCAACCTGGTGCTCTTCATTTATGGAGGCTGTTGAGTCTGAATGTTGGATGTTGTGTATCTCGTGTTCTCTGGGCTTTGTTGTCCTCGGTCTTTTTGCAGGATCAGAAAACAAAACCAGGAAGTGCATAAATGTTTCTTCTCCAGTTGGATGATGATAAGACTGTGACACAGGATGCCACCTTTAGTCTTGTGATGAAGCAAAGCTCAGGAAGAAGTGGGATTAAATGGTACCCACATGTGTGCTGCTGAGAAGGATGTACAGGGGCACCTGCAGCCAAATCCAGGCCTCCTCAGGTTAGTTGTAGTTGCAGAATGCTATAGGACTGAGACAGCTGAGGCATCAAATGTTTGATTAAATGGATGAAAAATAGAAGTTTCTTCCCTATAATTATCACTTTTTAAAATCTTTGGCAACTTCAAGTCTGTCAGGATGCTGAGGTCACAGAAACAAGAGAAGAAGCTTGACTTCAGAGTGTTGTTTACAGTTTTCTGTCATCATGATCTCCCCTGAAGTTTATCACTATTACCCAAGCAGTAAGTCCACAGTACTGTAATGAAGATTCTGACTTTGGTCATGGTTGGATAATATTTTAATAATATACAATTATTTTTTGTAATTCATATTTTTTTATGTTAATCAAAAATTTACTTTTGTTTTTGAGAATGCAGAATGTGACAATATATTTTTGTTTTAAATATTTAATTCATTCAGTTGCAATTGTTAAATAAAAAATAAAAATAAAGAATATATCTGTATTCGTTTTAATATATTAATTTGACACCTGTATTGAAAATACCATATTGTATTCATACAGAATCAGTTTGGTATCATTGTTTGTCTGCTCACTGATTGTTGAAACTAAGAGCTACTTTGATCTGTTTAGATCTAAAGTATCCAAACTCGAGCTCTGATGTTTCTTCACCCCTGTGTGTGTGATATGTGATTTCCTACATGCTGGCAGAGCAGCAGTTTGTGCTCACAGATGGTGACGGTGTGGAGAGACGGTGGTGTTTCCTCAGAAGGACCAGCAGAGTCACAAAGGGCACCAGTCCATCTCACCACCTTGACTTGCTGACTGAAGCTCGTCTGCACTGCACAGAGGAAATCAACTGACCGAGGTTTGTCCAGTGACGTGTTATGAAATGTATATTTGTTTTATGCTTACAGTTGTGATTTTCTTGACAGAGGCTCTGCAGAGGTTAGACAAAGCAGAGAAAACATGTGCTTTACATTTTACTGTGATTTACTGGGATATTTGTTGCCTGATGTTCAGCAGGAATGGAGAAATAGAATCAAAGGGAGATGTTTTTGATGTTTTTGTAATGATGTAAGTAAATCTTCAATATTATTTATTTGCTTGGTTATATTAGGAGTGTTTCTGAGTGAGGGGGGAGGAGTCATCATCCAGGTAAAGTGACGTAGATCAGTGGATACACTTGTCTCCCCTTTAAAGGAGACGATCCAAGTCATCCTTAAATGTTAGTGCTTTCAAATACACAAACATTTTTAAAGGACAAAAATGAACATCCAACTTTGACTGTAATACAAAATAAATCTTTGCATGTGTGTTTTCAAACTCTCAGATGGGCAGCATATCAGTCTTGGACTGTCTAACCTGCCGGAGCAGCATTGAATGACCACCACACATGAGCATGTTCCTGCAACATTCAGCAGCTTTGTTCATCTGTGTGCTTCTGCTTTTGGTAAGTAGAGTTACCCAACTACAGTATTTCTAAACACATGCCATCCATTTCTAACGGTTTGGTTACTTCCTGTCAGTTACTTTAGAAACCATGTGGTCACCTGACCTAACACTGTTTCTTCTTCTTCCCCTTAATGTTGAAGTGTCAAATGTAAAACAGCTGGAGAGGAAACTACACCAGTGTACTAGGATGTTTCAGCAACACGTGCCAGATGCTGTTCCTTCATGGTGACATCACCAGAGACAGTCCCGCCCACCTCAGGACCCATTGATCACGGTGATTATAATGATGACAGCGAGCGGAACTAAGACTGTAAAACTCCACGACCAGAATGTTTAGATGCTTTCTAATTATAATGAATACTGAGAGCCTCTTTCTGTGTTTTGTCTGTTTTGGTTTTTTTACCTCATTTGTTACTAACAAAGTTCACAAACTCACACAGTTTACATTCTGTATGTTTCCATCTTTACCAGCCACACTCTAACTGCATTTGAGAAAATAATCCTTAGAAATCATTGTTTTTCTCTTTTGTAATTGATGATAATTCAGTGAATATACTGCGCTGCTTCCTTTTATTGCGTCTCACATTGCTTTAAGTTTTTCAGTGTCCAGTTATTTTTTACTGCTGTTTGAATTCTCTGTATGTTTGACCCTGTAGACTGTTTGATGGACTGCTTGTCTTCCTGTTTGTAACCGCCGCCTGTTTTTGACTAAAGATTTGGATTTCTGACTTCAACACAGCCTCTGCGTGTCCTCCCTTTGTGTCCTCTTCCTCTGTGAACGTGTTGCATGTGTCACAGATTCATTTTATTAACAGCTTTCCCACAGTGAGTTGCATCAGCATTCATTCACAGCACATTGCAGAAGGATTCAGATTAATACAGTGATCTTACAGTCAGAATGATCCTGACAGACTGCCACTGTAAATGATCTTTCATCAGGTAAATTTTAAAGTTCAGTATTTCAAAGCAGGAGTTATGAAGAATCATACTGGCATTAGGACTAATAATATGTACTTACAAAGTCTAATTTTTCTAATTATGTTAGAATATTGAAAGATAATCAGCTTTTAGTGTTTTCCGCATATTAATTATTCTGAAATAGAGACGGTGACCCTAACTGTACAGAAGCACTAAACAACTGACAATCTAACAGACATCATTGGCCTGAGCTGTCATGCACAGCGAGTCTGATCCTTTGCTGTGAGAGTCTGACAAGCATGTTTCTGGTCAGTTTGGAAGAAATAATATGACAATGTTGATCTTTTTTTCAATATTCCTTTTACAACATAAACTGTGATCAAAGCTACTTATGTTCACAGCATGTAATAATACTGACAGTCCAGGGCATTGTGGTCTGTTGAGCTAGGGTTAGGGTTAGCAATTCAGACATATGTAATCAATATTACTCTTGCTGGA
The DNA here is from genome assembly GCF_900408965.1 of Simochromis diagramma. Classification (NCBI taxonomy): domain Eukaryota; kingdom Metazoa; phylum Chordata; class Actinopteri; order Cichliformes; family Cichlidae; genus Simochromis; species Simochromis diagramma. The sequence goes on along the minus strand of NW_024387327.1, from coordinate 21,069 downwards.
TATAACAAACACCTAGGAATTCATATTATAATTCAATTTTCGTGAAATATTCATATTCAGTATCAGTCCTTTTATATTATAACCACGTATCCACCCAGGCTCATGGTGGGGCAGGGCTCTGTCCTGGGATGCTTGAGTACAAGGTAATGTAGACGCTGCCCAGGTATCCAGTCTGTCAGAATTGTTTTCAATATTTGGTTCAAAAACATGAGTGACAACAAAAATCCAACTAGGATTCTTGCATATGATGAATGAAGTCTGTCTTTGACTGATCCATCAAACCCCCAGCAGGTGAACCTTATTCATGACATAACACAGTAACAATGTAAAAAATGAAACAGCAACAGTCTAAATGTAAAGTGCATTCTAAACTCCTCTTCAATAAATTATATGCAAAGAGTCATTCAAGACTGTAAAACGTGAACTACAGAACCCAGAGTCTTCATCATTAAATCTCTGGTTGCTTCATTTTTCTATCCTATATCAGATACTTTAAGGTTAGGTTAGGTAAAGTTGCACTGTCATTGTGAGGCAAAGTGCTTTATGTGTGTGTATGTGTGTATGTACGTGTCATGAACGGGGTTTGAGTTCGAGTTGCGGCAGACTGTCACTACTTGTAAATGGAACGCAGCCTTCCTACGGCGGACAGCTAATAACAGGAATCGGACGCGAGGTCCACCCAAGTCCACAGCAACCACCATAGCAACAGCCTAGCATGTCTTTAAAAACATATTCTGTCTTCATAACTATCAAAAACATGAAATGATTTGCAAAGTGTGAAAGTGTTACAGCTGCAGAGAGCTATGGCGGTATCTTTGGAAGCTGTTTACATAGCTAATAATATACGATGTAACCATGGAGACAGTCCGTCACGTGAGCTAGCGGTGCATGTTTACTACAGTGAATAAGGTGATTGCGTGCACAGCGTCCACACGCTGCAGAGGGTAAAGACATTACTTCAATATTGTTTTATATTTATGTATATTTGCCTTCTGTTGACCATCACCTCAGGTTCACCATTACAGTTTCAGCAGACAGATGCACACTGTCTAAATATGAACACATTCAAAAAATCATGTCTCAGAAATAAGCACAGCTGTTCATGTTTGTCATTAGAGTTTTATTTGTAAGAAAATTATGAACTTCATATTGTGTATCCAATCAAAGAACATTTGACAAGTCTGAGTCATTCCTTTGCCCTACGAGAGCTGGAATAAATATATATCCTGACAGTTACAGTTGAGCAAACTTCAGTGAAATGTTGAAACAGTAGAGACAGATAGAAATGGGATCAGATTAATCTTTGCTTAGTCAGACACGTGCTGTGTTCAGGCCATCATATTAAAAAACAAACAATAGCACGATCCGTGTGATTTTGCATCCACTTCTGCATCGTAGTCAAGCAGCCCAGTCTCATACAGGGAGTGCAGAATTATTAGGCAAATGAGTATTTTGTCCACATCATCCTCTTCATGCATGTTGTCTTACTCCAAGCTGTATTTGCTCGAAAGCCTACTACCAATTAAGCATATTAGGTGATGTGCATCTCTGTAATGAGAAGGGGTGTGGTCTAATGACATCAACACCCTATATCAGGTGTGCATAATTATTAGGCAACTTCCTTTCCTCTGGCAAAATGGGTCAAAAGAAGGACTTGACAGGCTCAGAAAAGTCAAAAATAGTGAGATATCTTGCAGAGGGATGCAGCAGTCTCAAAATTGCAAAGCTTCTGAAGCGTGATCATCGAACAATCAAGCGTTTCATTCAAAATAGTCAACAGGGTCGCAAGAAGCGTGTGGAAAAAACCAAGGCGCCAAATAACTGCCCATGAACTGAGAAAAGTCAAGCGTGCAGCTGCCATGATGCCACTTGCCACCAGTTTGGCCATATTTCAGAGCTGCAACATCACTGGAGTGCCCAAAAGCACAAGGTGTGCAATACTCAGAGACATGGCCAAGGTAAGAAAGGCTGAAAGACGACCACCACTGAACAAGACACACAAGCTGAAACGTCAAGACTGGGCCAAGAAATATCTCAAGACTGGTTTTTCGAAGGTTTTATGGACTGATGACATGAGAGTGAGTCTTGATGGGCCAGATGGATGGGCCCGTGGCTGGATTGGTAAAGGGCAGAGAGCTCCAGTCCCACTCAGACGCCAGCAAGGTGGAGGTGGAGTACTGGTTTGGGCTGGTATCATCAAAGATGAGCTTGTGGGGCCTTTTCGGGTTGAGGATGGAGTCAAGCTCAACTCCCAGTCCTACTGCCAGTTTCTGGAAGACACCTTCTTCAAGCAGTGGTACAGGAAGAAGTCTGCAATAAATGCTGCGAGATCGATCAACTTTAGACCAGACAACAAACGACGGAGGCTCCGGAAAAGTGCAATCAAACGATGAGTTTTATTGTCACAGGAAGAACAACCAACCGTCAGCATACAGAATGCGTTGCTCTGACAAGAATACACTGGGTTCTGGTTTTATAGGGTAAAATATCACACCTACGTCAATACAATTCAAAAATACATGGTGACAGACAGGCAAAAGTTCAACTCGTGCAGACAAGGGTACATCACGTACACTTCTATAAATCGAATAATAACTTCTCTTTTCTACATTACTTGCCTTTTAGGGTAATAACTTCAGGTCTCAGCATTTCTGAGAGCTAATAATGGACCCTCGTCATTAATCACTAAGTAGAGTACTTTACAGCCAGTCTCAAACTGAAGTAGAAGACGCTTAGGCCTTCACTCAGACCTGCTAACTCGATTAATATGTGTATTGTAAGCGTGCATGCAATTAACCCTGCTATGTTCTCATCTCCCCTCAGCATGGATCACCTGGACACTCTCACCAGTGAAGCTTAAAACTTCTAGAATGGAACATCAACTCTAACCAAGCACATTCATGCATTGTGTATAGAATGAACTCAACATGTAAAATAGAAAGGTCAATGTGATGACAGACATATTCAATGCAATATAAACCCTGTAGAAATATTACTGATAAATGATACTGTGAAACATGTTTATAATACATTCTTCATAAGGCAAATTATATGGTATCAATAAAAGAATCTCTGAATCCCAACAGCATCCTTCAAAAAAAAAAAAAAATCATGATTTTCATGCAGGACAATGCTCCATCACACGCGTCCAAGTACTCCACAGCGTGGCTGGCAAGAAAGGGTATAAAAGAAGAAAAACTAATGACATGGCCTCCTTGTTCACCTGATCTGAACCCATTGAGAACCTGTGGTCCATCATCAAATGTGAGATTTACAAGGAGGGAAAACAGTACACCTCTCTGAACAGTGTCTGGGTGGCTGTGGTTGCTGCTGCACGCAATGTTGATGGTGAACAGATCAAAACACTGACAGAATCCATGGATGGCAGGCTTTTGAGTGTCCTTGCAAAGAAAGGTGGCTATATTGGTCGCTGATTTGTTTTTGTTTTGTTTTTGAATGTCAGAAATGTATATTTGTGAATGTGGAGATGTTATATTGGTTTCACTGGTAAAATAAATAATTGAAATGGGTATATATTTGTTTTTTGTTAAGTTGCCTAATAATTATGCACAGTAAATAGTCACCTGCACACACAGATATCCCCCCTAAAATAGCTAAAACTAAAAACAAACTAAAAACTACTTCCACAAACATTCAGCTTTGATATTAATGAGTTTTTTGGGTTCATTGAGAACATGGTTGTTGTTCAATAATAAAATTATTCCTCAAAAATACAACTTGCCTAATAATTCTGCACTCCCTGTATAAGCTTAAAAACACTACAAAAGACCAAGGATAGAGGAGGATTAGAACTACCTAACTTTCAGCACTACTTCTTAGCCAACAGGCTTCAGTTTATCTCAGGATGACTAAAACATACCCTCTTAGACGAACCTTGGCTAGATGTAGAACAAGCACTTTGCAATATCTAGAGATTTCAGATCTACCCATTTATCAGCTCAAACATCCAACGACATGAATGCTTTAAAAGCATCAACATCAGCTCTTCTCTGACAGCATGGTGGGAGTTTTTTGGGTTTTTTTTTTTTGCACTTTGGGTCCACCATTACTGCCTGCCGCACACAGACATGACAACATCATCCCTGGATCGATGACTTGTAATCGATGACACCTGTTCAGCTGCTCATTAGTACAAATATGTAATCAGCCAATCACATGTATTACTTTCAAAGCATTAGGTACGTTGTCATGTAAACGGGTGTGTGGAAGGCAGGAAAATAGGACCCAACGCAAACTCACGGGAAAACAGGACTGAACTCAAAATGCAGCTTTAATGCTGACAAAAAGGTGACAAAAGATAACGGTGATACAAAAGCAATACAAAACTAAACTGGGAGAAGCTAATTGTAACACATACCAGACGACACGGGGGAGAATCACACACAGCATGAGGGACACGCGACAATGACTCAGAGAAACACATGGTTTAAATACACTGGGGAGCAACGAGGGGAATGAGACACAGAAGGAGGGCACAGCTGGGAGAAATCAGGACCGACGAGACAAGCAAAGCAGGACACATTCACATAAGACACGGACCTCCAAAGCAAAACAGGAAGGATCACACAGAGACGCGAACTTGACACAGTGGAGACAGCAACTAAGAAACACAGAGACATAAACCATAAGGCAGAGGACTCTAAGAACCAAAATACGCGGAGGGAAATACTCAGCTTGGAACACAAGAAACTAGACTAGAGGGAGTAACAAAAGACCAACCATGAGAACATAATGCACAATGCAGAGTGACAGAAAACAAACTCAAACATGCAAAGACACACAATTACACAGAACAGAGGGGACACAGAGAGACATGAAGGGCAAGGGATCAAAACTAGAAGCCATAGAATAAATCACACACACACAAGTACAATAATACAAAACCACAAAGAACTAAAAACGCTGGGTCAGGAGACCCAGGACCGTGACATATGTAGACATGGTCAAGACGACCTGCTGAAATTTGAGCATCAGAATGGGGAAGAAAAGTAATTTAAGTAACTTTGAATGTGGCATAGTTGTTGGTTCGTGTCTCAGAAACTGCTCATCTGCTGGGATATTCACACACGACCATCCCTGAGGTTTACCAACCTTGAAGCAAATGAACTACAACAGCAGAAGACCACACCAGGTGAAAGTGATGCTACAATTCACGTGGGATCAATAGGCGAGATAATAGTTGGTGGGAGTTTCTAAAATTGATGGAGTCTTCATTAATCCCATGCAAATGTACACCTATCTAGAACAACCCTGACATATTACAAACAATACTATGATAAACTTTTCAGATTGGAGTGGTAAAGGAATCAAATATTTAGAACATATACTAGAAGGAAGAGAATGTATTTCATTTGACAGACTAGTTACACAATATGGGAGTCAACAAATTAAATCCATAGTAAAAAAGAAATTTAAAACAGGTAAAGTTGAACTACAAAACACCACCAAGTGTGGTTCCACTTACTCTTAAAACCCCCAAATTACTATCCAAATTATACAGAATGCTTTCTAAAACAGATGAATCAATATCACTTCCTATTGCAAAATGGGAAGCGGATTTATCAGTTAACTTAGACCTAAACTTCTGGTCTCAGATTTGCTTAAAAACCTTTCATCTAATTAGAAATCCCAGTCTTCAATTAATTCAATACAAAATATTACATAGAGCGCACTATACAGGTCATCAGATGTTCAAGATGGGCTTTACGTTTACCAACAACTGCTCACACTGTCAAACCAATTCACCGGACAATTACATCCACGCTCTTTGGTTCTGTCCACCAGTTCAGAAGTTTTGGCGCGAGATATGTGAAGACTTATCGAAGTGTCTGAAATGTAACATTCCAACTTCCCCTTTAGTGTGTTTGTTGGGCAGCTTAGATAATGTCACTTCAGAAAAGAATATAGCCCATATGGTTTTCACTGCCCTATGCATAGCCAAGAAAACAGTCCTCATGAACTGGAAAAATAAAAACAATCTTAATTCTAACCAATATAGAAATTACCTATTAGATTACATTAGTCTTGATACAGCCTCTGCCACCACATCAGATCAATTGCTCTGGGCTCCTTTGATCAGCTCCATCACCTAGTGGGGGTGGGGGGTCATAGTTTGGTCCCGCCTTCACTGTTGTGATTGGTGTGGGGGCAGGGACAGGCTTAGGGCGTCGGGGGGTTCCCCGGAGGCATCTTCCTTGGGGGGCTCAACCCGGGGTAGCGGTCATGGCCTATTAGGGGCTCTGTTGGCTCTTAGGTGACGGTTTCCTCGTGGCTGCGTGCAGCAGTGCTAGGGGAGGGTCTGTGCTGACAGACGTGGTAAATGGTAAATGGCCTGCATTTGTATAGCGCTTTTCTAGTCCCTAAGGACCCCAAAGCGCTTCACACTACATTCAGTCATTCACCCATTCACACACACATTCACACACTGGCGATGGCAAGCTACATTGTAGCCACAGCTGCCCTGGGGCGCACTGACAGAGGCGAGGCTGCCGGACACTGGCGCCACCGGGCCCTCTGACCACCATCTAACCACGGGGTTAGTATCTTGCCCAAGGATATTTGGCATGCAGCCAAGAGGCAGCCTGGGATCGAACCACCGACCTTCTGATTAGTGGCTGACCTGCTCTGCCACCTGAGCTACAGCCACGTGGGTTACTGACCTGGTAGCCTGGCTGCCCCTGGGTGGGTCCGGGATGGGCGTGAGGTTCTGGGGGCGCTCGGTCTCTGGGCGGGGGCCCGGGCGGGGCCTCGGGGGCTTGGGTCCTGGTTGGTGTGTTGCCGGGGTTGTGGGCGGGGGGGTGTATGGGGGCCCAGCCCTGGCGCAGGGTGCCGCCGGTGGTAGAGCCACCTGGGGGGCTCTTCAAAACTTGTGCCGGTGAGGTCGAGCCCTCCCACCCACATTGCATAGGCTTTCCTCTCTTTCAGGAAGTCTCTCTGCCAGGGCGGGGGAGATACGGAGAGGTGGAGGAAAGTTTCTCAGCATGGGCGTCTATTTTCTTATGTCCGTCTGGACGCATGAGCAAGGGGCTTTGTGGGTTTGTTGCAGTTTCTCTTGTGCGTGGGGTGGTGTGGATTTTCCCCGGGGCTCTGTGGGGCCCGGGCGTCGGCTGTTTTTCGCTTGGGTGCCCCGGTTTCTGGCTGGCCTGGGCCCCCTTTTCCCTGGGGTCGCGGACGTAGTATGGGTGGTGCCTTACTGGGGTCAGCGGGGCGGCTGGCCCCAGGGGAGGGTGTTCACTTGCCCTTTTCCCTTCCTTCCCCTCCCCATCTCTCAATATGACCTCCCTCTTTCCGCTTCCCCCTACAAACCAACCCACCCATGCAGGGGGCTTGGGAGTAGGGGTATGTCACCAGGGTGCAGGGAGGAGGGGCTACCCCCCCCCCCTCCCTCTGTCCCCTTCTGGCTGCCTCTGGCCTCAAATTTTATTCCCACAACTTAGACATTCACCATTAATCCCACTCTCATTACCAACCTTTACATATAGGATCTTTGGGGGAGTGCACGCTACACGGAATTCCAACGTTACCCATCCAGGGTTTGGTGTTACAACCTCCCCCCTCTGGCATCGTTTTCGTTTGGCCCCACCTTCTCAATTTAACTACACGTATACCTTGAGGGGGCTAATTATAGGAGGGTACCCATGCGCTTAACTGCTTGCTCCTCTTGGCCAGGTTAGCTTCCATTGCCCTCCCTGCGTTTTTAAAATTTTGCACCTTACGTCCCAACCATGCATACAAACACACACTAAACAATGAAGCGGGTGGAGGTAGGTTTGGGTTTCTTTCTCACCCCCGTTCTCTGCGGCCCTGCTGGAGCGGGGGGCTAGGCCGGAGGAGGTTGGCCTGTCCGAACTGCGGTTCTGGAGTGTGGGGGGGGGGCCTTCCCTTGCTGCGCGAGAGTAGGGGCTGTCTTGCCTCTTGCCACCCACAGCAGGGAAACGGGGTAACCACCACCTGTGATCTCGCGGGTGCAGTTCCCCCCCTCCAGGGGCAAGGGTAACTAGGAACCCCGGGTTTTTGTTATCGAGTACGCTTGGGGCAGTTGTGATTGTGTGTACAGCGTCTTTTAGTCTGTCTTCCACGTTGGTTGAGTGTGGATGTTTCAAGTGTTTTATATGTAGAAGCATGACGGGCACGTGGAATGACGTTTGTCTCTGTGTGTTGCCTGTATGTCTGTGTCTATCGTCAGGTTGGGTTATACAGACCACAACCCTCTCTGGGGGGACACTCAGTCCCTCCAATGTTTGGAGGCCTCTTCTCCCCCCCCCCACCACCTTTCCCCTTTGCCCTTGGTCGGACTCCCCTTCCAGACATCGGATTTGCGTTGGTGGTTTCTTTGTGTCATGAGGGGCTGGGCGGTCCTCCAGGTTACACACCGGCTCACTCCTTGGCGGAGCCGGCTCTCTCGGGGCCTGGAGCCTGGGGCTTCCGCTTCTGCGCAATTCGGATGTTGGGAGGTGCCCCCGGCCTCCTGCCCACTTGGTGCTCGGTCCCTCAGGACACGCTGGCTGCCGGCGGCGCTCACCGGCCGGCGTCACCTTGACAATCCCCTGGCTTTTCTGCTCCGCGGCTGATGATGAAGCCCTAATCTGGATCTCCTCCAGCCTTTCTGCGGACAGTGGCGCGGCTGCCCCTCTGTTGGTCTTCTTGGTCTCTTGTGTTTCTGGGGGCCTTGGCTGTCTTTTGGGGGCACATGGTTTTTTTTTTTCTTTTTGAATCTCCTCCATACCTGCTTCATGCCTGGAGGCCGGGGCTGTGGCCCCCCCACACCCTCTCAGCCGCTCATTACATGAAGGAACCTTTCTAAAAACAAGGACGCGTCCATGCCATCATCAGGTGTACACACCGGGTGATCACACCCATAAACCTACACCCTTTTTGGCTCTACTTCAAAGCACACTGTGTTCTGTTGCATCCTATGTGCTGCATACAACTAAGTTTAATATTTTAGTATTACTGTCATATTCCTAAATATATCATTTGATCGTTGTTTATTCTATTACTCTTGTTCTTTCTTCTGCCTTGTATTTTCTTTTTTCTTTCTACCAGGTGTCCAAGGTGATCGTATATGCATTTTTTTCTCTGCTTATTTTCTGTATGGGTTTTTGTTTTTTGCCCTTCATCCCCGTCCCCCCTCTTCTCAGCTGCTTTTCCTTTCCCCTCTTTCCTTTCTCCCTGTTTCCCCAGTCAAGTCATGTCCCGTATTCAGCCAGGCAAATAACTAAACATAAAAGCGTGAAATCAAATGGACCATTACGCTCCAGGCTGGGTATGGTTCAATTTAGGATAAAGTAAATCCGTTAGGGCATCTTTCTTTTGCCTTTAGCCAACAATTCTTATGCAAAGCAGCCACACGGGGACAGGCCCAAAAACAGAAAAAAACAAAACAAAAAAAGAACACTAGGTCATACAAAAATATTCTACCCGAAACCTATTTTGGCAGCGTAGGCGGTTCTTGTTATTTTCAGATATTTGTTCTGCCTGGCACACACACCACCTACTCGTGTTTTTAAGTTTTTATGACGCTGTGGGTAGACATCACAGTGATATTCGTAGAGATGATTGCTTTCCCAGAAAACAAACCATGTTTCAAGCGACGATGTATATCTCATGAATCTACCTGTAGGCTTAAATATTCTTAAACCGTTGCGCTAATGGTGAGGGGATTTTAAGCAATGCAGGCGAGAACCCACGGGTCAAGCTAGTTGTTACAGATTCAACTGACCGACATCTGCTGCCACAACTTCCTGGCTTTCATCTATTATCTCCCCCCACTCCGCTAGTACTGCAACTTTGCAGGTGTTTTCTTTACACACTTTGTTAGAGGCACCAGAGTAAAACGAAAACTGCCCAGACTCTGTGTGTCTATTACTCGCTTTTCTGACCAATATTACAGGTTCCTACAGGAAACATTTGGCCCTCTAAGAAACTTGCCACTCAAACCACAAGTGCCCTCTGGTAATTCTGTGCACAACTTAAAACTATAATATAATAAAAATAATTTATTGCTACCAACCAGTCTTCTTTTATTGGCCTCTTTTATGTACAGCTTAACTTAAAAATGTGTTATTTTCAGGGTCACAGGTTTGTCAGTGCAGAATTCGTTTCTTATATGGAACTTACATGTAATTTTTCAGTACGAGAAATTTGAACTTTTTTCTGACTGCGCCGAAAAAGCAAAGAGCATGCAGGAAATGGTTTCTATGCTCATGCTGTAATTTGCTTCACGCTAAAAGTTGGGTAGCATGATGACGTCAATGAAAATAACAAAAAGAAAACTGTTTGTATCTAGTTAAAGCTTCTTTTATGTGTTACACTGATACACAGGACAAATCTTGTAACATAAATTTTTCCTTGTGGATTTTCATTCTTTTAGCAGAAACAAATGCCAGAAAACAGGAATCTAAAATATTTGTTGTCATGTTTCGGCTGTGTGCGGACAAGGGATTGGACCCAAACGCACAACCTCACGGAGACAAGAATTACAACTCAAAAGTCACAGCTTCATCTGACTGGCGAGGAAAGGAAAAGGCCATACAAACTAAAACTACAACTGGGGGAAACTCAAATTGAACTACTGCACACGAGAAGACCTTGGGAAACGCAGCGCCTGAGGAGACGCGTGACATCAATACAGAGAGGCGTTAACGAAGAGAAGTGGGAGCACCACCGGAGCGAACACAGGTGGCACTGATAATCCTAACGAGCACACGGCAGCGTAAAACACCACATGACGTACTGTAGCTGTGTCCCAAAACCAAGGCCGCATCCTTCGGAGGACCCGGATCCTTCGCAGTTTACCGTGAATTTGCGGCCGGTGTCCTTCGGAAAAGACCCGAGAAAGGCTGGAAGTGCGAGGCTGTTGAAAGGGGCTGTGTCTAGGCCTTCAGATTTGCCAGTCACTGAGTAGGTTGTGGTTTTAATAAATTGGCCGTTTGCTCCCCTTACTGTCTAAAAATATCCAGGCACACTGCCGTAAATTCTCGACAATCTCACACTTCTGTTTAGATCAGTCTTCTTGTTTGATGTTATTCAGCTGTGTGAAAATCTGTGAGGAACCCACCTGACTGATTCATAAAGTCTTATTTAATATAATAATCTAATAAACTTTGTCTCAGCCCAAAACCCGATTTACTCAGGAAAAAATAAACACCGAAAAAATCCAAACAATACATTTTTATGTTCTCCTGTAGCTGACTTATATATCATGTTAACCCTGAGTAGCGACCTAGACAGTGGGGGTCTGAAGACGATTGACCGCCGGGCGTCGTGCTCTCGCCGGCTCGGAGTTACCATTGAACCCCCGGCTAGCTATCGAGCGGGTTGTGTGTTAACAGACGTCTCCGAAAATTGTCGGTGCCACTCTGCAACCTATGACAATGTGTCTTGATTAAAACCAAGAGATATTTGCAATTTTAACAGCTTTACTTTCTCTGCCTTGAAAATACCGGTTCGCATGACACAACCGTATTCGCGCCCCCTGAACTTTTATCCACATCTTATAGCCCCAAAACATGATTGATTTTTATTGCCAATTCCCCCGTGAATAGACCCAATACCAAAGTGGCTGTACCTGCTGAGAACTTGGAACGACAAAATCAGACATTGGATTCCAACTATGTTTTACAAATAAATAACTTGCAAGTGGGGTGTGCGTAATTTATTCAGCCCCCTTATGGTCTGCGTTGCAGTCAGTTGCCCCCATATACGTTGCCTGATGAGTTGCTAATGACTAAAAGATGCACCTGGTGTAATCTAATGTCAGAACAACTACCATGCTGCTCATGTTAGGGCCTCAGAGGTCTCCTTTAAACCCTTGGAATGTAGACAAGCTATCCACTTCATTGACTGTCTTAAGGAAATTGATGTTTGGATGACAAACAATTTTTGCCGCTGAATGCAGACAAGGACCGACGTGCTTAATCCTTTGCTCCAGGACTATCAAGCCCCAAATTAGTCAACATCTGGGTGCCTTTTCCTCCTCGATACAAACTTACCTGCTCGGAACTCTGGGATAATTTCGATCAATCTTTGTCTTTATCGCTCATCTTTAAAATCTGTGATCCCGCTCCCTGCTTTTTTTCATTTTTAAGCCAATATTGCCCAAACTCAGGGACTATTGTCTCCACACCGTAAATTGGAGCGTTTGTCCACACCTTCATTTCCTCCCGGCTATGACTATTTGTAATGCACTCTTCCTCCTGTGTATCTAAGGCTTCACTAAATCGGGCCCAATGGGTTTTTCAAAATGCGCCCAGCAGGCTTTTAACCACAGTAATAAATTTTCCCATCTCACTCCTCTACTAAAAATCCTTGCATGCTTCCTGGTTGGGTATAGATATTAAGTTTAAAATCCTCACCTTTACGTTTATGTCTTACTAATGGTGAGGCCCCCCACCTATATCACTGAACCTTCTCCAACCACTACTCTCCAAAGCGGCTTCTTTCGATCCACTGATTGTGGTCTTCTATTAGCTCCACGGACCGTTTGAAAAACGAAGGGGTATTCACGCTTTTCAAACCCTGTCTCCCATACTGTGGAATGCGTTTACCTCCCCGCTCCGCACCCGCGACACTGTGGCTTCTTTAACAACCAGCTTAAAAACACATCTGTTTAGACAGGCATTTGTGGTAATGGTTCATGTGCTTCCTATGTTGTTTTATTCTCGATTTATACGTGTACTATGCTTTTGTTTGTATATTGCTTTTATACTTCCTTTATATTGCTTATATTTGTTTGTCTTGACACGCGCCTTCATTCCCATGTGAACCACTTTGTAACAGCTTCTTGAAAAGCTTTCCGGATGCGAGGTGAATACTGTCTTCAAGCAACTTCAAGAACAGTTCCAGACGCTTTCACTTTCCAGAGCTGTTATTTTCTGATCTACACGTGACCTGCGATGACTGAGAACCTTCACAGATATTTGTAACAGCTTCTTGTCTTAAAACGTGCTGCCTATAAATAAATTTTACTTACTTACCTTACTTCAGAGGCTATTGGGAATTCAAACAACACCTGAAGTCCAAACAACACACCCCGACGGTCAGCGGATAACGTTATTGAGGAAATTTAAAGCCGGCTTAGGTACAGAAGATTTTCCCAAGCCTTCGAACATCCCACGGAAGCACTTGTTCAAGCCATCAGTTAGAAAGGAAGGAGCTATGGCCACAACCTGTAAACCTCCAAGAACACGCCGCGTCCACCTAAACTCAAGGCCGAACGAGGAGAGCGCTGATCCAGACAAATGCAGCCAAGGGCCCCTGGTGGCACTTCTGGTACGAGCTGCAGAGATCTACAGCCTCAGGTTGGGGAATCTTGTCAATAGGACAACTATTAGTCGTCGCACTGCCACAAAGTTGGTCTTTCCGGTAAGAGTGGCAAGAAGCAAAGCCATTGTTCAACAGGAAACCATAAGAAGTCCCGTTTGCAGCTTTTGCCCCAATGCCATGTGGGGGACACAGCAAACATGTGGAAAGTATAGCTGGCTTGGTCAGCTGAGACCAAACATGTGGAACTTTTTGGGCCCAAAAATTCGCCAAAACGCTGTGTGTGGGGAAAAAAGCTAACCACTGCACCTCCTCTGAACACACACCAGCCCCCACACTGTCAGATATGGTTTGTGGCCAGCCTCTCTGCTTCTGGGGGCGGTTCTCTTCAGCAGGGACAGGACAGTGGTCAGAGGTTGATGGGAAGATGGCTGGAGGCCAACTACAGCGCCTCTTGGACGAAAACACCCTCTTGGAGTCTTGCAAAAGCTTGAGGATGGGGCGGGAGGTTCCCCTTCCAGCCGGGACAACGCACCCTAAACATAAAGCAGGAAACCATGGAGATGGTATTAACAAACCACCCCTCACCCCTACCCACCCACCCCTTTTTTTTTGTTTTAGACTGGCCAGTCACAGTCCAGATCTAAATCCAATCGACGACTCTTGGCCGGCAAGCTCTGAAAAAATCTGCTGGTTCACGACACGCTGTCATTCTAATCTGACTGAGCTGGAGCTGTTTTGCAAAGACCGCAATGGGCAAAGTATTTTCAGTTGTCGATGTGCCAAAGTGCTGGTACGAGATCGGGACCCCTTAAAGACTGCAGCTGGAACTGCAGCTAAAAGGGGATTCTACAAAGTATTGGCCCTCCGGGGCTGACTAATTTACGCACACCCGCACTTTGCCGTTATTTCTATTTGTAACAAAATGTTTGCAATCATGTCTGATTTCCGTTCCACTTCTCACGTGTACACAACTTTGTATGTTGGTCTTTTCACTGTGGCAATTCACACTACTACTTATCAAGGGTGCCCCCACTTTTGCATACCACTGATCCCCTTTAAGCGCTGAGTGGAAGCGTGACTTCATCCAAAGCTCTGGGTTCCCCACAGATTTTATTTCTTTACCACTCTTGGATAACAAGCTATGCCCAGGGGTCTTACAATCTTTGGACATGCTGTATTTGCCATACAGGGTTATGAATGACATGAAATGTTTCTTTTGCGTGTCACCGTTACTGTTATATAAACAGCTAGCATCGACTATGCGTATCTTCATTTCTGATCTGTTATGATATAGATTGAAACGTGTCGTTGCCACATTCTATACGTTTTAATATTTGCACTTGGTTCTGGAGTATGACTTGTGTTTCCCCACTAGTTGCAGGGAATAGCTAATGAAGTGCTCTATCAGTTCTGTTCTTATTCAGAAAGCTATCATCTTGCAATGCTATTCCTTCTCACCCTCAGTGAGTTATGCCATATCTTAGCCCTGTAAGCTACAGAGAAGATGCTTAGTGTAAGATATTCACCCCGACACCAGACAAATATAACCCAGAGATTCTGTCTGCTGTGATTCTGGAATCTCTCTACAAACACTACCTAATAAACTGGTGATTCTGAACAACTGTTCAAAACATTGCTCATTCTTAAAAGGTGACAAAAGTCTGACTACAGCACTGTCCACTGACAAGAGATCTATACGTTACTGGTCTTTAAAAAAAACAAAACCAAAAAAACATGGATAGAGATAAAAATAGGCAGTTAGATGCTTCATCCCGTGATCCACGGATCTGACTACTTCTCAAAATTCAGTTTCTTTTTCCAGGCCCTGACTCCCTCTGTTTCCGCAGGTTTTGACACCCATTTTTTCTATTTCTCAGTAACCTGACTCCATTCACCTTACTTGTTTTCCTCAATTCTCCAGTTTTATCAATTTTATCGTTTGATATATTGACCAATTTTGTCCTTTTGAATATTAATTATTATTTTTTCTCTTCAAAGAGGTGTTTAAAAACATTTGATGTTTAATTGGGAACACTAGAGAGAGCCAGTAACTGTTTTTTTGAGAGAAAAAGTTTGTTTTGTTCTTTTTTCAGAATCTTGCGACGCTATCTCGGACTCTTTACAGCATAAATAAAATTTCAAATGAGGAGAATCAAAGGCAAAATAACAAACAATTCAGTTTAGCTCAAAGTGACTATATAAGGAGACAGGCTTAAGAGCCCAACAGAACACAAAAAAAACTAACTGAAAAATAATAATTATAGGAAAAATCACATTTGTAGTCAGAGATTCACCCAGGTGTCCCTGATTCTATTGATGTGGTGTTGACGAACAAACCACCAATACTTCCCGACAACTCCAGTCAAAACAATGATTACTAAAGCACCCAGCGTGGGAGATGCAACAAGGTGGTCCTTTGCATAGATCTCAACTACGAAAAACACACTTCCTACAGTTTTGTATACTCTGGGTCAGCCCACTTCATTGCGTTAAGCCGATAACATATCAGCATCAATTACAGTTAGTGCAGTATATACATTTCCTTATTGACCTCTTCTATAATACTTAAAGTGAGTTGTCTCAACCGTCTTTCCAGACAAGGTGTTTTCCGTTGTTCTGTTATCTGATGTACTCGTCTGCAGCACATCCTGAGTTATCCTGTACTACCTGCTTCTGCTGAGCAGAGGCACGTATGCAGGTCATAGGCAAAATGTTTCTTCTAATGGCCCATAAGCATGCCTGTTCACTAGCTTCTAGATTGATATATTACTAATAAAGCCCTATTGTATAAATGTATTTCCCCCACAGCGCAAGACATCAGTGGCCTCCACATCCTAGACTCGGCGCCTGACGAAATTCCATACTATGATTGGATAAAAACAAATACCTGTAATATTTAGATTTTGCAGCTTTTTTTTTTTTTTTTTTTAGCAGACTTAACAAGCTGGTTTAAGCCTACCCTCAATGTGACCAAAGTAAATATTTTACATCCTTTCCGGCCATAGCAAACAGAAAATATCAGGAAATACTTTTCTTCCTTTCTTACTCCTAATTTCTCAGCATTTGCGATTACATTTGCACAGGCTACACGGGAATACCCTAATACATCCCTATACAGAAATTAGCAATATTCTATGTGCATCCTGCCATAGTCCATAATCTAAAAAAAGGACAGACACTTCCTGTGTACTCATGTTTTCTTGGAGGCCACGCAGAAAATTCAGGATTCTCACAAAGAATACCTAACCATCACTATTTACATGTTTTCTTCTGAACTAATATGGCTGGAGTATCCTTAAAATCTTCCATAGCTAGAATAGAGTTTAACCTTATTTTTGTATCGTCTTTTATATGACTTACAACATATTATCTATCTGTTATATCACCGAGGTTGGATTGGTATGCTTTTTTGTCAATGTTGTTTGACATTTTCCAGCAAATTTACCTTTTTTGCAGCTAAATCGTAGGTCAGAAGAACACAGTCCGTCCTACTGAGCCTGCTTTCGCCACTGTAGTGATTTAGCTGTGGCACCCGTTTAGCAGCTGCTGCTTTTAGGTTTTTTTTATTTTGTGCCTCCGCTTTGCTTCAACTTGATTTCGTTAAACTCTACTTTTGCTTCTGTTCTATAAACTATTTTTTCACTAATGGTTGACCTTGCCTCGTTTGATCTTTGTGTCATTTTTTCGCTGTTCACTCTTTAGAATGAGCACTCACACCACATGACAATCAGGGCCAAAGGCCAAATGATACAAAAGGCAGCAAGGAGCATCCAATATCTGAAAAGGTGTCATTCAAAGATCACTTAGACATAAATTAAACAGAGTTAACTGCGTGTGAACAAAAAAACTAAACAAAAAAAAGGAAACACTCACCTTTGATTGTTTTTTAGAGGACCAAAAATGGTCAATTTTCCTTCAAGCTGTGATGCTTAGTTTTATCTTGCCAGACTTAAACTTCTGAATCCTTGTCTCTCTCCAACAGCCACCTACCAGTCTACATCACACGAGCCAAGCAGGACGGCCCAATCAGACTAGCGCAAAATTGCCTTTGAAACAATAGCCCTTTAAAAAATAATCCAAAAGAATTTAGCATCCCAGTTTTTCATTGTAGGTCTCTTAAGGTCTTGTGGCACCAAAGTATTAAGGAAAAAAAATTATGCACACATGCAGCACATGTCTGTAGTCGCAGTCTCGTCTCGAAGCTACTTCGTTTGGCAATGGCAGTGCATATCAGAGCAAGTAAAATAATGGAAGGAACAAACGGCCAACGAGGGTAACAACAATGCTGAGAGCCCTAAAGGGAACAATTGTCAAAGAACGTCCCTCCTCTGTAGCCGAACCACTTGGCATCCGGAATGGAGCGCTGCAGCTTAAAATGTGAACAAGGGATGCAGCAAGGATCACACGCCTTGCCCTGGTTGACATAAAGAAGAAAAAAAAAACGGGGCGCTGAAGGCAGGGGACTGGGTGACTAAAATTTCTTTCCTACTTTACACTGAGTATCGCCTGTTCATGAATATTATTGAAAATGGTCAACGTTTAAGATCAGAAGAACTTACGGAGGGTGACCAGGAACCTAACTGTCCTAATATTGTCACATTGCATGCCTAATTTCATAAGGGCACCCTTACAAGTTGATGGATACGAATCTCTCCCTCTCTGAAGTTATTCCTAGCAACTAGACGTTACCTCCAAACAGGACACCTAAACCACATTAAAAACATGATAGTTCGTTGGTCCTGACACCTGCGGAGACTGCACTTGTCATTTGCATGACCCAACTATTTCATTTGGCGTAATGAGTTCAGTGGGCGACGTATCAACCCTGTAAAGTCTTGATCTAGCCTGTATTTCTTATAATATCCTGTTTTTCACACTTTTTAACTGAATGACTACAACCTGGAATATGCAATCTGGAGGTTTTTGGTTTTCCTAGTTTTCCACTTAAAACACATCTCTTTCAGTTATCCATCCTTTGACCTTTGGTCAACCGTGGGGCCTGGAGAGCCAAGATACGAGCAGTGTGCCCAAATGCAGAAACTAGACACTGATGGAGGTTGGGTGCCCCCGGGACCTCCTCGGCCTGAGGGCTCGGTCACTCAGGCACAGCTGGCTGCCGCGGAGCTCACGGGCTGCGTCACTGCAACACTCCCCCTGGCTTCTCTCTCCGCGGCTTCTGAGTTAGCCCTCATCATGTGCCTCTCCTCAGCTCTTCTGAGCCCGTGGCGCGGCTGCCACCTCTATTGGGTCTTCCTTGCGTTCTTGTGTTCTGGGGGCCTTCTGGATGTCTGGATTTTGAATCTCCCTACCATGCTTCATGCCCCTTGAGGAAGGGCTGGGCCCCCCACACCTCTAAGCAAAGCTCATTCAATGAAGGACCCTTTTCACACAATAAAAACAAAAAAAAAACTCAAGCGCATCCATTGCTCTACAGGTGTCCACACGGGTGCTCACACCCACAAATCCACCTTTTTGGCTCATACCTCAAAGCACACTGTGCGTTGTCGATCTTACGTGCTGCACCCTAATGTTCTAACTCATTTAGTAATTTGCAGTGTTATATTCCCAATGATCATTTGCATGTGTTTATCATATCACCAGTTGACAACAGTGGGTACCAAACTTGGCAGAGGTTGAGACCATTCATTAATTCTTTGTCTGCGCTGCGGCAGGATAGGCTGTTTTTTAGTGGATTGTGTGTCCACCATGTTGTGCATATTCCGTGTTGATGGATGCCGAATGAGATCCTTTAAGTGCGAGTTTTGTGTGTGACCTTTTAGTGTTGTGGGGACTATGGCTACTTGTTGGATCCTTGTGAGTGTTGTGGCACAGGTAGATTGCCCCTAAACACTGAGGGGTGCTGAGCCACCCTTGATTGATCATTGTGCGGTCCATAGCTCTCCATTTGAGGTGGTCATTCGGGCTTAGAGAAATTATTTTTTATTGTCTATTGTTCATATTACCGTCGGCCTTAATCACATTAATCCACAAGTATTGACTATTGCATTTAAATGTTTCAAGATATTGGCAGTACAATTAGTACAGGTAGCAGTATAACCATCTTTCACCAAATGTTGAGTTGAATCTTATAATCCCTACATTGCTTTTGAATGCTCTTCTCATCTTACATACTGCGTTAAGTTGGTGTTGTGTGGGAGAGGTCCAGCCTTTCAGAGTTTCAAAGGTACGTTCCCTCTGCCGGCTAGTTCTTAATGCCTCAATTCCTCTTTTTTCGATCACATCACGATTTTTTTTGTCTCGGCTTTTCCACTACCCCTCAACTAAAATGCCGACAGCAAACGACGCTTAGTGTGAACGCTAAAAGCGGTCCGCATGCCGCACAAAGAAATGTTTCACACAACTGCCTATGTTTAGACCCAGAGCAAACAATATTGTTTGAACTTGATGCCCTTAATATAAAGCACTTCTCGACTTCACGTTTCCAATTTTTGCCTTTAAATTATTTTGTTATTTACATAATATGTAGATAACCTATATAATTCTCTTTATTGCTTTTTTAGAGGAGCGCGTGTCTTCAAAAATGCCGAGATAGTTGCAGATCTGTAAAGGGATCTGCAGCCTTATCGCAGCTACAAAAGAAAATGTTAACGTTTCCTCATACGGTTTGTCTCAAACCCGTCTCACCGGATGGCCAGGAAGCGTTCTCCGGCGCTGATAATTGGCGTCTGTCTTGTGTCAGTGCCGTTTAAAAGACGGATTTTACCGGGGAGTGCAGAATATTAGCAAAGTTGTATTTTTGAGGAATAATTTTATCATTGAACAACAAACCATCGTTCTCAACGCAACCCAAATAAAATCCCATTAATATCAAAGCTGAATGTTTTTGGGAACGTAGTTTTCAGTTTGTTTTTAGTTTTAGCATTTTAGGGGGATATTCTGATTGTGTGAGGTTGACTATTACTGTGCATCATTCTATTAGGCAACTTAACAAAAAACAAATATATCCCCCTTTCAATTAGTTATTATTTACCAGTTGTGAAACCAATATAACATCTCCACCTTCACAATATATTACATTTCTGACATTCAAAAATACAAACAAAACAAGCATCAGCGACCAATATAGCCACCTTTCTTTGCAAGGTGCACTACAACAAGCCTGCCATCCATGGATTCTGTCAGTGTTTGATGTCACCCTCAAACCATTGCGTGCAAGCAGCAAACCACAGCCACCCAGACACCATGTTCAGAGAGGTTGTACTGTTTTACCTCTTTAAACTCACATTTTGATGCTGGACCACCACGGTTCTCAAGGGGCGTTCAGATCAGTGTGCACAAGGTAGGCCCCTGTCATTAGTTTTTCTTCTTTTATACCCTTTCTTGCCAAGCCCACTCTGTGGAGTACTTGGACGCGTGGTGATGGAAGCATTGTCCCTGACATGAAAATCATGTTTTTCCTTGAATGGATGCAGACTTCTTCCTGACCTCACTGCTTAGACAGAAGTTGTCTCTCCAGAAACTGGCCAGAGGACTGTGGGAGTGCTCTTGAACTCCATCCTCAAACCTAAAAAGGCCCCACACGCTCATCTTTGCTTATACCAGCCCAACCAGTAACTCCACCTCACACCTTGCTGGGTCTGAGTCGGACTTGAGCTCTTCTGCCATTTACCCAATCAGCCACGGGCCCATCATCTGGGCCCATTCAAGACCTTCCCTCTCATTTCTCATTCCCATAAAAACTTAGAAAAACGACCAGTCCCCTTTCCTTTTGAAAAGGGGGATATTTCTTGGACCAGTCTTGAGTTTCAGGCTTGGTGTGGT